>NC_081296.1:68388228-68691259 GCF_030435805.1 Mustela lutreola | reverse complement strand
AACAGGTCATCCAGCAAGTAACCAAGAAGAAGCAAGAGCTTGGCAAAGGCTTGCCCAGGTGTGTACCTCTTTTTAGTATCCTGTTTCTCTTTTAAACTCACCCTTTGACCCTGGTCAAGGGAATTCTACTTACTAATTAAATGTTTGTAAGAGGGGCGCCTGGGTGGCTCAGTGGGTTAAGCCGCTGCCTTCGGCTCAGGTCATGATCTCAGGGTCCTGGGATCGAGTCCCGCATCGGGCTCTCTGCTCAGCAGGGAGCCTGCTTCCTCCTCTCTCTGCCTGCCTCTCTGCTTACTTGTAATTTCTCTCTGTCAAATAAATAAATAAAATCTTTAAAAAAAAAAAAAAAAAAAATGTTTGTAAGAAATACATGTTGTACATGCCTGGTTGGAGTATCAAAGAGCAACTGTTACTCTGTAACAATAGCAATAGAGTGTTTCCTGCCAGGGAGTTCAGGTCGCAAAGAATCACGTTAGCCTCTAAGGAATGAGATGGGGATGTACAAAAACTGATCAGAAATCCATCACTTTAGCTACAGGGGCCAGAGAGTGACAGCATGAGAGGGTGTATTTGTGGATCCATATCTACCTCTCTCTCTCTTTTTTTTTTTTTTTAAAGATTTTATTTATTTGACAGATCATAAGTAGGCAGAGAGGCAGGCAGAGAAAGAGGGGGAAACAGGCTCTCCGCGGCAGAGAGCCCGATGCGGGGCTCAATCCCAGGATCCTGGGATCATGACCTGAGTCGAAGGCAGAGGCTTTAACCCACTGAGCCACTCAGGTGCCCCTCTACCTCTCGCTCTTAATGAGCAGTGTTTTTAAGTATCACTATCTTGTTACCTATAAACAGTTACCCTTCTGTATATACTCTGGGCGTTGTATTTGTGATCACAAAATACTTGCTCTTAAGTACTTCTGTGGTATTCTGGCTGTTCCTCTTAGGTGGAGGAGCTAGACTTTTCTGAACAGTAAAGCAGCATTCAACATAGGGTTGCTGTGTGAAAATCGGCCCACTGTGTTATAATTATACAGCCCTTTAGGCTTCAATTTTTATCCCTGTTGAAATAGCATATTTATTGTGCACCCTTTTCCATCACTCGAATATTGAGATTTTAAAGTTCTTGTTTTTAGCCTCGTGCCTGGCACTCGTGAATGCTCAATAAATATTTTTTTTGTTTGGCTTGGACTTATGGGCTGTTTATAAAAATTTTTTGTTGTTGGTTCAGAAAAACTCCAAACTAATAAAACTCCGAATTTTTACTTCCTCAAATGTATTCTCATAACTGGGCACAAATCTCCAATTTAGTACTGGTTACATGGTAGTACTTACGGATGGTTATTTACTTTGTGTCTGGAACACTTACTAGACTGTGAGCTTCTTGAGGGCAGAAACCATCTTATGTATATTTGTAATCTCATTAAGTGGTGTTCCCTCTCCCCTAACCATGTGTGATTTGTGGGGCTTTTTCTTTGTTTTTTTTTCCTGAAGGTTTGGCATAGAAATGGTGCCCTTAGTTCAAAATGAACAAGAGGTCTTGGATTTGGATGGGGAGCCTGATCTGTCCAATCTAGAAGGATTCCAGTGGGAAGGCATTTCCATTTCTTCATCTCCTGGCCTGGCCAGGAAGCGAAGCCTCTCTGAGAGCAGCGTGATCATGGACAGAGCTCCTTCCGTATATAGCTTCTTCAGTGAGGAAGGTACAGGTAAAGAAAATGAGCCCCAGCAGATTTTTTCACCTAGTAACTCATTGAGGGCTTCCCAGAGTCAGACAACAAACATGGGCCTTAAGCAGGAAGTGACACCTGTGGCTGCCTCGCTCAGAACAGGTGAAAGGGCTGACAATGTCGCGAGTCCTAGGCGACATAGTGCGCAGTTGTCTTCTGACCGGATGATACCTTTGATGCACTTGGCCAAAGACCTGAACAGCCAGGAGAGTTCTACGCCATCTTCAGAGAACCAGAATACCCAGGAGAGTAATGGAGAAGGAAACTCGTTATCATCAAATACATCCTCAGCCCTCGGAATCTCCAGTTTGGCAGACGCAGCCACAGACAGTAGCTGTACCTCTGGGGCCGAACAGAACGACGGCCAGAGTGTGAGGAAGAAGCGAAGAGCCACTGGCGTGAGTATGATTGCCCATGCTGGTTGTAGGGCATTTCATGGGGTGACTTGGCTGTTATAGAAAAGATTTAACTGTTTAATTTTCTCTGGGTAGCTGGGCTCCCTCTGCTTCCTACTCTGACATAGGTTTGTGAGGCTCCTACTTTCATGTTCTTACCCTGTTTGTGTCTTTCACTGAGTAATTCTACTAAGTGAGATGTCATCAAATATGAATGTACAGTACTAGGAAAATATGAAGTCATCTCTAAAACTAGTCTCCAAACCGGTGATTCTTTGTATCACCTGACTAAGGAGTAAGCCACATCTTCAGCTGTAACTCTGTTTTCACCATGCATTCTGAACTGCTGCTCAAGAAAGGCACTCTAGTGTTGCATTCGTAGGCCGTGAATGCTTGTTAGACCCAGGACTGTCGGGCTCAATGCTAAGGTAGTTTTCATACTACTAGAGTGTGTCCATGTGAACAGAGTCTTAGAAATATTTTTAGGCTCTGTTACTCCGTGTTTTGTACCTCACCTACCCAGCTTGGCCCTTTCAGAAGCCATTCCTTAACTGACACCACTTCTCTTCTGTCGTCTCTGTCGCTAATGCGGCCTAACCCTTTCTGAAAAGAACCCTTTCTGAAAAGAAGAAAGTTATTGGTAGTGATATAGTCTGGAATGTGACCCTGGAAGAAAATGGGCTATGTTCTTTATTTTTTATTTATTTTTATTTTTAAATTTTATTTGTATTTTTTCACCTTCCATTTTTTATGTTTGCATTTTTTTCCATTTTTAAAATTTAAATTCAGTTAATTAATGTGTAATGTATTTTTGGTTTCAGAAGTAGAGGTCAGTGATTCATTGGTCTTACATAATACCCAGTGCTCATTACATCACTGCCCTCCTTAATTAAGGGGCTGAGGTAGTAAAGCACAGTAGTTAAGGGCTTGGCTTGTAGACCTGGGCTCAAATCCCACTTTGCTTTGCTCCTTTGAGTTGAACACTGTAGTGATATTGTTGAATGAAAGTTTGTACTGTAACGAAGCTCATATCTAGGGGCTTGTCATGTAGACTGTGTAGCTTTTTGTTGTAAAGATTCTGTTGCGAAGATTTCCTAGTAAAGTAGGAACTGCCACAGTGAAATGAGGTATATGTATTATTGGCTTTGTCCATACTTCTAACTATACCATGTTTTACCAATGTGAAATGCTTTGTCTTAGCCCCAGTGCTTCACCACCTCTAGGATGCTAGGAAAGTGCTTGACCTCAGGTTCTGTTCTGGGGTTTGTTTATTTGTTTGCTTTTATTTATTTATTTATTTATTTATTTGACAGAGAGAGATCACAAGTAGGCAGAGAGGCAGGCAGAGAGAGAGAGAGAGGAGGAAGCAGGCTCCCTGCTGAGCAGAGAGCCCGATGCGGGACTCGATCCCAGGATCCTGAGATCATGACCTGAGCCGAAGGCAGCGGCTTAACCCACTGAGCCACCCAGGTGCCCCTGTTTGTTTGTTTTTAAAATTTTAGTTGATTTGGGGTACCTGGGTAGCTCAGTGGGTTAAAGCCTCTACCTTCGGCTCAGGTCATGGTCTCAGGGTCCTGGGATCGAGCCCCACATCAGGCTCTCTGCTCAGTGGGGAGCCTGCTTCTCCCTCTCTCTGCCTGCATCTCTGTCTACTTGTGATCTCTCTCTGTGTCAAATAAATAAATAAAATCTTTTTTAAAAAAAGATTTAAAAAAAGATTCTAATTGATTTAAAGGAGGGAGGGAGGGGGAGAGAGCTCAAGCTTACGCACAAGCAGCAGGGACAGAGGAGAGGGAGAGAGAATGCCCGGGCAGGCTCTATGCTCAGCACAGAGCCTGATGCAGGACTCAGTGTCACAACACCGAGATCATGACCTGAGCTGAAACTTGGAGTTGGATGCCTAACCAACTGTGCCACCCAGGTACCTGTTTTATTTAGTTTTTAAATCATGTACATTCAGCTAATATTTGAGTTCAGACCTTGTGCATGAGATTCCTAGTGACCTGTTAGAGATGGTAGCAATAATGAAGAATATTGTATAATGGTCTTAGAATTGATTGTTTTTTTCCCTTCCTGGGTAATGGCCTGTACACATTTAATATTACTCAGTTTTCTTTCTCTTCTCAGGATGGATCTTCTCCCGAACTCCCAAGTCTTGAAAGAAAAAACAAAAGAAGGAAAATCAAAGGAAAGAAAGGTATAGTGTGAAAGATTCTGACAGAAATTGTTCTTATAGCAATTCAGCCTTTTTACACCTTGACACAGAGTATAGCTTGTGGTTATCAAACACTTATCCCCCATTTATTATTATTTTTTGACATTTTTGTTGTCCTGATTAAGGGCATAGAAAAGTTTGATTTTCTACCATATTTAGTTACAGCTATAGGAGAAATATTTGATGCCACATAGACCCATAACTTAATTGAGTTCAGTATAAAGTCAGAAAGTCTCATTGGTCTTTTTCAGTGATGGTGAGGAATAGGCCATTTAGTAAAGATATTGTCTTCTCTTGGTAGTTTATAGCCATTTCTCTCAATTTCCATTTCTGAGATATATTTGTTGCTTCTCTTACTTGAATTGAGGGAAGTTGTTAGAGTCGCTCTCTCATGATAGACTTCTATGATACTTGCTTTTCCTAACTCTGAACCCTTTCTGGTGTAAGGGCTAGTGTGGAAAGTAATTGGATGAACCTTGGGTGGTTGGATGTGATGGATAAGGTAGGATTCGAGCACAACCCCAATTTCTGGCTGAGACATCTTTGGGGATGTTGGTATCATTTGTAAAGCTAGGAAAGTCCATGAGAGGAACAAGTTGAAGGTAGAGGAAGATGACAAGTTCCCTTTTGAATTCTTTGAGTGAAAGGATCTTAGAGACACCTCAGTAAAGATATCAAGGTAATAGTTGGGTATGTGGATCTGGAGTTTAGGGTAGAGGTCTTGATTTTCTGAACGGGAAGAAGACAAACATTAAGATGACAAATACATACACATGGTAGGACAGTTTACTTAAAGTAATTTAAATGAACTCTTTTGAAGCTATATTTTCTTCAGGACATTTTCTCTAATAAAGCGAACTATTTTATGTTAGCTAAGAGACGAGAAAAATATGAATTGGAAAGAGAGTGGAAGCCATTCACATCTGGAGTGTAACCTAAGCAAAAACCATAGTGAAGAGGGTGGTAGATAAAGGAAAAATGGGAAATGAAAGGTACAACAGTTGCTTTGCCTGGGGCAAAGATTTCACTTGGGAGGGAAGTGGCCGAAGATGGTGATAAGGTAAGATGGTACTATGTCTCGGCACACTTGAACCTATGAGTTACCTCCATCTTACCAATTCTCACTTTTGGGTTGGCTCTGACATCATTCTTGACTATGTGACATGTGAGATTGGATGAGTCTCCAGTGACCTATTGGAGAGAAAATAAAAGTTTCTCCTAGAGAATTGCTGTAGTTCTACCTTCTGAGGAGCTGTCTTAACTAAGAAAAAATCTCCAGTATTAAACTGAGCCTTATGGTTTCTCTTGGCAGAACGTTCTCAGGTTGACCAGCTGCTGAATATTTCTTTAAGGGAGGAAGAACTGAGCAGATCACTGCAGTGCATGGATAACAACCTTCTGCAAGCCCGGGCAGCCCTGCAGTCGGCATATGTTGAAGTTCAGAGGCTTCTGATGCTCAAGCAGCAGGTAACAGCTGATGGAACATTTAATGAGAACAGATCATCTCTAAAGTTGGATTTCAAAATGCTTAACCAGTTACTTTATTTTTAGATAACTATGGAGATGAGTGCACTGAGGACCCATAGAATACAGATTCTGCAGGGATTACAAGGTATTTGGAGAGCATCTGATGGATTGGATCCTTTGTAGCTTATTTCTTCGTTGTCTGTACAGGGGTATTGAAGTAGTCATGGAAAGGTCGTATGTTTTCTCTCCTGTCTCCTTGCTTTTGGGGTGATTGTATACCCCCAAAATGCTTAGCAGCGGGGGCAGTATGTCGCAGAAAGATCCTTGGATTAGGAATCAAAAGACCTGGGTTCAGATCTTGGCTCTTCTATTAGTAACTATATGACTTTGGGTAAGTCACTTAAAATTTAAAAATGGAATACTAATGCCTGTTCTGCCTGTGTCCCTGTTGGTCGTATAGATTTTATGACAACATATTTCAAAGAATTATCAGGGACTTCAGAATTCTCTTGTAATGTTTAGAAATACAAATTGGCTCTGAAATGAGTGATTTTTCAGAAAACATTTTTGCATTTGTATGTATGTATGTTTCCTGTTCTAGAAACATATGAACCTTCTGAGCGCCCAGACCAGGTTCCTTATAGCCTTCCACGAGAGCAAAGGAACAGTAGATCTCAGACATCTGCTGATGCCACACTGCTGCCTACTCCCTTTTTCCCAGTTTTTCTGGAGCCTCCATCTTCCCACATGTCTCCGTCGTCCACCGGAGTCCCTCTCCAAGTAACCACATCTCCTCCTTTCCAAGCCCATGGCAGTGTTCCTGCTCCAGACTCCTCAATTCAGATTAAACAAGAACCCATGTCTCCTGAACATGACGAGGGTGTGAATGCTGTGTCACAAGACTCTGCTGGCAATGTGTCCAAGGAATTACCACAAGCTAATAGTATGTAAGCTTTTCTGTGGGTTAAGGGCAACCCGGAAGTGGGTCTAGGGCAGTTTTAGGTCAGTGATGTAGTCATATTTGCCCCATTAAAACGGAAGTTGCTAGAATTAATTTTTCTTGATTTCCTTCATTTAGGGAGGATTGCCTATTTATTTTTGAGAAAGAGAGAGAGTGCGCTTGTGGTGGGGGAGACGTAGAGGGAGAGAGAGAATCTTTTTTTTTTTTTTTAAGATTTTATTTATTTATTTGACAGAGAGATCACAAGATCACAAGTAGGCAGAAAGGCAGGCAGAGAGAGAGGGACGAAGCAGGCTCCCTGCTGAGCAGAGAGCCCCATGCGGGGCTTGATCCCAGGACTCTGAGACCATGACCTGAGCCAAAGGCAGAGGCTTTAGCCCACTGAACCACCCAGGTGCCCCAAGGAGAGAGAAAGAGAATCTTAAACAGGCTCCATGTCCAGTGCAGAGTCTGACTTGGGGGTTGAGCTCATAACTGTGAGATCAGTACCTGAGCTGAAATCAAGAGTCTGTCACTCAACTGACTGAGCCACCAGGTGTTTCTACGATGATTATTTAAACATCAGTAATTTTTCCTCAATATCTCTTAATCTGGGATTACTAAACTTACTTTGCATTAGCACCTAAAAAGTTCCATAATGAGGATTGGTGCAGAATTATTTTTTTCGTGAGATGAATGGAGTTGAAGTTATTCAGTCAACTTCCTAGATAAGCTATATCCTCTGAATTTCTTGGCACTTATCTTTACCATTTAAAGGCAAGGCAGGTTTAATATAAGCCTGAGAGAAAGGTGCTCATGATGAAAGGCAGAGGACACTGGAGTTGGAATCATGAACAGGAACTTGAGTGGTTTTGAGAAATAGCCAGTTTTTACTCTTTTCATAAACTACACCTGCCTGGTCACCATTTGAGAACAACTTCTAAGCTATTCTTAACGTTACCTGAAGTTTGTGTAATTGTGATGGTGCTATATTGACAGTTCACAAATAAACTGGCACTGTGTGATCTGAATGGAAAAAGTCTGAAGAATTACCCTAGATTTTCCTACCTGTTATAACACTAATCTAGGTATCTATCTTGAATGTATATTATCTTTTATCTGAAATTTTGCTGCCGTTGTGTGAGTAGTATTCAATATTTTTTTAAAAAATTGGCAAAGAAGTATTATAGTGACTTTTTAAGCCAAGATTTTTTAAAATGTCTTTTATTAGATTTCTTCCTCTGCAAAATAATTTAAGTTCACTGTAAAAAAGTTTGAAGACTGGGCACCTGGGTGTCTCAGATGGTTAAGCATCTGCCTTCAGCTTAGGTCATGGTCCCAGGTCCTAGGATTGAGTCCCGCATTGGGCTCCCTGTTCCAGAGGAAGCCTGTTTCTCCCTCTACCTCTCTCTCTTTCTTTGTCTCTCATGAATAAATAAATATATTCTTAAAAAAAACCAAAAGATGTAAGAATAAAAATTAGGTGTTATTTTGTTATATATTTTTTCAGTCCTAAATTATAAATGTTTGTGTGTTTATCCATAGACTTTATACAAAAGGAAAATCATAGTCTGTTATAACCTTCTTTCTACTTGATTTCTCATGATCATTTTCCTGTGTCATAAAAATAATTCATCTGAAATACTTTATGTCTGTGATTATTTCATCAGTTTAAATTCCTCCACATGAAATAACTAAGTCAAAGAAAATAGACATTTTTAAGTCAGCGGACTTTTTAATTACTGTTATGTAGCCACACTGGCTGATGTACTGGTAAAATAGCATCGTGAAAACATCTGAGAAATTAAGCCTAGCCGAGTAGATATTTAAATGTCTACCAAGAATAAAACATGATGTTAAATATGTGAACGTGTCAAACAAGAAAGAAAAGAGATTGGTAGAAACAGTCTGTGCTCATAAAGAGTTGGGGTTTTTTTTGTTCCATGAAGAGTTTTTATGTGGTATAAGAAAGACATGCATGTTAATTGTGAGATCAGTGCAGGGCCAAGTGTAGTAAGTGCTATCATAGAAGTTTCTGTAGGTTATGGGAAGCTGAGAGGTGAGATAACTGCTTTAACAATTGTAGCTTTGTTCACATATCACTGAAAGGTCATTATTTGGTAGAGATTCAATCGTTGATAAATAATGGCAGTTTATAATGATAAACAGCAGACACAAAAGAAGATGCAATAATTTTTTTTCCTTCTCAATTCAGGCGAGAACAGTGACAGTTGTTCAGTCTATCCAGTCATCACTGCAACATTGTCCTTGTCAGAGGTCACAGAAAGTTTCCATGAGCCCAGCCAAGAACTGAAGTTTTCCACGGAGCAAGGAAATACCAGGAACAGAGGAAATGCGCCCTCTCCCCAACCAACTGATCTTCCAGGCATTAATAAAGAAGATGAAGAGCCAGTTAAAGGCAACAGCGGGTCTGAGGCCTGTACCAGTTCTTTTCCAAGATTGTCGTTTGTTTCTGAAACCCCTGTAGAGAGGGAGCCCCACTCTCCAGCTGACCAGCCTGAGCAACAGGCAGAGTCTACCTTGACATCGGCTGAAACTCGGGGAAACAAGAAAAAGAAGAAACTTAGGAAGAAGAAAACACTTCGGGCTGCTCATGTTCCTGAGAACAGTGACACTGAGCAGGATGTATTTACTGCTAAACCTGTAAGGAAAGTAAAGACTGGAAAGTCAACTAAAGGGGGGAAGGTGACAACCTCCACCTGGGAAGATAGCAGAACTGGCCCAGAACAAGAGAGTGTCAGGGATGAACCAGATAGTGACTCGTCTCTGGAAGTCCTAGAGATTCCTAACCCTCAGTTGGAAGTGGTGGCCATTGATTCTTCTGAATCTGGAGAAGAGAAACCAGACAGCCCATCTAAAAAGGATATTTGGAACTCCACAGAGCAAAACTCCTTAGAAACGTCTCGTTCTGGCTGTGATGAAGTTAGCTCTACCAGTGAGATTGGCACTCGTTATAAAGATGGTATCCCTGTAAGGTGAGGATGTTGTGCTGGTCCAGTCAGAACAGCTTTTACCCTTATTCGTTTCTTAAAAGATAGAACTTTTGATTATGAATCACTGTTTAAATGAATTAGATGAAAAGGAAATCAATAGAGATTCTGGGTATGGAAGAATCAAACCTTGCCAGTGGAGATTTTCTGCTTTCTCATTTGTGTTGTAAATATTTACTGTACTTACATTTCCTTTCATATAGAAATTTCAGGTGGAAAAACTGATCGCTTCTATCACTGCTGTGTTGCCCATTTTATGTCAGGAAAATTTAAGTTTTACGGCCTCCTATTCACAGGTGCTAAAAAGATGTTTGCTGTTATTTTGTAGTGTGGCAGAAACTCAGACCGTGATCTCCTCCATAAAAAGCTCAAAGAACTCTTCAGGTATTGGTTATTCAGCTTCATTTAAATTAGCCACAGAAAAAGAGGCTTGTAGATATTAGAGCCAGGGTTTTAGTAAGCCTATAGAGTGGGGTTGGGGGGATGATTGTCAGCAAGAGGATTGCTTTGACCAGCAATTATGGTATCTGTAAATCCTAAATCCGGCCTTTGTAGTTTCTTATTCCCATCTGTTGTATCTGTTCAGCTAATGACTATTAAGGTTTCATTGCCTCCCTGGGGTTTTTGCTTTGAGAAGGAACTGCATAAAGAATGATGCCTTGGGGCGCCTGGGTGGCTCAGTGGGTTAAGCCTCTGCCTTCGGCTCAGGTCGTGACCTCAGGGTCCTGGGATCGAGCCTCGCATCGGGCTCTCTGCTCGGCAGGGAGCCTGCTTCCTCCTCTCTCTCTGCCTGCCTCTCTGCCTACTTGTGATCTCTGTCTGTCAAATAAATAAAATCTTAAAAAAAAAAGAAGAAGAAGAATGCCTTATTCAACAGAACAACTTGGCAGCAGAAGAGAGGATATGGAGAGAAATTTGGTACTTTCCAGGTTCACTCAAAAAATAAGTATCTATCTTTTCTCCTATGTGAGAGCCCTTCTCTGCCTTCTCTTGTTATAAAGTCTTCATAATGAAGATCATTAATGAAAAATGTGTTTTGCTAGGGGAACTAAGTTTTAAGGAGAATCCAGGGACCACTAAAACCTGTAATGGTTTTGATTTTTTAGTATCTTTTCAGACAAAAGCAGGCACGTCTCTGAAACATACTCTTGTTTTCCAGAAATATCTTCCGAGCCAGGAGATGATGATGAGCCCACAGAAGGGAACTTTGAGGGGCACCAAGCCGCAGTGAATGCAATTCAGATATTTGGGAACTTACTGTATACCTGTTCAGCAGATAAAACTGTCCGAGCTTATAATCTGGTGGTGAGTTGATAAATCAATTGGAATGCTTTTGCAGGACTCCAGGGCACACTCTCCTAGACAGTAGGGGAATCCATTTTCTGTCCAAAGATGAGGTGAGTTTTAGACTAGCTGTAGATGAGGTTGATGCCATGGCTTAGCAGGGTCACTGGGGACTTAGCTTCTTCCTGTCTGTCCATTCTGCTTTTTCTGGTGTCACCTCTTTCTAAAGCTAGTTCTCTTCCTGCTCACAGACAGATTTCAGAAGGCCCTGGGGTTTCTTTTTCCTCCCATTGCTGTAAAAATGGGTCCTATGCTTGACCATGAACAGCTGATTGGCCAGCAGTAGGGCTTGGCCATTCAGGTTCTGGTCCTGGTGTTGCCAATGAGGTCCTTCATGTCGCTGCTACATAATAGGTTAGAATGAGTATCAGGGAAGTACTAGAGGAGGCATTTTTCCTCACAGTTGATTAATTGTGCCAAGTTATTAAGGAGAGCAACAGTGTTCTTGTACCCAACACTTAGTGTAATCTGATGCTCGTTTTTCTCAGTTTTCATAGAATGAACTTTCCATAGAATGAGTTTTTAATTTGGTATGTGTCAAACTAATTTTTCTTATCAAAGGTGATAGCCAAGAAGCTTTAGGAATAATTCATTGTCTGAACAGACACCATGAAAGTATTTGAAATTGCTGAAGTCTTGAAAGTCAAAAGGTTAGATAATGGACCATGAAATGTGTTCGCTCTAGGCAACAGGTGTCTAGGTTCCATTAAGCTAGTGATGGGAAGCGGCAACAGGGGCGACAGAAGGAAGGAAGCAGTGGTACCAGGAAATAGGATTGTAACATTTGGGGGATTGGCTCTAATTCTAAATTGCAAGATCAATGTATGTATGCACATTCTAAGTAAGTCTCCATCTTTGCACAAAGGTAACATTTAGGATGCTCCCCTGTGAAACCATCCCTGGACCACTGCAGCCTGTGATGGCACGGGACAAATCTCTGAATGTTGTGGAACTTTCTAGTGTTCCAAGATTCATTATTTACTGATGAAATGCAGGAACTTATTTGGGAAATCAGCTGCAGTTTGGATTTGTCAGATCTTTGGTCCTAAGTTGGAGAACTTTGCCCCAGGCATTCATTAAAATTCTGATCTCTCTTACAGCAGATCGCTCTAAGTATTTTTGGAATGGCTCAGATAACATAGAGTTGCAGGTACTTAGTTCATGTGACTGTTTACTGGGCATTTAGTAAACAGGTATTTACGGAGCACCCTTCGTATACCAGGCACTAACCGAGGCACTAAGGATACAGCATCAAACTGTGTGTTTTGGCATTTTTGCTGTTGTGTAGAAAACGTGTTCTCTAACGCTTATGTATCCACAAGTAATGATCTGATACGTGTTTGACTTTAGAGTCGGAAGTGCATTGGTGTCTTTGAGGGGCACGTCTCCAAAGTGAACTGCCTCCTGGTTACCCAGATCTCCGGGAAGAATGCTGCTCTTTACACTGGTTCCAGTGACCATACCATTCGCTGCTATAATGTCAAGGTGAGTGAGTCCAGAGAAATCAGAAATGATCATATTAAGCTGCTTTGGCTGTTATTTACTAGGCAGAGTACAGACAGATGGTTGATTCTGCCCACTTTCTTATGCTTTGAGCCAATTTTGGCACAGACATACCTCAAAGATACTGCAGGTTGGGTTCCAGACCACTGCAGTGAGGTGTGAACATCATAATAAAACGAGTCAAAGGAATTTTTTGGTTTCCCGGTGAACATAAAAGTTACGTTGATGCTATATTCTGTGAGGTGTGCAGTGGCATTTTATCTGGAAAGACAGTGTATGTACCTTAATTAAGAAATACTTTTTTCTCTCCTCCGCAGAGAAGGGAAAAGAAGGAAAAATAAAAAAGAAGAAAAAGAATACTTTATTGCTAAACAAATGTTAGCCATCATCTGCATTTTCAGCGACCTGTAGTCTTTTTGCTGGTGGGAGGTTCTGCCTCAGTGTTGGTGGCCCCTGACAGATGTGGGGGTGGTTGCGGCAATTTCTTAAAATAAGACCACAGTTGGGACGCCTGGGTGGCTCAGTTGGTTAAGCAGCTGCCTTTGGCTCAGGTCATGATCCCAGTGTCCTGGGATCGAGTCCCGCACTGGGCTCCTTGCTCAGCGGGGAGCCTGCTTCTCCCTCTGCCTCTGCCTGCCATTCTGTCTGCCTGTGCTCACTCTCTCCCCCTCTCTCTCTCTGATAAATAAATAAAATCTTTAAAAAAAAAATAAATAAGACCACAGTGAAGTTTGCCTCCATAATCAATTCTTCCTTTCATGAACCACTTCTCTATTGCTTGTAGTGCTGTTTGATAGCGTTTAGCCCCCAGGAGAACTTCTTTCGAAATTGGAGTCCATCCTCTCAAACCCTGCCGCTGCTTTATCAACTGAGTTTACAGAATGTTGTTATTAATCTTGTTGTACCTTTCTGTTAGAGTTTGTGGGTGACTAGATGCTTGCCAGCAACCACTAATATCTCAAAAGGACTCTTCTTTTTTTACTACATTATATATCTGATTGCCCTATAAAAACTATGAAAAGATCTCACGTGAGTTAACCAGAGGCAACATGAATTTTAACATTTGGGCATATTTACTGGCTTTTTCCTTTTTTTCACAGGTTTTTTTTTTTTTTTTTAAGATTTTATTTATTTATTTGACAGAGAGAGATCACAAGTAGGCAGAGACGCAGGCAGAGAGAGAGAGGAGGAAGCAGGCTCCCTGCTGAGCAGAGAGCCCGATGCGGGACTCAATCCCAGGACCCTGAGATCATGACTTGAGCCGAAGGCTGTGGCTTAACCCACTGAGCCACCCAGGCGCCCTTATTTCACAGTTTTATACGTGGCATTTATATTTGTAATTTTATGGGAGAAAATTGAGTAATTTCGGAGACTGACTCTTTATAAAAGAAGGTTGGGAAAAGAGGTCAAAAGCTTTGACAGCCTATAGCTTTTTTTTCTTTTTTCTTTTAACTTTACTTTCTCAGTATTCCAAGATTCATTATTTATGCATCACCGGCCTATAGCTTTTATCACCGTACCCACAGCTTGTCCATCCTTTGAACCATCATGACTTTAACATCTGTTTCCAGTCCTGTCTAAAAGCTATACTTGGGCCTTTCATTGGTTAGTGTCATTCAGTAACAAATCTTGAGTGCTCACTGTCTTACTAGCAACAGGGCCAGATTACCTAGGTAACTAGAATTGCTAGTATAACCCAGATCGGGGAATTCATGGAAATCATTTCTTGAAAGTGAGATCAAACAGTACTCATTTATTTTTTTTTTATTTTTTTTTTTTTAAAGATTTTTATTTATTTATTTGTCAGAGAGAGAGCGAGTGAGAGCACAGGCAGACAGAGTGGAAGGAAGAGTCAGAGGGAGAAGCAGGCTCCCCGCGGAGCAAGGAGCCCGATGTGGGACTCGATCCCTGGACGCTGGGATCATGACCTGAGCCGAAGGCAGCTGCTTAACCAACTGAGCCACCCAGGCGTCCCAAACAGTACTCATTTAACCTGGATATGCATTAGAATTAGTAAAGAAAAATTTTTAAAAAGATTTTATTTATTTATTTGACAGACAGAGATCACAAGTAGGTAGAGAGGCAGGCAGAGAGGGAGAAGCAGACTCTCTGCTGAGCAGAGAGCCCAGTGCGGGGCTCAATCCCAGGACCCTGATACCACAACCCGAGCCAAAGGCAGAGGCTTAACCCCCTGAGCCACCCAGGCACCCCAAGAAACTTTTTTTTAAATGCACATTCCAGAGCCTACTGAATTAGAATCTCATGGATTGAGGAAGAAGCTTGGGGTTCTATATATTTTTAAAGCTGCTCAGCTAATTATGGATCAGCCATCCTGGCACTGGTTTGAAGGAGGCGTGTGGGAACTATTGAAGTAGACAATCAATTACAGGCAAGCACATACATGATTAATAAAAGTGTCAAATATACAACTTTAATCTTTATTTTCCTTTTTAGATGTCAAAGGTAGCTTTACTTTTGGCTACTTCATTTAAAAGTTTAAGGCCCAGTTCTTTTTTTTTTTTTTTTCTTAATTTTATTTATTTTTTTGACAGACAGAGATCACAAGTAGGCAGAGAGGCAGGCAGAGAGTGGAGGAAGCAGACTCCCTGCTGAGCAGAGAGCCCAGTGTGGGTCTTGATCCCAGCACCGTGGGATCATGACCTGAGCTAAAGGCAAAGGCTTAACCCACTGAGCCACCCAGGTGCCCCTAAGGCCCAGTTTTTAGCGCCCTTTGAAGAATTTCTACATTCCAAATTAGGAGCACGAGTGACATTATTAGAGTCAATATTTGTTTATAGCTTGAGGGTCTTTGGCCAAGTCCAAGATAGTCTTCTACAAGATAGAGGGTGCTACATTTTCTTCCTCACAAAAATCGTTTCACACTCTGCTGTAAGGATTGCTTTCACATTTTATTTGCTGTTAACCTCTGCTGATTAGGTGTTGTCTACTTTTGTCAGACTCGAGAGTGTGTGGAACACTTACAGCTGGAAGACCGGGTTCTCTGCCTCCACAGTCGATGGCGAATCCTCTATGCAGGACTGGCAAATGGCACTGTGGTCACCTTCAACATCAAGGTCAGTGTCTGGCGGGAGAACACTAGAAAGTAGTGTGTGTGTGGAAAGAAGGAGAAGGCAGACATTTTCCTGTTTTCTTGTGTGAGAAAACAACAGAATGAGCTGCTACTCAAAAACTGTTATCTTCTGGTGTAAGTGAAACAAGATCCTTCATTCTGCCTGCTCAGGCCTAAGTGTGCCAGGACCATAAGGTAGCTCTACTAAATTAAACCAAGCCTGATGATTTGGGGCCAAATAATGAGTCATAGGTTAAACTAGTCTATCTCATTTTAAGAATGACACCATGAAAAATAAGCTTAAATTCTTTTGAATATGACATTGATGTGGTTTGGAACTGATTTAGGGTTTCATGAGGATAACCTATTCTGTAATGTGAATCCAGTCATAGGTTTGCCTTTTGTTCATGTGGCCTCATTCTTTCCTAATCCAAACGTAAATTCATTTGTTGAGCAAACCTTTACTGAACATTTGTTACGTGCTAGGCCTCAGGTTAAAGCTTAGGAAGCGAGGAGGGACAAGTTCTTGATAGCCCTGTGTGCTTTATTAATGTAGGTGGACTTCCATCTTGTGGGCTTTAAAGTAAGAGAGATACGATCCGATTTGTATTTTAGAGAAAGTCATCCTGTAGTTGATGATAGGAAAGTACTGGTACTAGTAGAGGCAGGAAGACCATTTAGGAGGCTCTGTCGTAGAAGATGATGTGAACAGTCAGTCTAAGAATGAAGAGAAGAGAATGGATAAAAGATAGAAGAGGTCGAGTTGATGGGTTTGGTTACTAATGAGTTGTAGCTCTGTATCCCAAGGTCATCTGGTCATCTTTTTTTTTTTTTTTTGAAAGTGGGTACGTGAGTGTGCTGATGCAGTAGGCTGGCAGAGGGAGAGGGAGAGAGAAAATCTTAAACAGGCTCCATGCATGGAGTTGGACATGGAACTGTATCTCACGACCCTGAGATCATGTCCTCAGTTGAAATCAAGAGTCAGGTGCCTCACCGACTGTGCCACCCAGGTGCCTCATGGTCATCTTTTGACAGCATGTTATGGTGTTTATTGTGTTATGTCCAATTACAGTATCATTCATATGTTAGGAATACCTACCAACTCTCCTTCCACATGTGAGCTGGAACCACTGCTTATAAGGGATACAATAAAATATCTCATGGCCTCTGCCTTTAAGAAGCTTAAAATCAGGGGCGCCTGGGTGGCTCAGTGGGTTAAAGCCTCTGCCTTCAGTTCAGGTCATGATCCCAGAGTCCTGGGATCGAGCCCCACATCGGGCTCTCTGCTCAGCAGGGAGCCTGCTTCCTCCTCTCTCTCTGCCTGCCTCTCTGCCTACTTGTGATCTCTGTCTGTTAAATAAATAAATAAAATCTTTTAAAAAAAAAAGAAGCAGCAGCAGCTTAAAATCAAGTAAGAACAATCTGGTCCATAGATAATCAAGTACCAAGTTATATGGTTCACTTGATAGGAATAGATCACAGAAGGATCATTAGTGAAAGTTGTTGCATTTTATATGTAAAGTGTTAAAAGCCTACATTAGATTTGGTTAGGGCAATAGAAATAAAGAAGAAAGAATAAATTTAAAAGTTTTTAAAGGATAAAACTTGATAATGACCTCATTCCTTTTTGGGGAGAGTAATATTATCAAAGGAGGATAGAAGTTAGGAGCAGGACATTTGAGGCAGGGTGAGAACAAAAAATTCAAATGGAAATGATCCCTAACTGGTTGATAAGCCCCAGAGAGGATAGACCTTGACAGAGATATTTCAGAATCTCTGCAGACATGGGAATTTTGAAGTCTTATGAGGGCTGGGCCCTTTTTGGTTTGGCCACACACCTAGAATGCAGTGCTTCTGAGATCTCAAAAGAAAGCCAGGGTTGGTTCTCTGTGCCTGGCCCTGAACTCCCACCAACCTGTCTCCCGAGCACCTAAGGTGGTTGGAGTCATTGCTGAGCCCTGGACACTCCCAGCTGCTGCTTTGTGCTTAGCTTCTGGGAGTTTCACCACTTGTGTGCACCTGAAGTTCCTTTTTATTTTATTTTATTTTATTTATTTCTTTTTTTTTTTTTTTAACATATTCTCCACGCAATCTCTACATAGGGCTTGAACTCATGACCCCAAGATTAAGAGTAGCATGCTCCACCTCCTGAACCAGCCAGGCACACCCCTCACCCCCAAAGATCCTTTTTAGAAGTTTTTGAGAAGTGGGAGAATTTAGGAGCAAGACTGGTATGGGGATGAGGGAAGTAAGTCTAAGATCTGAGGTTAAGGAATGTTTGGGAATTTAGGATGTGACCATGCCATTCTGACTGATGTAAAAGACTTCTCTAGTTCACTAAATGATGTGATGATAGATGACATAGAACGAGAAATCAGAAGAAACTGAGAATAACAGAAAGGTAGAGAATGAGAGACTCTTAGCAAAATTAGACCTCAGTAAGTAATTCTCAGTGGAGAAATTTGGAAATGTGACTAATTGATTGCAAAATTTTTGATGAGAAAAAAATCAGGGAAAGGGTTTCTGGGTCTAAGGCATGGAAGATATGTTAGAATGTGGGAAAAAAAAAGTTGATCATTTGTTATCATTAATGTAAGGGAAGTGAGAGAAGGCATAAAAAGAGAATCAAGTACTAATTATGATCAGATACTGTAGTTTAAAGTTAGAAATGTGTTTATAATGCAAGAGTTTGCTGTGCCCCCACTGGATTGGGGGAGGAGGGAGTCTTGGACACAAAGAGAGTTGGAATGAGAATGGCAGAGGTTGTGAAGTTAAAGACAGGGATGGGGTATGAGACTTAAGTACAGATAATAGAATTAGAGAATTCGTATCAAGGTAGTGATTTGGGTTAGTTGATTTTGACATTTACCAGCTGAGTTTCCTTTACTTCATATAATGGTGGCTTATTTTTCAGAACAATAAACGACTTGAAATCTTCGAATGCCATGGCCCTCGGGCTGTTAGCTGTCTTGCCACAGCACAGGAAGGCGCCCGAAAGCTGCTCGTTGTTGGGTCTTATGACTGTACCATTAGTGTTCGTGATGCACGGAATGGACTCCTCCTCAGAACTCTGGAGGGCCACAGCAAAACCATTCTTTGCATGAAGGCAAGTACAGGGCAAGAGAAGAGGAGTGGGTTGTCTGTCACCCATAGAAGAGTTTGAGTGGCAATTCCCTTGTTGTCTAATGTCTTGTTTAGAGCACATCATCTTGAAAAGAGCAATGATATTACAGTGCTTGCGTCACTGTACTGTATTTTAATGTATTAACAGAGAGGTGTATTTTATTATAGAATGTACATATACTTTAAAGCTCTCTTGGCTATTTCACAATCATTCTGAGGAGGCAGCAAACCCAATAATACGTTGTCGATTCATCCCAGTACCTGGTGGTAGGACAGAAGTTTCACTTTAGAAAATTTGAGGAACTTACTGTTTTGTCCCTAGTTCATGCTCATTTCAAAGTAGGTTATAAATTAGAATTCAACAATGTGCTTTACAGGTTACAGAGAAAGCTCAGACCCTTATACCAAATCTAACTCAATGAATTTTTTTCTTTAAGGTGGTGAATGACCTTGTGTTCAGTGGCTCCAGCGATCAGTCAGTCCATGCCCATAACATTCATGTAAGTTGTGTTGATGTAAAAAAATCTTTAACGGAATGATGGTGAAAGCTTGAAGGATTCCTCAGACCTCCTGCAGTTCAAATGAAAGCCCTTTTTCTAGTGAAAAGCTTAATAACAGTCTGTACCTGCATGAGCTCTTGGAAGGTAGTGAGCAATCTGGAAATTCTGACCCGATCAACATTTTTAATGGGGGACAGATTCAAAGTTTATGTAAGGTTTAGTTTGTTTCATTTGAACTTGAGATAAATTGAGCAGCTGAGGCTCCAAGAAAGTGTGTATGTTATGTAGTTTAAAATAGAACAAATAAAAACATCCAAGAGACTCTGCTCGGGTCCTAGAGGCAGCTGTGTGGAGCTCAGTGCCTGGCTATAAACCTGGGGACAGTGCAGCCTCAGGGACTTGTCCAGGTGCAGTGGGATGAGAAAAATGGAAATACGTCAACACCTACAAAATACACGCAGATAGAGTTGTGGGCCTTCCCTTTCTGTGACACCAGCTTCTCTCCGTCAGGGTACATTTCGTATATGTTGTATACCTGTATTGTGATAAATGCTTGTGTGAGTACTTCAGCTGTTAAAATTAGTTCAGCTCCCTTACGTATAAGTAGCTTCGGAATTATGACTTAGGGAATAATGGAACCCGAAATCTCAAAAGTCGAAAGGAATCTTGAAAATCAATCTAGTTACTTGTCTCTTTTTGGATGCAGACTGGTGAGCTCGTGCGGATCTATAAAGGTCACAATCACGCAGTGACTGTGGTGAATATCCTAGGAAAAGTGATGGTGACTGCTTGCCTGGATAAATTTGTTCGTGTCTATGAATTACAGGTAGAATTTAGATCTACTCTTTTGCTTCAACAATTTGGGGAGAAGATCTGCCTGGGTTAGGTGTTAAATTTTTTTTTAAATATAGTAAGGTTGAGGGTGGGCCCAGAAATCTGCACTTTTTCAGAAGACCTCTAGATAATGAAGTAGATGGTCCGTGGGCTATACTTTCAGAAAAATACTCCGAGGCTTGTGGTGAGGCTCAGGTCCCTACCGGAAGGTTACAGGCTGCAGCGGTAGTCTCTAAAGCTTGCCTAGTGCTCCCCGTGTGCAGTTTCAGGTTGGAGACTTTGACACGACACAGAAATTACATTTCTGTGAAATTGCTCCCGGTGCCCCACATAGTGCCTCGGGTATGGTTTTAATCCTGCCAGAGGCCTCCGGGGATTATGCTTATTAAACACAGTATATGAATAACCTTAATTATCTTTCTGTTTTGTTCCTCCACCTAAGTCCCATGATCGACTGCAAGTTTATGGAGGACACAAAGACATGATTATGTGTATGACCATCCATAAAAGTATGGTGAGTATTATTAGCCATGTCACATATTGCTTTAAAATATGTTCACTAAAAACTACAAACTGATGATAATGTTCCTCTCTATCACTCCCAAAGATGATATCTGTTTCTGATATGCCTCATTATTGAATCCTTTATCTTTTGGTGTAGTATCACTGAGAAGTAACCCAGTGACATTGTTGAATATTCTCTTTGCTATATTGATAAGTGAAAATAATTACAATAAAAATCTGATACCCCCATGAAAGAGAAAATAAGTTTAAGACCTGTCCCCTAAAAATTGAGTGGTGCTTTTTCCAGAGCCATTACGATCCGAACATAACATTGGAATGGAGTCAGGAGACCTGGCCAGTATGGCGAAACGAAAGCAGTCAAAAGTAGAAGCTAATTCACTCAACCCTGCTAAACCTCAATTTATTTTATTTTTAAATTATGGGGTTGAAGCAGAGTGGATGTTTATCAGATTCTGATTAGTAGCACCTCTTATAGCGATGGAATGCAGCTGGCTCCCGTGTAACACGTAGTATAGCGTGCCGTGCTCAGGGGCCTGGGGTCCTGGGGCCTCCAGCCCTGCACTGCTGCTCTCAGCTGGGCTCTCAGCAGTGGCTCTCTAAGAAGCAGAGCTTCACAGTACCCGCGCTAGAACATACTTAGCCATGGTAGGACTCAGGGCTGGCCTTGGTTTTGGTTTGTGTTTTCTTACAGCCGGCACAAAGAGCTTTTGACACATATTTTGAGGATGTTTAGTTATTGATTTTTTTGTGTGTTTTGTTTTGGTCTAATACGAGAAACCACTTTTTCCAGATTTATACTGGCTGTTACGATGGCAGTATTCAAGCTGTGAGGCTGAATCTGATGCAGAATTACCGTTGTTGGGTAAGGAGTGAAACTGTTCTCCTAGCAAGACTTAGGAGTTGCTTAATGCTAGGCTAATTTATAGATCGTCATTAGCATCAATTAAGCACTTTTATATTTGAGCATCTACTTTTTGCCTCCCACTGGAGGACAAGGAAACTTATTTTTATTGTTTTATTTTTTATTTTTAAAAATGATTTATTTATTTTAGATGGAGGAGGAGAGAGAGAGAGCACGAGAGCGAGCATGAATGGGAGAGGAAGAGAGAGAGAGGGAGAGAGAATCAAGCAGACTCCACACTGAGCATGTAGCTTGACATGTGGCTTGATCTCACCACCCTGAGATCACAACCTGAGCCAAAACCATGAGTCGGATGCTTACCCAACTACGCCACCCAGATTCCCCAAGGAAACTTATTTTTTAAAGCTA
Organism: Mustela lutreola; assembly: GCF_030435805.1. Classification (NCBI taxonomy): domain Eukaryota; kingdom Metazoa; phylum Chordata; class Mammalia; order Carnivora; family Mustelidae; genus Mustela; species Mustela lutreola. The sequence continues at coordinate 68,669,338 of NC_081296.1, read as the reverse complement.
TACATAAAATGTTTCCATACTTCTTTCATGAATAATATAAGATTAGATATGAAGTATGGCTACATATTATCCCTTCAGAGGTCCTCTCTCTGGTGATTTTTGCTTGTTTTATTATAAATCAGTACATTTTTACAAAAATATCACTTGTTACAGAAGTACAGTTGACCCTTGAACAGTGTAGGGGCTTAGGGGTACCAAACCCTGTGCAGTTGAAAATCCACATATAACTTTTGACTCCCTAAAACTTACCTGCTAATAGCCTCCTCTTGATCAGAAGCCTTACCGATAACACATATTTTGTATGTTATATGTCCTATATACTGTTTCCTCACATTATGGTAAGCTAGAAGAAAGAAGATGTTACTAAGATTTAAGAAGCGGTGCCTGGCTTCTTGACATGTGACTTGATTACGGGGTCATGAGTTTGAGTTCCATGTTGGGCCTGGAGCTTACTTAAATAAGTAAATAAAATCATAAGGGAATGAAGATAATTTACAGTACTGTACTATATTTACTGAAAAAAGTTCACATGTAAGTGGACCCGTGCATTTCTTTTTTAATTTTTTCAATTTATTTATTTTCAGAAAAACAATATTCATTATTTTTTCACCACACCCAGTGCTCCATGCAATCCGTGCCTCTATAATACCCATCACCTGGTACCCCAACCTCCCACACCCCCGCCACTTCAATCCCCTCAGACTGTTTTTCAGAGTCCATAGTCTCTCATGGTTCACCTCCCCTTCCAGTTTACCCCAACCCCTTCTCCTCTCTAACACCCCTTGTCCTCCAATTTGTTATGCTCCACAAATAAATGAAACCATATGATAATTGACTCTCTCTGCTTGACTTATTTCACTCAGCATAATCTCTTCCAGTCCCGTCCATGTTGCTACAAAAGTTGGGTATTCGTCCTTTCTGATGGAGGCATAATACTCCATAGTGTATATGGACCGTGCATTTTGAGACCATGTTGTTCAAGGGCCAACTGTATGTGAAATAAAACGTGGAAGTGCTTATTTTTGTGACCTGCCCACTATCCTATACTCATGTATTCATGGTTTGGTTTGCTTTTTGGTTTTCTCAGTGAAGGACACAAAATATAGTACAGCAGGATCTAGAATACAGAGGGTTAATTCACCTACAGAAATGGAGAAAATACCATCTGGTTTTAAGGGTGGAGGGATGGAATAGTGCTGCAGGAAAAATCAAATTTGCATTATTTTATAGAAATGAACCTGTTAGAATTGTAGGGTTTAAGATAAGCCTTGAGGGGAAAAAACCAAGACAAAGAGTCTTGATGCTTTCTGACTAACAAGTGAAATTGAGAATTGAGTCACATTTTTAGTAAAGTAGGAATTTAAAAAAAAAAAAAAGAGAGAGAGGCGCCTGGGTGGATCTGTTGATTAAGCATCCAGCTCTTGGTTTCAGCTCAGGTCATGATGTCAGGGTCATGAGATTGAGCCCCAAGTTGGACACCATGCTCAGTGGGAAGTTGGCTTGAGATTCTTTCCCTCTGCCTCTCCTCTCTCCCTCTTCCCACTTGCATGCTAAATGAATGAATAAATAAATAAATAAAATCTGTAAAAAGTAAAAACAAAGATTGTGATTCAAGTGATAAAGATTCTCTGTAAAGTCAGTCTTCCAGGGTGTAGTTTTCTTTGTCAGACATATTTATTTTCAAGTTCACGAGTCAGCAGTTCTCAGAAATTGTGAAACTGAAGCCCCTTCAGTATTATAGAGAACTCTTTGCCCTTTTTTTTTTTTTTTAAGATTTTATTTATTTATGTAGAAAGCAAGCAGTGGGGGAGAGGTGAGGGTGGGGAGGAAAGAGAGAATTTCAAGCAGACTCCCGGCTGAGCATGGAGCCTGACTCAGGGCTCCATCTCATGATCCTGAAATTGTGACCTGAGCTGAAATCAAGAGTCAGATGCTTAACTGATTGAGCCACCCAGCAACCCCCTTTTTATAATAAATGGACTAGGGAACACATTTTATGATGGCAAGATAAAAAAATAAAGTGGCTTAAACTGAATTTTATGGTAACATGTCCGTCAATATTTGCTAACCTTTTCCTCTAACAATGTGGCTATCTGGGTGCCTCACCTTCTCAGTAGAGCAAAGTGTTGAGACTTTCCAGTCACCTCAGAATATTGGTGATTGATGTGGGTGCCTCCAGCTTTGTTATATTTTCTAGCCAAGAATTAAAGAATAAGGGGCTTGCTTTTTGCTTCTGCAGTCCGTACAGGATACAAGCAAGGACTGCTCTAATTGTGATTGCATGGTTCCTGTACTTGTTCTGCTTACCCTTTCATTGCCTTTCTCCCTAGTGGCACGGCTGCTCTCTGATATTTGGTGTTGTGGATCATTTGAAACAACATTTGCTCACTGACCATACAAATCCAAACTTTCAAACTCTGAAATGTCGCTGGAAGAACTGTGATGCTTTCTTCACTGCAAGGAAAGGATCCAAACAGGTACGTGAGTGGGACCAGAGGCCTACCTGGGGTCATTGGACTCCTCAGAGCAGGCAGACCTTTAGGCCTTATTAGAATGTTCAGAATTGGAATAAATAGAGTTTAGGGATTTTCCTTTTTATTATTATTCAGAGATTTGGGGAATAGCTTAATGAGGTTTCAAATGATGAATTAGGTAGTCCTTTTGAGAGTTTTTGAGAAAGAGCCTTAAGAGAATGTTTTTAAATGTTTCAAATCTAATAACTGGACCTGGAGGATTATTACAATATTTTTGTGTGAGATAAGAACTGATCGTTAAGTGCACAGTTTCATATAAATCGCCTTCCATGTATGGATCTTAGAATGTACCCGGGAAGCTCTCCTTGGCTTGAATTTTCTCTTGTCTTACTACCAGCTTTTCTCTCACAGGCCCTTTTCCCTTTATTCCTAGGACGCTGCGGGACACATTGAACGACATGCTGAGGATGACAGCAAAATTGATTCGTGAAGTTTTTTGCCTCCCATGTTGGGAAGTTATTGTTTGAACTAATTTTACTTTGGCCCTTCTCAGAGGCCACAGTCTTCCCTTCCCCAGAGAAGCAGGGAGGGAGAAAATGGTTACTAGCCAGGCTTACCACTAGTGTAAGTCTGGGCAGCTCTATGGGATGATAGGTACACTTTAAGTTCTTACTGGAGGTTTGTCAGATTTAAACAGATTTTAAGGAACCATACTTCTCTGGGACAGCATGGAACGTAGTAATCTGTGCTACTAGTATTCTCCAGATGTTGATTAAAGATACAGATCTTAATTCGATGCCCGGTCTGACCCTAATCATATCTATTTTTTTATTGCTTTTAGTTTGTGATTTTTAGTTTATGTTCTTATGATGGTTTAAACCGTAGTCCAGCTTTTATGTACAAGTTTGTGCAAATGCTAGATTTTTAGGATCACTTTTAATTTTTTTAGTTCTAATAACTGGGTATTTAAATTAGAAGCAACTAGTTGCCTTTCTTAACAATTATGTGCAGTGTGTTTCACTATTCTCTTGCCTTGTAGATGGACAGAGCTGGCTTTATATGCCAAAGGGACACACAGTAGATTTTCAACAGCTAGAGTGACTGCTCTGCTGATTATATTTTAGGAATTCAGCAAATCACATAATGACAGGTCCTCACTGACAGCATTTCCTATCAGACATCTATGCACATTTGGCTGGGAGTGCTCAGTTCAGGAAAGTACACAGACCTAACATCTACCTTACAATGTTGCTGTTAGGCCCCGGGCGCACACGGTGTAGGTATTGTCAGGCTGTTTGGACTGGAGTGTAGCCTTTATTTCCCTCTCCAGTTTCTGACTCTAGGCCTGTTGTGGGTGTGAAACCCCTTAGTTTGCTCCATTGCCAAACCCTCTCCGTTCCGCTCTCTGGCTGTGCCTAGACTCTTGGCAGCCATCACATACTTCCTCTAGGCTCCCAGAGTGCTTATCCCCCACCTGCAGCACCCAAGATGGGGGAGTTAAGATAAAGCATCTGCATACAGTCTTTAGGATCTCAAGCAGCTTTTTAGAAACTGATTTCTGAAACTGGAGTCTTGCCTTCACCTCCCTTCTAGCTGGCAAAGAAGAGTAGAGTATGAGGAAGGTAAAGACTCCAATTTTCCACTGAGAACAGCCAAGTTAACACAGCCTAGTGAGACTGCTTTTGGAATTTCTCTGGACTCTTGAGAGAAGCTGTAGAAGTGTTGCTTTCTAGCCTTTTGTTTCTGGATTCTCAAAACCATGAAAAAGTCTCCAAAGAGCTAGAAGAAGGGAAAAGAGCCCAGTGCCACATATGAGACTTGGGGATGTGATACATACTGTTTTCTGGGATTGCCGAGCACACAGGTTTCTCCAGCCCTGTTTGTGTGCACACATCTACTCACAGCTCTTCACCTGGGCTCTGGGGCTGGGGACTTCACCCAGCTTCATGAGGGATTTCAGGAGGGTATGATAGTGAATGTAAGACTAAGTATGTGTTCTTTTTTTCCAGGGAAGGCTCTAGCGGTTCTTACTGGAACCATAAACAAGAACTAATCTAGGAGGTACTACCAAATAATGAATGGCCCCACAGACTATTTACTTCTATCCTTATGAACAGGAAAACTTTTTTTTTTTTGACCGCACTATTGATGGTTGCATGATACTTGAGAGAGAACAGAGGGAAGATTCTCTTACATAAAATGTATCTGTGCTATTTCTTTATGAGATTCAGAAGCTTTCTTACCTCTCCTCCCCATTTCTTATAAGGATGACCAGAGCAGTCAGGCTGTTGTGTGGATTTGGGAAGGGTGATTTCCCAGGAAGGCGTATTGGAATTTATTACTAATCCTGGTGTTTTACTCAGGTCTGTAGTGATGCCGCGTTCCATGGTGACTGGGCAGTGTGCTATGAAAGTCTTCCATGCTCTGTTGCATGGGTGCCCTTCTGTCCTGCCCGAGGACATGTCTGAAAAGAGGAGAGTGGTGGAGCTTTGGTACAGCAGGAAGGGGTTATGTGAAGTGCTGGGCAATCGTGGGGAAGGTATGAGCAGATTGACAGAATCAGTAACAACTGATTTGGGTTTAATTTTGGTAGAATTGTGCACAGTCTTTCTGCCTTTGTGTGTGCAGCTGTGACTGTTCCTTGTATGTGTGTATGGGTGTGGGTACCTATATTTGTAATACTTTTCCTCATTTCACAAACTTTTTTTTTTGAAGCCATAGTAATACCGTCTTTCTTTCAAGAAATTGTAAAATTCTTCTAACCCCAGGTTGGTGTGTTATCCTAAATGCACGGTTCTAGCTGTCTATTTAGAAATAAAGGCACCATAAGCATCTTGGCTGCTTATGGTTGTGTTATTGCTTTTAAGAGTCTTGAAAGTTACACAGAACTTAGGCTGCTTTCTGTCTTTAACAATGTCTTAACTGATTCTAGCCTTCTGTCTTCCCTTAGAGAAGAGCTGTGGCTCAGCTTTTTGTGTTGACTTGGTGTTTAGTACTTAATGAAGGAAGGGAAATGTTCCATGACCTGATAAAACCCACCTCGTTTCTTATAAGGGGTTGGGGGCCATTATGAGAATGTTATCTTTAGTTGCCTGTGTCTACTTTTAATGGCTGGAAGCCAAGAAAACCATAGTATCCGTCCTTTGGTGTGCATATGCTAGTATTTTAATGACAGTTTACGGCAAACTATCAATCACTTCAAGTTTTTTCCTAAAGTTTTTAATCAGGTTCAGAATGTGTTTTAACACACTCCTCTGCTGAGTGATAAAGCAGTTAAACACATAAGAGCAAAGAATTATCTCCACCTGATGTTACTTGAATTTGAGGGAATGCCATTGCTACTACACTCCTGCTTTTGTGGGGGAAACTGTTTTCCTGCCTCAGAAGTTAGCAGTTGAGTGTTTAGCTCCTGACCTACCTATGATGTATAGGCAATATTATTGCTGTTTAAGTGATCATTTGCCTAACAGGGGCTTTTTTGTTTTGGTTTTGGGGTAGATAATATAGTAGATACCTTTAGTGACTAGGTATGTGGATGGTATGGTGGGAGTAGATGTACAACACTTAGTGGAATGGCATGATATATTTTATGGAAGAGAATTCACTGGAGGGGAGATCACAGTATATTGTGAAGTGGGATTTAAACAGCACATACCCTCTGGTTTATGCAAACAACTATAATTTGTATACGCTGACTTACAAATTTTGTTTCTGCTACCAAAAGGAGAGCTCCTAGAACTGTTACGAAGGCCATGCCTGCCACATTGGGAAAACTGTGGTTTCATCCCTGCCCCAAATCATCATGATCTTCAGGATTTCAGAGTGACTGATAGGGTAGAAGCTATGGTGGAGGTGATTTGGGCTATACTGAGTTCCATGTGTAAGTGGATATGAAGTCCTTGTATAAACCAGACATAGTGCTTATTAGACAATAATCTCTAACCTCACCTCCAGACTACAGCTGCTGGGTCACATGGCAACTAAAGTTTTCTAGATTTGCTTTACAGTTGAAGGTAGTAGCCCAGTTGAATTGGTGGGGGAGGAAGTCAAGGAGGAAAGGCTGTTGAAGAGCTTTTCTCCTGCTTAAAAGAAATATATGCCCTAGAGCTGCTCCAGTACCCTTGGTATCTGAATTTTTTTATATATTGAATATGAATTCGAAGAATGAAATCAGATGACATTTGACTGCAAAAATGTTTATAAGCAAATAGCTTAGCCTTCTTACATTTTGGTATAAAGCTGTGAACTTCATAACTTTGTAAAGCAAGATATAAAGCAAATTCAAGAGGATAATAAAGTACTTTTACTAATTGTTTACTTTTGCTACCTTATCTGCATATTAATAGCCAACCCTTTTTTCTCCATGTCGTGATAGACTGCAAGAAGGAAATTGGGTGGAAGGCACGAGATGGCTATAGATATACCACACACCATGGTCCGGATAAGTTTGGCAAACAGCTACATTTAAGGATTTGTCCAAGGTCATAAGACTGTTAATTAGTTAGTGAAGGAACTAGGATTAAAACTACATCTTTGGGGTTCAAGATGGCTATGTAAGAAGATCTTGAATTCACCTCCTCCACAGAAAACAAATTTACGGCTATATAAGGAATAATTTTTCTCTGCAGATGACCTGGGAACTAGATTAACAGCACCTCCACAGCAAAAGAGAAAAGAGATGCATTGAGACAGGTAGGAGAGGCAGAGACTCAGTCTCCCTCTGGATCCTACCTGAGGTACGATGACCCACTATCAGGAAGGGATCCCATAAATACAGAGCTTTTTATCGAAGAGTGAAGTGGATATGCCCGCACTTCAGGCATCCAGACCCTTGTGTCTGGAACCAGAAAGACAAGCTCCCAAAACACATGTTTTTTTAAAAAATCAACAAGGGGAACCATAAGTTCAGGGGAACCATAGAACTGTAGAGAACAAAGAACCTGCTCGTAAAGGGCTCACACGCCCATGCACTCATCCTGAAATCCATTGCAAAAGTAATTTGAAAAGTACCTAGACTACAACTGAGGGAGAGACCCATTTGCTAATCCTAATGTGGCTGTAGGACACTTCTCAACTGCAGTGACTTTCTCTGGGAACGGAAGCACTGGCTGGTGCCATTTTTGCAATCTCATTCTAACTAGCTGGTAACAGAGCTGGTGGGCACCATGTTTGGGGCCCTCCCTTTAGCCTGCCAGCACTGGTAAGCATCCTTCTTGTCCCGCTGAACCTATGCAAGCAGCCATACCACAACTGGGCCAAGTGAGTATATTGCATCTGGGCTGGGCATGTTCCATGTCCACCCTCCCCTCCTTGCAGCAATTGTGCCACAACCAGATGGACTCAATAGATAGGTATAGAACATTCCATTCAAGCAGCAGAATACATATTCTTATCAAGTGCATGTGGAACAATTTCCAGCGTAGATGAGCTGGGCCACAAAACAAGTTTCAATAAATTCACTATTGAAGTCATATCAAGCATCTTCTCCAACTACAGTGGTATAAACCTAGAAATCAGTTATAATAAGAAAACAGGAAAAACCACAAAAATATGGAGATTAAACAACATGCCACTGAACAGTCAATAAGTCATTGAAGAAATCAAAGGAGATATTAAAAAAATACCTAGAGACAAATGAGAACAGAAATATGAGATACCAAAACTATGGGATACTGCACAGGCCTACCTCAAGAAAAGATAAAAATATCACATAGTCCAATGTTATAGCTAAAATAACTAAAAAAGAAAAAAAAAAAAAGAAGAAAAGAAACAGGTCCCTGGATGACTCAGTTGGTTAAGCAGTGAACTCTATAGATTTTAGCTCAGGTCATGGTTTCAGGGTTGTGAGATTGAGCCCCAAGTCAGGCTCTGTGCTGGGTGTAGAGCCTACTTAAGATTCTCTCCCTTTTCTCTTCCTCTCCTCATGTGCACGCTTGCTCTTAAAAAAAAAAAAAAAAAAAGGAATGAAGCCCAAAAAGTAGAAGGAAGAAAACAAATATATTTATATAAAAAATCGAGACTACCAAGATAGGAGAGAGATAAATGACTAAGAGCTGCTTCTTTGATAAGATAAAACTAACAAACCTTTACCTAGACTCACCAAGAAAAGAAGAGGACTCAAAATCAGAAATGAGAGAGGAGACATGATACCGATACCACAGAAATACGGAGAATCGTAAGAGACTTACTATGAACAATTACACACCAACAAATTCGGTGACCTGGGAAAGATAAATTTCTAGATACAAAAAACCTACCAATGCTGAATCAAGAGGAAATAGAAAATCTGAACAGACTGATTGCTCCTAAAGAAACTCAATAATCAAAAATCTCCCAACAAACAAAAGCCCAGGACCAGACAGCTTCACTGGTGAGTTCTCCCAGACATTCAAGGAAGAATTAATACCAGTTCTTATCAAATTCTTCCCAAAACATGGAAGAGGAGGGAACATTCCCAAACTCATTTTACAAGCCCATCATGACCCTAATACCAAAACCAGACAAGGATGACACTAGAAAATTACAAGTCAATATTTCTGATGAATATACATTCAAAAATCCTCAACAAAATACTAGCAAGTCAAATTAAACAATGCATGAAAAGGGTTATACCCTGTGGTAAAATGGGATTTACTCCACTGATACAAGGATGGTTCAACATTTGTAAATAAATATGATTAATTACATTAATAAAAATAACGATAAAAACATGATCATCTTCATAAATGGAGAAAACGTCTTTGACATAATTCAACACTCATTTATGATAAAAAATCTCAAAAGTGGTGGGTACAGAGGAAACATACCTCAACATAATAAGCCATATATGACAAGCCCACAGCTAACAACATAGTCGGGGGAAAACTGCAAGCTTTTTCTCTAAGATCAGGAATGAGACAAGGATGCCCACTTTCACCACTTATTCAACATAGGTATTAAAAGTCCTAACCAAAGCAATTGGCAAGAAAAAGATATAAAAGTTACCCAGATTGGAAAGGAAGAAGTAAAACTGTCACTATTTGCAGATGATATGATATATATATAGAAAGCCCCAAAGACCCCACAAAAAAAAACAGAATAAAAAATTCAGTAAAGTTTCAGGATACAAAATCAATATATATATAAATATGTTGCACTGCTAAACACTGATAATGAACTATCAAGAAATCCAGAAAAAAATCCCATTTACAACTGTATCATGAAGAATAAAGTGCCCAAGAATAAATATAACCAAGGAGGTAAAAAACTCATACACTGGAAACTATAAAACTAATGAATGAAATTGAAGAAGACAGAAATAAATGGAAAGATATTCAGTGCTCATGGATTGGAAGATTAATATTGTTACAATGCCTGTATTACCCAAAGTGATCTACAGATTTCAGTGCAATCCCTCTCAAAACCCCAGTAACATATTTCACAGAAGTAAAACAGACAATCCTGAAATTTTTGTAGAAGCACAAGAGAGCCCCAAAACCCAAAGCAATCTTCACAAAGAAGAGCCAAGCTGGTTACTCCCTGGTTTCAAACTGTTCTACAAAGCTATAGGTATCAAAATAGAATGATACTGGCACAAAAACACACCCAGGTCAATGGAACAGAACTGGGAACCTAGAAATACACCTACACTTAAATGGACAATTAATTTCTGGCAAAGAAACAAAGAACATACAATGAGAAGGGACACTCAGATACACAGTGTTGGGAAAACTGATCAGCCACATGCAAAAGAATGAAGTCAGACCATTATCTTATGCCAAACATAAAACTTTACTCGAAATGGATTAAAGGCTTGAATGTGAGACTTGAAACCATAAAATTGCTAGAAGAAAACAGGTGGTAAGCTCCGTGACATCAGTCTTCACATTGTTTTTGTGATCAGACTCCAAAGGCAATAGAAACAAAAGCAAAAATAAGGACCCGGTAAGTTAAAGGGTTTCTGCGCAGCAAGGAAGCCATCATCAAAACGAAAAGGTAGAGGCGCCTGGGTGGCTCAGTGGGTTAAAGCCTCTGCCTTTGGTTCAGGTCATGATCCCAGGATCCTGGGATGGAGCCCCGCATTGGGCTCTCTGCTCAGCGGAGAGCCTGCTTCCCCCTCTCTCTCTGCCTGCCTCTCTGCCTACTTGTGTTCTCTGTCTGTCAAATAAATAAATAAAATCTTTAAAAAAAAAAAAAAAAGAAAAGTTAACCTACTAAAATGGGAGAACACAATTGGAAACAATACATCTGATAAGGGGTTCATATATAAAATATATGAAGAACTCAACAACAACAACAAAACCTATTAAAAAATGGAGAGAAATAGACATTTCTCCAAAGAAGACATTCAGATGGCCAGGAGGCATGTGAAAAGATACTCAACATCATTAATTATTAGGGAAATGTGAATGAAAACCACAGTGAGTTATTACCTCACATCTGTCAGAATGGCTATTATCAAAAAGATAAGAAGTAGCAAGTGTCAGTAAGGATGTAGAGGAAAGGGGACTGTCAGACACTGGTGGGCTAGAAGTTGGCACAGCCACTATGGAGAACAGTATGGAGATTGCTCAAAAAATAAGAATGACCATGTGATCCAGCTGTGGAACTACAGAGTATTTATTTGAAGGATACCAAAACACTAATTTGAAAAGATAAATACACCCCATGTTCACTGCAGCATTCTTTGCAATAACCAAAATATGGAAATAACCTAAGTGCCCGTCAGTGGAGCCATGAATAAAGAAACTATGGTGTATATGTATGGCGTACTGCTGAGCCATAAAAAAAGAATAAAATCTTGCTATTGGCAACAGCACAGCTGGACCTTGAGGGTATTAAGCAAAGTGAAATAACTCAGAAGGACAAAGACAAATACTGTACGGTTTTGCTCCTACATGGAATCTAAAACAAAACTCAAGATACAGGAAACCCATCAGTGGTTACCAGAGGGGGAGGGGTTTGGAGGGCAGGGGGTGTGGGGGTGATAGGCACGAAAGTGGGCCGCCGGTAGGGTGATGGATAGTATGCAGACTTTCGGGTGATTATAGTGTATACAGATGTCAAATCACAGTGTCGTATACCTGACACTCCTCAGAGACAAAACCCACGCATACATCTCTGTTCTATTACACTCAGGTGACTGGCCCCTCTGGTGTCAGGGCGACCCATTTATTCTTGATACTCGATACACCAACAGCTCTTCCCTTTCCTTTCCTTGTTGATCTTGAGATGTGCTGGAGTGATTCCCATGTTTAAGAAATACCAATTGACACGGTTACCAGGGGGTCCAGGTTCTGTTTGTGTGTGCATAGGTGTCTTTGTCTCTGTCTGACAGTGTGACCGTAACACTGGAAGCTACTCTGCCCTGCTCTGGCTGATACTCTGAATGTGAAAAGACAAAACACAACTGAACCAGCCATACACATGCCTTTATTTAGATCAACTCTTTCTTCAGAATACAACCGAACTTATGGGTCAGACACCCCGAAGTACCCAGCCCTCTTCCACTGAGCTTGTTTATGCTGGGGCAGGCCCCTCCTGAAACGACGAGACAGAACCAAGTGCTAGTTGGGTTACTGTCCCGTGGGTGGGAGAACTTGAAGGCAATGGAGAGGCTAGCACAGGAAGCGTGGAGGGCCACTGCCGGATGCTTCTGTGAACAACCTAGGGCAAGCTAAGGAGAGCATTTGCTTCACAGCTGAGGCCACTCAGATCCTGAGCAAACCTCTCAGCTGGGCTCCCACGAGCTGAAGCAGACAGACACTTGGCTCCATGTATGTGGCGAAGGGACAAAATTGTGCTCTCTCATTCCTTAACTGAAGGGTGGATGTGGGTGTGACAGATGGACAGATGCCCTGAGGCCGAGTGGGGAGCGAAGTAGAGGAGGAATAAGACCGATGAGGCACATGGAGGCTTGCTGCGGGGCAGGGTGGGGGGCACAGCTACTGTGTCCTTTGAGGTAAGTGGCTCTAGATATATTGGATGAAATGGCAATCCTGAGTGATCTGTACGGTCTTGGACGAGGCCAGCTCGGTTCAGGCATACATGGTGAGCTGCAGCCACTGAAAGAGTTAAGTCCTGAGATCAGAGTGCAGCCAAGGAAAGCGAGCCCAACCCTAAGGGTCTGATGGGGGAGGCGGGAAAGGGACAGTCCCAGCATGCCCAGTCCCGGGAAGATTTTCTAAGAAGCGGTTTAGGGCCTGCTCCCCTTTCCCTACTAGGAAGGTATGTTTTCCAGCAAAAAAGCCCTTTACGATCTGAGACCCCTTTGGAGCCTTCCCCCCAGGACCCATTCCCTATGAGCTTGCCTTTCTGCTCCTTTCCTAGCCCATACCTCCCCCAGCATTTGGAAGTGAGGAGTACACCGGCCCCAGTCGGCCTCACTGGCTTCCCACCTGGAATTTTAAGAACAGGGTAAATCGACTGCTTCTGTTACGCTTTACCTCTAGAACGTTGAGTTTGATGATACCATCTCCATCCTTGTCAAATGCATTAAAAGCTCCTGTGGGAAGAACACACAGGCCAGAGGCGAGTTACAGACTCACTTCCCCTCCACTGTTGTGACTTTTCTTCAGAGGACCGTGTACTAAGTGGTGTCCTTTGGCACAAAACCGTGCCCGGCAGGGTATCCACAATCACCCTCCCTTCACCAGCCCGTTCTGAGCTTAAAGCGGGCCTTTGCCTTTGTTCAGCTTGGAAAGAGGAGACTGGAAGGTGGCCAGGCCGAGATTCCCACCGCTGCAGCGGTCTGGCCCCATAGCGCGAAAGGGCGGCCCCCCACTTACTGAACATGCCCTCTAGCCTGACGAAGCAGCAGATAAAGCTGTCGAAGTCTATGTTCATGTGCTTGTCTGCATAGCGCATGGTAATGATGTCGTAGAGCTGGCTGTTGAGGTGGAAGCCTGTGGAGGACGGGGTGGGGGAGGAGGAAGTAGTCTGAGTCCTTGCCTGCATTCTGTCCTGTTCCCTGCCTCACAGCCACCCTGTGTCACCCAGAAACACTCCTTCCTCCCCCCGCCCCCCGCAATCCTCTGGTTCCACCAGCCCTCGTCCCTGCCCCCGACAGCCACTGCTTTCCCCAGCACCTGCATCATTGACTGCGTTTCGCATCTCATAGCTGTTGATGGTGCCGGAATGGTCTGTGTCATAGTGTTTGAAAATTTTCTGGCAATTGAAAATTTGTGGACAGAGGTCACACAGTAAAACACTGAATTAGCCCCCGCACTCCTTCACTCCCATGCTTCCTTCTCTCCTTACCTGCCAGGCTTTAATCTTCTTCCAGAGGTGATGGAACTCTTGCAAGTTCAGCCTCCCAGAGCCGTCTGTCTGGAGGAAGGAGGTCAGGGCTACAGGGCACGCATAGCGAGATCCCCCTGGACCAGGAGAAGGGGTCCCTGCGACTTCCTCACAGGAAGGCTCTGCCCCAGGTAGCCTCCCATTGCCCTGTCCTGGTATTTAACCCTCCCTTCCTCACCTCTGCAGTCAGAGTTCGTGTCTGCTCTAAAACCCAGGGGACAAGTCTCCTCAGGACCATTTTGGCTTGGGCCAGGTCTTAGGCAGAAACCCAGGCCTGAGGTGAGGGCAGAATTTAGGGGCTGGATACAAACCAATGCCCTGCCCAACTGTGCCTCGTCCAACAGCCCCCTTCAGACTAGTAGCCTAGGCCTCAAGTCCTCCCTTAGGCATGGATTTGGGCCTTTTTGACTGGGCACCCCCCATTGCCTTGGCCCCCGTGGCTGCACAGGGGCTGATGACAGAGAAGCGTGGTTGGGAAGGGTGGCAGGAAGGATACATCCATGAGAGCAATCATGCTACGGCAGGACTCCAGCGTGAACCCTTGTGTCTTCAGGTCCTTATCTGGGAGGTAGGGAGAAGAGTGAGGAGCTTTCTTCAGGTAACTGGACCTCCCACTCCTGCCTGCCCGCCTCCACACACAGCGTGAGCCACTCACGTTTGTTCACCACTGTGTTAAGGATATTCTTGAGCTCATCTGCACAGACCTCCATGTCCTGAGGAGGAAGGGAGTAGAGAATAACCGTTCTAGAGGACAGCTCCTGATGGAGCACATGGTTTGCAAAACAAGAGCCAGCTGTCCGTGTGTGTAAGGTCTCTGTCACTACCACCCTGTCATGGGAAGCGGGGACTTTTCCAAGGAAGACACGGCACCCTCCGCGTCCAGACTGCACTGGGCGGCTCAGGGTAGGAAGGCCTCCAAGCCACCCCAGCAGATGGTGGTCTCGGACCTGACTGGTGGACTTCTGTGCTACCCATACGTAGCCCCTGCTTCCACCAAAAGCCATACGACCCCTCCTGAACAATAGTGAGATAACTGGTCATTTGAGCAGTTAGTCGAGGAGAGGAGTCAGGACTGGTGGTACTCACATCGCCTGCTATCTGCCTGAAAATGTTCCGGAATTGCAGCTGCTCCTCACTCTCTTGGTCAGTGTTGCCAGGCCGGGGCTGTGGAAGCATAAAGGAAAGCTGGTTTCCAGTGATCCGGGAGATGGGCAGACCCATGAAGGGCCGAAGGAGCCAGGGTGCCTTCCTAGCCCTAGGTGGCTGCAGGAGCCAGGTACAGCACAAAGGCTTTTCTCCCTGAGCCGAGCCTAGTGAGCTGGAGTGAGACTCCTCTAGGCCCCAGTGACCCTTCCTTCCAGACATGCTAGCCAGAGAGGTTACAGCAGCCATGCAGATGTATGGACAGCCACCCGTGTCCCTCTCTCCCACCCCCACCAGCTAAAGCCTCCCCACCATTTTCAGCTTGACCTTCTCAACCAGATGAGTCCCAGAAGGACAGAGGGGACCAGACCATCCGGGTACCTCCGGCTACCTGCGTCATCAGGGTGAAGTCCTCAGAGAACCCCTACTCCACTGCAGGGACACTGCAGCATCGAGGATGTGGCTGGGGCTTTGTCTGTGGGCTTTGGTCCCTTAGCCCCACTTCCTCTAAGCTTTAGATGCCTCCTCTCCCCTCTTCAATAGAATACCCTTCCCAGGGCTCTGCAGGCCTCCATTTCTGAGGTCCACCCCCTTTTCTGCCACTGTCCTCTATCCTCTCACTGTCAAGAGCTCAAGGATACCAGGAAGCAGGAGTTGCTCTGTCCTGAGCCCTCTCAAGCTGGTTGCATCTCAGGCTTTGGCTCCCGTTTCCTTCACTGTCCAGGCTGGGGGCTCCAGCGGGCAGACTCACCCTGTCCCTCCCAGGCCGGGGACTGGCTTGGCGTGGTTGCCAAACCCCAAGACATTCACGTAAGCATCACCCCCAATTTTAGGAAAACTCGATGCGAGGAAAGATCAGTGGGATATATCTAAACCTCCAGATGTTACAGGGACACCCCCCCAGAGCCCCTCCAATCCAGAGGAGCCCAGTGTGTACTGGCCACCCCATTCATGCCACGTGCTCAAAAACCTGTGGGGATTTCTCTTGCTTATCAGGGCTCGTTTTGTCTTTGCCCTCCTCTGATTCCTGGTCCACACCCAGTTCCTTGTTGCTGTTTGCTCTGTCCGAAACGAAGATGATGGGCTGGAGAGAAGAGGGAAGTGGGGAAGGGGCAGGAAGGAAGCAGGGATTACAGGCTGAGCGGGCACGTGGACACAGCCCCCCTCCTGGAGCAGCTTTGTCCAGTGAAGAGAAGAGCAGAGTTGGGAGCTCTTGAACCTCAGTCCAAGCTCCATCCCTGCCACTAGCAAGCTGTCTGGGACTTGGGGAAAGACGCTACGTGTCTCGGACCTCAGTTCCTTAGCTCCTGATGGTGGGAGCTCTGAGGGGTAAACGAGGTCGTTAGCACACGTGAAACTGCTAAGAATGCTCAAAGCAGTGTGAACTAGTGCAGGGATTTTCAAATATTTTGTAGGCTTTTTTTTTTTTTGAAATGGAAATACTTTTCAAATCAAATTTCCCCAGAAGCCCAGTGTATATGAAGTCTTTAAAAACCAGCTGCTCCGCTCGATGAAGAGGGTAGAGCTTTTTTCCCTCGGCACACCCACATCACCCATGGCAGCTGGGGGGCACCTCCAAGGAACCTCTAGCACTCCGCAGAGGACTGAACAGAGGGCTCGGATTAGTGGCATGGTCAGTGGGGGAGAGGTCGGAACACTGACCTGTAGGTCCAGCCCTGCCCTCACACACAGGAAATGTCCTCTCTGGCCTCAGGTTACTCATCCATACATATGGATGACAAAACCTGCTTGAACTTTCCCATAGGGCTCTTGGGGGAAGGGGACAGGAGATACCGAATATAAAATTGTACCACAAAACATTTAAGATGCCGCACAAATATAAGGGATATTTTCGAGACATGCTCATGCAAATGAAGAGGACACAAGAAGAGTAGAGAGCAGCTGCCATGCTATGCAGATCCTGGCTGGAGACATACGTCCCACAGGGGAAGCCAGAAGAAGGCTAAGCCGGCAGAGCTTATGGCTGCAGTGCAGAAGGCAATGGGAAAACCGGAGTCTCTGACCAGTTTCTGAATCCCCATCTGCCTTTCCATGCTATGCATCTAGAACAGCACCCATGGGCAGACCTGTGGAAATAAGCTTCCAGAACTTTGGTTCCCAGCAGGCCCCAAAGCCCCTGTCTTGCCCTGCCTTTCAAGCCAAAGGTCTTGCGCAAGCAACTGATGCTTGCAGGGATCCTAGAGCAAGCATGGGTCACAGATGGAGGGGGAATGTATGCCTGTGGCCATGGGGTGGCCATGGGCCACCTTTGCTAAGGCACACATCTCTGGGCCCAAGTGTGGGTCTGGATAACACAGGCCTTGGTGTGTAAGGAGCCTGAACCAGATTGGTGAGAGTAAGAAACTTGGGTCTGGAGCAGACAGACATGGCTTCCAGTTTCCCCACTCATTAGCTGTGTGTCCTTGGGCAAACTTCTTCACTTCTGTGAATACGTGTAAAATAGCTATAGAAAGGGAATGATGATAGCAGCTACCTTGTAGATACTGTTGTGACAGAAAGCAATGCATTTTTTACCCTCAACACAGTGCCAAATCTCTGGTAGGTACTTGATTAATATCAGCTCTGGTATGTACCAGCATTAGTACTCAGAGGACCTCTACGTTGAATCCTTCCAGGAACCACCATAAACACTAACACTGAACCCTGTCCGATGGCCTATGGCTACTACCTCATGGGCGTGTGGATGCCCAAAGGTCAGTCATTTCTGGATGGCACTCAGAGTTGTCAACCCCAAATTCAGAAAGGGTTAGCCATCACGGTAGATCTTGGAGACCATGGGAAGGTTACGGGGTAAATGGAGCAGGGATGTAGGAGGGAGTTTGAATTGCTTGACAACTATAATCTTGAATTCTAAAACCACACAAGGAAAACAGTGCCCCCCCTCCCCCGGTCCCAGATGACAGCTTTGCTCTGAGGCCCCTGAGCTGCTCTTAGCACACATGGTCACCATCAGCAATGGTGTCCTTACAGCAGAGTGCTTATAACCAGGATACTTAGGAGGAGATCTTAGAGGCCCTGGTGACTCTACCACAGCCTCCCAAGTTCCCAAGAGGGGAAGCTGTCCAGGTAGCTCTCATTCCTCATTAAACCAGCCTCTGGGATTATGAGGGTGAAGATCTCTTCCCTCTACCCCACTGCTGCCTAGATAGAGCATGCAGAGTCCATTGGTTCCCATGGCTTAGAGGAGCCTGCGCTTGGAATGGGAGGTCACTTGGAATGGGAGGTCTAGAAGGGGACTTAGAACAAGAGCTTCCCCTAGAACAAGAGCGCCGGCAGTGACTTAGCCTCTCTGGGTATCCTCTTCCACCCCAACCCCAGCAGGCCAAGAAAATAGGAGGAGTGAGGAGCAGGCAGAGGAAAGGAAGGAGGGAGAAGGAGCAGCCCCATCTACAGAGCAGGCGGCTGGCATCCCAGAATCGTCTCCATGGAAACCCTCACACACCTATCTCACCATACCGTGAGAAACCACCGTTGCCATTCCCCCCAAGAATCAAGTCGTGCTTAGCAGAGCTAAATCCACTTCTGAGAAAGAAGGGGTGCTCCTTTGGGTTTTTGTAAGAGGCCTATTTTCATTGGCTGGCCATCCTCTCCCTCCCTCATAGGAGAGGTTGGCCTGGTGGTGCCCAGAGGACTCTGGGGCCAGATGGCCTGGCTCCCAGTGCTGGCTCTGCAGCCTGGGACAAGTCAGTTCATCTGTCTGTATCTTGGCTTCCTCTGAAAGTGGGGATAATAACAGTACCAATCTCACAGGGTCATTGTGGGGACGGAGTATACCCATGCGAAGCAACCGAAAGAGTGCCTGACACGGGAGCCCGGGGAAGGCAGGTTCACATACACACACACATGCACAAACACACTCTGTGTCTACCCACTCACCCTGTTACACCCACCTTGGTTTTTTTCTTTTTCTGCATAAGGAAAGGAAACAATAAATGCCGAATAAGTGAAAGTCAAGTTTCCAGAAAACCCAGTGCCTTTTGGCTTCCCTGTGACTTGGTCCTCAGCTTGGGGTGAGGTTCCGGGGTCCAGGAATCTGGGCTACATAGAGCCAAAAGAGGCCTGGGAGTTGAAGGGAGGGGAAAAGTGTCTGGGTCCAGAGCCTGGCAGCTGCTCCAACAGCCACTCTGCTTTTATAGCCCATTCCTATCCTAGACACTGCCAAGGAAAGGGATCTTTTGGCTAATGATTTGTATTTTTAATTGAAGTTAGTTACTAAAACACCAAAAGAAGTGGCTTACCTAAATTGGCCTAAAAATGAATGTTGTCTGATTTACAGAGTTTGGGTTTTTTTTTTTTTTCCTGTTGTTGTTATTGTTGTTGCAAATATTTAATATAGAGACTTAATATGGAAATCTAGGTTTGGGGCTTTAAAAAATAAATAAAACTGGAAGGTGCGGTAGGCTTCATGTGCTGGTTACCGCTATGACAAAAATCTGGGGAGCTGAGAGCAGCTGTTGTTTGCACCTTCCAGATGCCGCGGTCACCACCACTCCCATTGTCCCTCCAACACTGAAGCTTAAGAATCAGTTGAGAACTACAGGCAAATATGCCTGTTTGGGGACATCCAAACCCCCACCTTCCTGCCCTAGTCAGGTGGCATGCCAGCTCCCATACACTCCTGAGTTTGAAACCCCTGGTAAATACACTATTCGGATGACTAGTGTTTAAAAGATGAGAATAGCGCGCCTGGGTGGCTCAGCGGGTTAAGTGTCTGCCTTTGGTTCAGGTTGTGATCTTGGGTTCTTGCGGATTAGAACCATGAGTGTGACTCCCCAGAAGACAGTTTGGTGGGACATTTGCTGTCCCCTTATTGGCCCAAGTCACGCAGAGCACAAACCAGGCCCAAAGGCCCAAGGTCGGCACAAGACTCCTTAATACAAGGAGACAGCACATATGCCAACTCTATGCTTGAAACTCTGGGATTCCTAACCCTGGGAGCAGGTCTCCATGTGGTGACCAGGGAAAGAGCCCGAGTCTGGGCTCCAAGAATCTGGATGTCAGTTCCATCCCTGCCGCCTGTGAGCTTTGGGAACCCAAAGGAGCCATTTAACCCCACTGAGCCTCTTCTGGCTGGAAGAGGCTCAGTGGGAAGTAAGGAAGTAAGCCTCTTCCTTACTTTAATGCCAGTGATAATCATAACCTTACCATATCTCAGAAATCTTGCCAGGGTCAAGCGAGGTTAACGCATGGGAGAAGGACCTCATAAGATACAAGGCATGTGACTAATAACAACCGTGTGGGAGCCTGTGCTGTGCCAGACCCTTCATATATATGATCTCACTGATTCCCACTTCACAGAAGCCTTGCAAGGCACCTCTGTTATCTCTATTTTACAAAGTAGGGAACTGAGGGGTTACATAACTTGTCCCAATCACCCAGCTGATAGGTGGAGGACCCAGCTTTTGACTCTGACTCCAGAGCTGGTGTGTATTTTCTGTATCTGAGATGGGCCCTTATAATCCAAGCCAACTGCTGCTGCTCTTGTTGTCCCTTCCTGTGGATGGCCTTGACCCCCTCCCTCTGGCAGCTCAAATCGCTTCTCCCCTCCAGGACCCTCTTCTGTGCTTCCTAGCCCTTGGGCAGACTGCATGGCTCCAGCACCGTGAGGTCTGTTACTCTAGTCACGACAAACAGAAATTGCAGAAATATGGAAGAATTGCTCTGCACGCCCCAGATGCCCATCTTCCTCTGCCAATACCGCCTCTCCTCTCCACCACCCTTCTGTCCCCTGCCTGGATCGTGGAATGTGACCCTCGGGGCCTTTTCACACATCAGAACCAAACCACTCACCACTGGCCGGTCCACAGAGATGGTGTTTTCAACTTCCCTGTGAGAAACACAAACGGGAGGGACTGTCAGAGTCACCAGGAGTGGGCAGGAAGCAGAGAGGATTTGCTCAGGACACTCAACTTCTCAGAGCCAAGTCGGGACTGACCTCAAAGGAACTGCAGGAACTAATGTCTCCCACCACGGGGACTAGCCCTGTGTCGGCGCTATCCCCAGCAGCCAAGGGCACACACGTGGGTTCTTGTTGGCTTTGCCCAGAGCATCCCAAAGCCAAGCCCAGCTACCTACTCATGCCTTGTGTTTCTTTTGGGGCAGAGTTCAGAGGATTTGGGCTTTATGAACTCATCTTCAGTGACCAAAAATGCAGGATATGGCCATGCTGGCTTCCCCAGGCCACCTGACCTAAGGGCTCCATCACCCCCAATGCCTCCTATCCCTGTTCCCTACTCTCTTTCTTTCTTCTTCTTCTTTTTTTTAATTTTAAAGATTTTATTTATTGATTTGACAGAGAGAGACACAGCGAAAGAGGGAACATAAGAAGGGAGAGGGAGAAGCAGGCATCCTGCTGAGCAGAGAGCCCAATGCAGGACCCTGGGATCATGATCTGATCATGACCTGGGATCATGACCTGAGCCCAAGGGAGACGCTTAATGACTGAGCCACCCAAGCATCCCCCCCCCTCTTTCTTTCTTCTTATCACTTATCTCCCTCTAACACATATATGTATGTTTCCCCAGGTCTTGTTGTCTCCTCTTAAGAATGTTAAGCTCCATGAGGGCCGGGATTTCTTTGTTCAATTCACTGCCCTATCCTCAGAGCCTAGAAGAAAAGTGCCTGCAACACAGTAGGTGCTCAATAAATAACTGTGGGATGACAGACTGAATGGAGATGTGGCCAGTGGCTCAGGAGCAGAGGAACAGGGTTCTGCTGGTCAGCATATCCCAGGACTCCTAGAGGGGACCGGTCTAGCCACCCCATGCCTCCAATCTCTGGAATGGGCTTTTAGGGACAGGTGGGGCAAAGGGGGCTGACTCACTCTGAGAGGTTCCTCTTTTCGGAGAAGACCCGGAGGATGAATTCTCCCTCCTGGTGGGGCTCATAGGTGGAGGGCACAATGACGTACTCGCTGGGAGGAAGGCGGAAGCGCTCGGACACCTCTCGCATGTTAATGTAGGTCTTGCTCCTGGCCTTGGAGGCATTGTACAGGAAGAAATCCTTCTGCAGGTGCTGCTTGTTCCCGTGCATCTGACGGAGAGAAGAGCCAAGGGATGGAGCTCCTTGAGAAGGATGCCCTGTCCTGCTTACAGTCCCCCTCCAGGGGTCTCTTCCTGGCTCTGGTCACCCAGTTCACAGTCATGATTAATGCCTCAAATAGCTCCACATCCCTGGAGTTCCTACCCCATTTCTTCCTCCTTTTCTGTTGTGATTCGGAAGTGAAAGTCAAGTCTATCATTCTGCCACTTACCAGAACTGCTGCTGGTCAGTTCCAAATCACCTCCAGGCTGAGGAGGGACCCCAAGGAGGCAGAGGGGCCTTGGCTGGGGTCTGAGGGAGGCGATTCCTCCATCCCAAAGAGGGCAGTCACCCTCAGAATGCGTGTGACAGTGTATTAATTGTAAGTGTGAATGTGTATGAGTATGAGCAAGTGTGTGTGTGTGTGTGTGTGTGTGTGTGTGTGTGTGTGTGTGTGAGAGAGAGAGATATGAATATAAATGTCTGAGAGCATGTGTGTGACAGTCTCTAGTGGGAGAGAGGGCACATCGTGACGGTGACAGTCGGGAGATCACCCTGATGCACCCTCTCTGGAGTTCGTGACACAGGCAAGACCCTCCCCTATCATAGTCCTGCCCTCAAACCCCACCAGGAAGCTTCCCGATGTGCCACTGATGGACACAGGACCCCCGGGCAACACTGTGCACAACTGCTGACTGCTGCCGCTTCGATACCTCTTTGGGGACCTTGAGGAAAAACAGAAAAAGAAGCTGCTCAGATTCTGTGGATTTCACATCTGCACAGGGATGAAATGCACGTGGGACGGGAAAGCCAGCCACTGTGGAATGCATGCAGAAGCCTGATTTCCCACCACTGATCCGGCCAGCCCCAGCCCCACTCCACTCCTCCATCCCGGGTTTTTCCTCCTGTGGCAAATATCTAGGAGATTCTGACACAAGTGGGCCTGATACCAGGAGTTCTGGGAGGGGACACTGAGTACTGGGGAAGTCCCCAAACCCTCCACTCAGAGGAATGTGTTGCTCCTGGCCTTGGAGGCCAGGAGTGGAGTGGAGTATCTGGGGCGGTGTGTCAGTGGCTGGAGTGTCTGGGGCGGAAGTCAGTCAGGAACTGCACACCTCATAGATGGCAAAGCCAATAGTGAAGAGGTTGGCCCCCAGCTTCCGGTCCTTCCGCCGGTTCTTCTGCATCAGGGCCACCAGGAAGCTGCAGATCACCTCCGAGTCGTCGGGGTCATCGTCCTCCTCCAGGAGCTTCAGACGGTACTGTGGGTTGGTCCAGAAAGTGTCTGTGCCCCCCAGGAAGGAAATGTGCATTCAGATGTGCCTCTCAGGGAACGGGCAGGAAGAGGAGTAAGACAGAGGAGTCCTACTGATCTCCTGCCCCTAACTGCTCAATAAATACAGAAGGAGTGATTCAGGCATTTGTCAAACGATGTGGGGGGAGCAGTGGGTAGCCCACACCTTTCTGCAGATGGAGCCCCCCTGCTTGGCTGTGTGGCTCCTCCTCCTTCTCCGAGCTGTGATTATCATTCTCTGCTGATGGCTTCCCTTTCCTCACCCGCCCTTGAAATGCTGTTGGCCCCTGGGTTGTGGTCTCAGGCCTCTCTCCCACCCCACTATTCTGCACCCCCTGGGCTGTCCCTGCGCAAGGATGATGTAGACCCCAGCCCCGTCTCCACCAGACTCCCTCCGTCCCTCCTTCCCCTCCTCTCTTCCTCCTGTCTTCCTTCCTTCCTCTTCCCTTCTTTCCGTCCTTCCACAGATACATGTTGACTTCTAGTCATACCACCAAGAACCATTCTAATCCATGCAACCAATTCTCTACGGCACATCTTCACCTGGCTATTCTACAGGGGCCTCAAACTCCCCAGGTCCCCAGCTCAACTCCCCTCCCTACAAGCCCACAGCCAGCTCCACCGTAAAACCAACAACACGTCCAATTTTTTCTCCTGTGTGTCTTATGCTGTGACACTGACACCTTCCCTTGGGCTCCCCCAAACTGAGAAACTTGAAGTCACTCGTCACGGACTCCTCCCAATATCCTGTCCCCTGAATCTGCCCTCTTCCCTCGATATCCCCCACTGGGACTTGCTCCAGCTTTCCTCATCTCTGGCTTGCAGCCTTGCAGCCGAGGCGAATTCTGTGTTCAGTTCCAACCCTCAGCATTACGAATGCAGCACCCTCCTGACACGGTGTCCTGCTGTTACCAGCTCCCTACTGCACACTCCTCGGCATGGCAGTTTCCTTCTTGGTAAAATGGGGAGGGTCTCATAAGATCAGATACTCCCAGAACATAGTACTGGCTCAGTTCCTCCTGGAGCCCTCCCCCAACCCTGAGCCTCTCCCACCTGGGAAGTTGCGGCAGCCTCCGGCAGAGCAGCCCCTCACCCAGCGGCCCTCGTTCACAGACACCGTCCAGGTCTGCAACTTGTCGGACTCCAGGGCATCAGCCGTGAGGTTGCAGATCTCCAGCTTTGTGAAATGGTAGATGAAATCGTCATAGGACATCCTGAGAGGTTGGAAGAGAGAGGCCCGTGTGGGAGGCTGGGAAAGGTAAGACTCGGGGACAAGCTAAGCACGATCAGACCACTCAGACGAACTTGGGCGTGGTGCCAGAGAGGACCCTGTCACTCCTCTCTAGGGTGAACACTATCCACTCTCATGTCTCCACCCCATACTACCATCTCTTCCGGTAATGATTCAGACTTCTGTGTCCTTGGTGGGAGAGCTTGGCAGCAATTCAGTTCTCCAATGGAACCGTGTCCCTCTGCACTGGACCCAAGCACTGCGCTGGGCTCAGCAGAAAGACAGTTTAGGGAAGGACAGACAATGAAGCAAGCAAAACAGAGATCCTGAAGAAAGTTCCCTTTAAGCTGAGAGTTGAGGGCCACTTAGAAATGATCAGAGTGAGGGTGAGCGTGGCACTGGGCGAGCAAAGGAGAGCTGCTTTGTCTAGAAGACAGCTCCACAAAGGCCAGGGAGCAAGTGGCTGGAGTGGCATGTACCACAGAGGGGCATGGGCGAGGCAGGAGCCACATCATGCTGGCCTGGTCCCAGGCTCAGTCACCACGGTGACTGGGCTGGCTCCTCGCAGAACCCCATCCTTGCTGGGCCTCGGACTGGAGGAGAATAGGGCCCAGATCTCCTGGGGGCTGCGGTCTGATGGCCTCTTTCCAGGCACTGAGGTTTGAGAAATCAGCTCCCCACCTCATCCCTTACCCTTTGGAGTCCCTCTGGGTTCTGGACTCACCAGAACTCTCCATCCTCAGTGACCTGGTGCTGCAGACGGGCCTTCTCATCTTTGTCCACAAAGCTCCAGTCCTTCCAACTGGAGGGAAAATGGAGGTATTATGGAAGGAAGAAGAAGGAGAGGCCTGATGTAGGTTGGGACAGGAGTAGCAAGAGGAATATAAAAAACCTGAAAGAGTAGTTCACCTTCTAATTGTAGCAAGCATGAAGCATCAAATTGGAAATCTGATCTGATCCCCTCAGTGTAAAACCCAATAATGGCTTCCCACCATCCATAGGAATAAGACCTTAAATGGGTTTGTAAGGGCTTGATCCTTCTGAGGGCTGAGGTGTTTTTTTTTTGTTTTATTTTGTTTTGCTTTTAAATCCCTCCTCACACTTTAAAAGTTGATCTCTGGACATAGAATGACTGGATTCCACTTGGTTTTAGATTTAGATTTTTTTTTTTTTTTTTTTAAGTAGTCAGGGAGCCCAACATGGGACTTCAACTCACAACTCTGAGATTAAAACCTGAGCTGAGATCAAGATTCAGACGTTTTACTGACGAAGCCACCCCAGTGTCCCCTAGGATTCCATTTAATATTACCAGTACTAGCTGTGTAACCTTGGGAAAGTCACTGAACCTCTCAGCGTCTGTTTCCCCAACTGCAAAAGTGGAATGAGTATTATCATCTACTCAGAGGGCTCCGATGAGCAATGAATGAAATTATGCATGCAAAAGTTTTAGAACAGCACCTGCCCTCTAATAAGTAACTGTCTGAGTTCTAAGAAAAAGACCAAGCATGTAAACATTTCCTTTCTCCTACCCCTCCAGGAAATAGCCTGGCTGCATGTTTCTAAAGGCTGGCTGGTCTTCCACACTCTCCCCAGGAGGGAGGAAATGAAGCGCATTTGTGTTTCAGGCATGCTGAGGAGAATAAAGCTAAACCGGGTTGTCCTTGGCAAAGTGAAGGATTGCGGAAGGGCTTGGGGTCAGGGAATGCTCGAGGGAAAATGGAGGTTCCGGAGAGCAGAAGGAGGGACCCAGAGCAGGGAGCGTGGTCTCCTTGAGTGATCCAGAGATGGGCCCCACTTGTCAGCAGTCCCTGCATGGAGGCATTGGTAGGATGTGGGTTAAGGCTGGACACCAAACTATGGGGCTGGAGAACACAGTGAGGGTCCCGGTGGGTGGCCCGGGCCAGTGGACAGCTGATGGGGCACCACGGGCCTTCCCAGACCAGAGAGCCCAGATCCCATGCCAATCTCTCCCACAACCTTTTTCTACTCTTCCCATATCCCACCCAAACTAGGTGAGGGGCAGGTTTATCTTCAGGAGCTTTATCTTCATTACTAGTGGTTGTTTTGTCCTTCCCACTGGAACTTGACATTCACAGGGGCAGGGCCTATGTTTCCCTGTTCATTTCTAAGTTCCCAGGTAGTAGCGTGGGGCCTGCCGCCTATTTGGCACAGAAGAAGTGGGGATTTGTTTCACTGCTGAGGGAAGGAACATGGTCGGTGTCTGCAAGAGGCCATAAGAAGACTAGAGTCAGCAGATTATCCCAGTCTCTCCGGGGAGGCTGCCTGTTCAGGAGCCAGCCTCAGTGCCCAGACCTGTGCCTGCTGTCCAGCCAGTGCTCAGTGACGCTAAGTGAAGGTAGAGCTGAGTGAATCAGCAATGATGGCGCCCTGGGTGGAGGTAAGCCCAGAGGCTGAAGAGCACAGGCACAGCTACTGAGTCCTGCTATGTCCTCTTGGGAATGAAAGAGCTCAAGGGGCTGCCCCACCCCCCACTCAGTGTAAGCAATTGGGAACCAGTGATTGGTGCCCTCTAAAAGCTCTGTAAATGTTTTTGAGCCATCATATAACTTTCCAGTGTTTGTTATTTTTCCTACACCCAGTTCGTTCCTCTCGGTGATAATTAGCAAGCTCGTTCGGGGGCACTGTGTTCTTTTTATGGGGACACTGAGGGAAAGGAAATCTTAGCACTGGCTAGGTACTCTCCAGCTTACCATGTGAGCGGTAACACTGTTCCCATTTTACAGACAAGGAAACAGAAGGGAAATCCAGACTCCAGCCTTCAAACTTTGTTTCTACTGGACCTACCCCACGCTTTCTAGAAAGTTTCCTTTCCAGCCAGTGGCCATCTGTAGGGTCTCTGGATCCCCCAGCTCCCCTCGCTCCTCTGCGGGCCCTTCCCTGGAACCCATGTCCCCTCTTCTCCTCTGAGGATCATGAGTTTTGAGGGTAATTTTAGACCAAGCATCTGTAGTACTCTCATGGTGTGGTATTCAGCGAAGCCTGGCCCCAGGCTCTGCGGGCCCCCCTCACCTACCCATCACTCCACGAGCCGTTCCACTCCACCTGGCCCCAGGGGTTCCGGAGCCGCACCAGCTTCACTTTCTCCCCCTTGAACAGGGCCTTGGACAAAGAGAAAAGGCTCTCTTGGTCTGGGCCTTCCTGGAAAGGTTTTCTGTCTTGCCCTGAGAGCTAGGGTGGTGTTAGGGAGAGAATCCTGTACAGGGGCTGCCCTGCCAGGTCCTGGTCAAGGAGACTCTGTGGAATGGCAGGGGGAATGCCAGAACCCTAGAACTGAGTCTGCAGAGGTGAGGGCTTGACTGTCTGCTGAGAAGTGATTTTCCTGGCCATTATGAGCTTTGGGGGAGAATGGGCATGGTGAATATTGTGGGGCCACTCGAGCACTCTAGGTGTCTTTGTTTGAATTAGAAAAAAAATACACCTTGCAGGCCAAGGAGCTACAGACAAATGGCCCCCATAGGTGGACCAATTCAAAAAAAGTGCCCCTTCCTCCAGTCTCTGCCCATCCTTGTGGATGGGGCACAGCCTGCTCAGCTGTGTGCAGTGGTCCTGACAAGGTTCCTGTCTCCAGCCAGACGTGTTAGGAAGAGCAAGATATTGTAACTGTTTACCTCCCAGAGAACAGGAAACACGAGAGCCTGTGAAATTAATTCCATAAAACCGAAGTGATTTCTATTTGCTCCCTGGAAATGTTGGGAAAACTGCCATCTTTAGCACTGAAAGCAAAGATGACTTGAGCACCACCTGGTGGCAAGATCCACCTTGACAGTTCCAGGGGCCCCCTCCAGCCACAGGTCTGGACTCAGACCTTGAGCAGAACCCCACCCCTCCCCCCGCCCGCCCAAGAGGAGGCAACCCTGCAGAGGTGAAAGGGCTCAGGTAGCTAAGTCCTGACTTTGGGAGGCGACCCAAGTGGCTCCCAAGCCCGCCTGCCCTGCCAGCCTCACCTCCTCCAGCCCAGTGACCGAGTAGGCATGGCCCTTGACTAGCCCACACGCCATTCTTGTTTCATACTGAACTGGAACAATCGTCTGTGGAGCAAAAACCAGACAGCCTGTCAGGGGTTGGATGCCAGAAGTTCTGTCACCTCTGAGACAAAGCGCACATGAGATAATTTTCCAGGTTCTGTGAGGACAGGAATCCTCCACGCTCTGAAAGGGGGCCTCCCGGCCACGCGAGGACCACTGCTGGCCCTTTTAGACAGTCAAGAAGACATAGCCCAGAAGAGTGGTTTCCCTCAAGCTGGTTGCCCTGAAAAGGTCTGTTCTGACCACCACAGATCCATGTGAGGCTGCGACAATGTCGAGGTAGGTAAGACGATCCCTGCCCCTCGTTTCTGGATCTCTTGGGGTCTTAAAAGAAGAAACAGGGACAGATGGAGGCTGTCCTGGACTCGGGCTTCCCCTTACCGTGAGCCCACCCAGAGCTGACTCTTCCCAGTAGAGAA
Source organism: Mustela lutreola (assembly GCF_030435805.1). Lineage (NCBI taxonomy): Eukaryota > Metazoa > Chordata > Mammalia > Carnivora > Mustelidae > Mustela > Mustela lutreola. The sequence continues at coordinate 68,640,413 of NC_081296.1, read as the reverse complement.
AGGAAGTGAGAAAAGAGGTTAGATGAAACATATAGGTCCAACCTCCTTTCTGTATATCCCCTCACTTCCTCCAGATCCACCAAGAACATCATACTCAAGAAATCAAGAGTCACAGCATCCAGGGAGGGAATTTGGAGGCCAGAAGCAAGTCCTTGCTTCAGACACGACTCAGCCTAAGGAGGCAGGGAAAGCTCTTCCATTTTCAGAAATCCCCAAGGGACAGCCCCAAGAATGCTTGGCAGAGGGTAGGGTCTCCAATGCCCAGGGTGCTCTAGACCGTTTCTCTGTGGTTTTACATGAGCTCTGGGAGCCATGCCGGACTGTGCAAATCATGAGCCTTTTCAAGTTTGGGGTTGTGGATGGACCCTGGGCTTTTTGGCAATTAGCCTCTTCCATATCTCAGTCCTTACGTGACCCAGACCATACTGAACAGAAAGGGATAGGGCAGGAGATCCACACATCCCTCACGTCTAAACCTGGGACACCACTTGAAACGACTCCGTTGGCATTACTTATGTACATTTCCACCGGCAGTCTGTCCCAGAGGATCATCACGACACACACAAAGACGTATCTCGTAGGATGTTCACAATAGCATTCAAGATGGGATCGGGAGGGACAAAAACCATAAGAGACTCTTAATCTCACAAAACAAACTGAAGGTTGCTGAGGGTAGGAGGGTAGGGAGAGGGTGGTTGGGTTATGGACATTGGGAAGGGTATGTGCTATGGTGAGTGCTGTGAAGTGTGTAAGCCTGGCGATTCACAGACCTGTACCCCTGAAACAAATAATACATTATATGTTAATAAAAATAATTTAAAAAATAACAACCAATACAAGAAAGGGAAACAATTCCATTTTCCAATAATAGGGTATTGGGTTAACAAACTATAACCTATTGCTATGTTGGCATACCATGCAGCCACTAAAAAATGCTTTAGGAGACACATTAACAATATAATTCATACTGGCACATTATGAACATAAGGCTAACTGAACAAAGCCTAGCTGCAAAGAGGTACATAGACTATGAGATTTTAAAAATAAACATTTAGATGAACTGTATGCAAAGAAAAATCCTAGAGGGATGTTTACTAAATACTTAAGAGTTACTACCTTTAGATGGGAGAGAATGTAGGTTAATTTTTCCTCTGTTCTTTTCTGTACGGCTCAGTCAGCATTCTTCAGTGAACATGCATTATTCCGAAAGTACTCAAATATAAGCGCCATGAGGGAAGAGACTGTTCTAGTGAACAAAAACTATTTTGTTTGTTTGCTAGAAGAGTGTCTGGCACTCACTAGGAGCTCAATAAATATGTGTTGAATGAACAAATGAATGAATTAGAAGAGGAGAAGTATTTTAGAATACGTGAAGTCTCTCTTGTATTTCTACTTGTTAATTTGTTATCAGAGATACTGCCAGGACCACAGGATAGAAAGGAGCTCCCACAGATATTCCCTCCAAATCCGGTTTCTCCCACCTTCTTCAGGAGCCTTGGAGAGGGCAAGATATTCCAACCCAGACCCTTGGGAGGCCCATGCAGAGGTCAGTGTGCAAGCACTGTCTGTTGAGGGGAGTCTAACACCAGGAGGCCCCGGTCATGCATGCCAGAGGGGTTGGTCAGTCCTGACAATTGGAGGTGTACACACCCGGGTCGGTCTGTCCTCTGAGCCTCTGGGAAGGAGGTCTGAGTCCCTGAGCTGCGAGTTATCCATATTCCTCACCATCCGTGCAATCAAATCCCCCATTTTCAGTCCAGAAGGAGAGGTTCCATAGGTCATGTTTGTGCCATCCTGAGGCCCAGTGGGGACAGGGACAGTCCAGGAGAAGGAGTGAGAGCAAACAAGGGAGGGCGACAGAAAGGGAAGGAGACAGAATGAAGGAAGGGGACAGACAAGGAAAAGAGGAGAGATAAACGGTGTGAATGGAGACAAGATGGAGAAAAGTGATACACAAAGAAAATGTTCATCGATGGGTGTTTAATGCTAGCTGATCTTCCCATGCTTTCGGACCCATTTGGATTATGGGGAAAGGAAGGAAATTCAGGAATTCTGCTTGGGTCCCTTCCTCAGTGATGGAAAGCGCCAAGACTGTTACACACTAAGCAGGCCCCAGGGCAGGTGTGTTTCCTGGCCAGGAGGCCTGGCCAGTCTACCATCTCCTTCCCCTTGGCCCCAGTCTCGGCTCACACCACTCCACTGCACTGAGACGGTGCCTGCTGACCAAGCTTCTCCCAGGTGACAACACAAAGCCCACGTCCTAAAGCTCAGTGACTAGGAGGCTGTCTTAGGGAATGGCGGGCTCTGGTCCAGAACAGGTATGTGGTCAGCTTAATTGGGCCGGGCTGGGGCTGAGCAGCACCAACCACAGGAGGCCCATGCTGACACAGGCCTCTGGACTTATTTCTACCTCAAGTCCCGGGCTTGGAATGTCTTTGCCCCATCTCTTTGGTGAAAATCCGCAGAGACACTTCTTCCCTGAAAAATTTTCAAAGTTGAGAGCCAGTCCCTGCTTCCTAAAACAAAACATCTACCACATCCCAGAGGAAAGCCCTACACTACTCTACATCACATGAGGGGCTTCCTGCACCTTGGCTGCTCCCCACCCTGCACCCCACACCCCCAACTTACATCAATAGAGCAGCCCATGAGGGAGCCTCTCTCGATGGCTTTCTTCATGATCTTGTACATGTCTCTGGGAGCATCCTTGATCTCAAAAAACTCGGTCACCCCTCCTGTGAAGTCCTCCATGGCCTCCGTAGTGTTCCCACCTTTCAGAGCCTCATAGGAACCGTGAAGCCTTGGGGAGAGAATGAAGACCAGTCCCAGGTCCCAGCATTTCAGGGGACATGACCCAGGAGCCATGCCACCAGGACTTTACTCTCAGGTCCTGTGCTGTCTTCTTGCCTAATTCCCCAACAACTCTGTAAGCTAATGGGATAGATACTGTGATTCCCTTTCTTTGCGTTGTAGAAACTGTGCTCCAAAGGCTAAGTGGCTTACCCAAGGCACCAGAGACCCGGAAGCACTGGGACTGGAACCCAGCTATTCCCACTTCCTGGTAGTTCTCTTTCCACCACATTCTAAACCCTAAGGAAGGGTTCTATTAGATCCATTAGTAATGGCTGGGGTGGAGCTTCCAAGGTGAGAGCAACATGACTTTATTCATATACTACAAGATCAGGAGGTTGAGCCAAGACAAACCCTGGGACGTGAGCTTCAGAGATACAATGCTCAGATCCAAGACTTGCAACACCAAACTTTAACTCGGAAGGCAGAATTAAAGTGCTCACGATAGGAGGCCGAATCCAAAGATCTTCTATACATGACTTCATTCTATCCTTAAATATAGCATATTTAGTTACAGACATTGCTGCCTGGACCCGATCGTCTCGGACTCTGGGTCACAGTTGAACACACACAAACACATACACACACACCACAAATGCCTCCTCTTGTGACAAGATTTTGGGCTGGATTTTACAGCTGCCCCAATCCCCACTTCTAGTCCCACCTCACATCCTTGAGCATTGCCTTACTTAGCATAAGCTTTCTCCAGCAGAGCACTCCAGAATTCATTGCGGTGGTTGGATTTGGTGAAAACCAGTTGGTTGTTGTAAGTTGGGAGGCAGTCATCAATAACCACATCCACCCAGTCTCCGTAGCGCCAGAACTACACAAAAGCATCAAGGACAGAGGCACATCGTCAGATCACCTTTGGGATACTTTTCTCTACTCCAACATTCCCTTGAGTCTCTTTGGCAAGCAGCCCCATTTCCTCTGTTTGGCCTCTTGGTGCTTGTCCATACTCTTGGGTTTAGGGTGTGTGCATCCTTCTCTAACTGGACTGTGAGATTCTTGAGAGCAGAAAGTGGGGTGCATACCACTTTCTCCCTTCCACACAGTCCAGCCCAGTCCTGGGAATGGTAAGTGCTCCGTGCATATCTGAGGACTTGAGATTTTCATTCTCCTGCTCTCCTGGGTCTACGTATTATAGTTTAGGTATCTTAGCTGACTTTAATGTGCACTCAGGGTTCAGAACTACTAGTCTAGGTGAAGGTGATGTATTGATTAAAGATCAATCAAGAGATGACACACAAGGTAGAAATTGCTGCTGAAGAAGAAAGATTGACAGGGAAGAGGGAAGTGCCCCAGAATATACTCTGGCTATAACAGGAACATTGTCTAATCATTCCAGTTCTGGATGTTTTGTTTTTTCTTTTAAGGTTTTATTTAGTTCTTTGAGATAGACCATGAGCTGGAGGGAGAGGAAGAGAATCTGAAGCACACTCCATGCTGAGCGCAAAGACACGGGACTCGATCTCACGGCCCTGAGATCATGACCTGAACCGAAATCGAGAGTTGGCCACTTAACTGACTGAGCCGCCCGGGTGTCCCTGGATGTTGTTCTTTCTTGAACAAATCAGTTTTAACTGAAGAAGGCCAAATAGGGTTTTATTTCCTTTAATGACATTTTCTCCCTTATTGAAAAGAGAGTAAAAATCTACCTGGTTTTTATATATTACGGCCCTTCAGTCATAAGACCTTTTAAATATCAGAGGGAAACTGGCAGCTTGATGGCCCAGGAAGGAAACAAAAATGGGGACCTGGCTGCTTTACGCATGCTCTGGGAGGGTGGGGGGGCAGCAGGACTGAACCTGAACAGAGGCCTTTTCTGAGGTCTTCAGTGCTGACATATAAGGTCAGGAGGAACATCAAGTAATGCTTTGGATTGGTTCTGGGACATTAGGAGCTTCCGGGGCTGGAAACAGGTTGATGCCTCAGAACCCCAGACTGCTAGATCCCAACATGTGGAACTCACTTCAGTTCTGGGTCAACACCAGGATTTGGCTCTCTGATAGGACAATCTGGATCTAGAAAATTTCCAGTGGTTTCATTGAATCTGGAAATGAAAGACTCATTTATGGGCTGAACCAGAAGCCTGTGCCCAGACCGACGAGACTTTCCTTCCAGGGCCTAGAAAAGGTGAGTGCAAGATTTCATGCAGACCTGCCTTCAAGGGCAACAAAGAAAAGGAGCCATAGTCAGGCAGGGCGTAGGGCTTTCCCATTGTGAACCTACAAATTCCCAATGCTAGTATCTTAGGGACCTACTTGAGAAGGGCTGTGAGTAACAACACAGCAGCCAGCCAGCTGGAGAGGCAAAAATAGATCCACAGGCCAGCAAACAGGATGTCTTCCTGCCTTTCTGGGGCCTAGCGGAAGGTGGGGGTGTGGGAGGGGTGATGGGCTTAGGGGGCAGAGTAAACAACTGCTTCCTCAAAAGGCCTGAGGCCTTAACGGGGTCACTGCCCACAGCCAAGGCTGGGAGGGTGGGTGGAAACTTTCCTGAAGCTGCTGGGAAGTCAAGGCCAGGAGGCGCAGGGGTGTGTGTGTGTGTGCTGGGGGTTCAGCGGGTGTGTGGATGGCAGCTGGCCCTCTCAACTACACTCCAGTTCCCTCACCTGGAAGTGGAAGATCCCTGCGTAGTTCTCGGTGAAACTCTGATCATGGGGTATGACTCGGAAAAGCAGGCGCTCATTCAGGGTCAGGCAAGCAATAGCTGCGAGAAACCAGCAGTCCCCTGCAGGCAAGCACAGGGCAGAGGTCACCTCCAGGAAAGAGAAAGACCGGATTCCAGCTGACATTTCTATGTCTCTGCCAAATGAGTTCTCTTAGTGTTCACTGTCCTGCTTCCAGAGGTGTCCACCCAGAGCAGCTGGCTAGCAGTCCCTGGACAATTTGGTCAGGGTAACTTCTGACTTTTGACTGGTTCGCCTGAAGGTTGTAGGCAATTCCTCCATCTGTAATATAAGCTCACTTCCTTTTTGGAGCTCAAGGAAGACAGAGCAGTAGTTCAACATTGGGTCATTCTTCCTAACACCTGTATGAAATCTTTGCAATGGTAATGCATTTCCCCCCTCGGGGTGGAGCCTGGGCATCTGAGGACCACCAGCCAAGCCCCCTGGTACTGGAAGGAAAGTCTGTTAGGCAGATGCCTGGCAACCAGTTTATAGGTGGCATGAATATATTGCTCACAGTGGAAGGAGATGAGGACATTCTCTTATTCCCTGAACTTCCTTTCTGGCAGAGTATGGCATATAGTCATTTTTCTCTCTCTCTCTCTCTCTGTGTGTGTGTGTGTGTGTGAGAGAGAGAGAGAGAGAGAGAGAGAGACAGTGAGCACCCAGGGGGCATGCCTGGTACACTGACAGTCACAGAGATGCGCTCTAGGGAGGCTGGTTTAAGTTCTGCAAGGCCCTTGTTTTGCTTTGTGGACGTGATGGCATCCTTGAGCTGGCAGAGGGGAGACCAAGAGCTGTCAGAAGCCCTCCTCCCCACCCTGTCCTGCTCCCCCGCAAGAAGAAGCAAGCCTCCCCTTTGAAACAGTTTCTCTTAGAAGGTCCAGACTATGAGCTCACCCAGGGCTCTATAGGCAGCCTTCTCCAAAGTGTAGAAACCCAGATACTGAAAACCTCTTCAACCTCTCTTTCTGGGGCCAAATAAGCCAAATTTGTTCCACTGGGTCTTGGATGCTCTTTCTCCTCAAGTTGTAAACTATATCTGTTGATGTCTCCAACTTTGCCTCACAGAGCTTTCCTGCGGTCCACCCTGAAGAGACTACTTCAAGAAGAGCCAAGCTAACCACCGAGACAGAACACTGGACGTGCACCCCCGTGACAACTGTCATCTGTGTGGAGACTCCTTTCATATGGAGTGCTGCTGGGGCAATTTCAACAAGAGTTTGGGTCACAGGTACGCTTTCTGTGTGCAAACAGCTTCCATACAGATTCCAGGGATGTGCCTGGTGTGCAGACAGTTTCAGAGCACTCTTTTAAGGGAGTGGGTACAGTTAGAAGCAAGGCTTTTCTCTTGTGGAGGGAGGTGTGCAGATGGCCTTGAGACTCTCAGGAGGCCTATCTCCCATGACATGACAAAGAACTGATGAGGGATGTGGAAGGAACAGAAAGTAAATGAAGCCATCACCGGCACACAGATACATGGGCATGAAGTAGTGTTCTAAAAACCTTCTCTCGCAAATGCTTTAAGACCCAAACCAGATTACTGTCCCTTCATTTCCTGCAAAGGACCACACCTTTATTGTCCCTTTACTTCCAGTAAAGGGACCACACCTAATCACCCCTTGATTGTCTGGAAAATGACCAGTGATGCCAGGGGACTTGCCTACCTAGATCTCCTTGACAGATGTCAGTTCTGTTGGCTCCACCAATGATAAATCGTGGATTCTCACAAATTTCCTGTGAAACAGAAAAGAAATGACAGTAGTAGGAGCTATTGTTTAGTGAGGTCCATTATGTAAGGTCATACTGACATCCCACATCAGAACCATTGTGTATACCACTCAGATAAGCCCCCAGAAACAGCCTGTGAATTGGACTCCATCATTCTTATTTTTCAGATAAGGAAACCAGGACTCAGAGAGGTTAAGGAACTTGCCCAAGGATATACAGCTAGTCAGTGGTGGAAGCCAAAAACATGCCTCCTTTTCCCACTGTTTTACATTGTTCCCACACGCTGACATACAATCTGTGTAAGGATATACCTGGAGAGGGCAGCGTCAATACCACCTTATTTTTGGAAGGGACAACAGAAAGCAGGGCTGTTGCTTTTTCTTTCTTTCTTTCTTTTTTCTTCTATGCCAGGAAAATAAGTGCAAGAAGGAAAATAAAGACTTTCTTGTCAAGATGTGGTAACATAGCTATTTAGAGTCAGCATATATCCCAGGGTCTATAGGACTCAAGAGCTGGAGAGAGCAGAGTAAATTTGCTGTGGGCTTTGCAGGTCCCCTGGTCAATTGAGGGTACTTTTTTTTTTTAAAGTCATCACCACACCCAGTGTAGAGCCCAACTCAGGGCTTGAACTCACAACTCTGAGAGTTCTAGACCTGAGCTGAGATTAGTGCGCCCCAAGGGTACATTTCTTTACTCAAGCTAACCCAGTAAGCACCAGGGCCCGCAGTTTCAGGTTACTACAGATTACGTGCAGTCCACCAGAGGCCAACAGAGGGCGCTCTTGTCTCTCCTGCTATGTCTTAACGCTTTGTTTTTTAACTTGGAAATTCTTGAAATAATTGTAGATTCTTTGTTTTGGTTTTAACACCATTCCTCAGAGTTTGAAGAAATATTGCTATCTCTGTGACCCAGCCCTCCCTCTCTCTGTCTCTCCTTGTGTGTGTGCGCGTGTCTCTCTCCCCCCATGCCCGCCCCCATCATGACAACTCCATATACCCGAGTGAGGAAAGAGTTGAAGCTCCCTGTGCTCGGGGATCTCTCCCTCCTACTGGATGGAGTGTCTTGCTTATTAGATCACGCCACGTGCACCTCCCATCTGAAACTTAAAGCAATGGAAGGATAAACCCTAAACAAGAATTCCTAAAAAGGTTACCTGTAGGGGGAAGGAGGGAATAAAGTGGTGGGAATAGTGATGAAACTAAAACTGAATATAACTGAAAAAAGTTTTGACTTAGGAACCGAGTAAATCTGTACATAATTAAAAGCCAAGCTGTGCCTGGCTAGCTCAGTCTGTAGAGCGTTGCTATTCTTTCTCAGGGTGGTGACTTCAAGCCCCATGTTGGGCATGGAGCCCTACTTAAAAAAAAACTAAAAAATTAAAAGCAAAAATTGAAGGAAAGGAAATTTAAAAACAACAACAACAACAAAAAACAGTGTAAAAGCTAAAAGCAAACTGAAGCAAAGGAGCCTAAGTGCATATCAAGTTGGTGACATAATCTTGCACATAAAAAGAATTCTTTCAAGTGACTTAAAATATAGTATTTGACTCTTTACTCCTCTTGGGATATATCCTAATGTCAAAAACCCAAGACATAAAGAAATATGAGTCATAAGAAATAATAACAATAATGTCATTATTTCAAAACTTTGACATGTATGCTATATGATAAGAATTTATATTAATATCATTAGGTACCAAGATTTTTTTTTACCATAAGAGAAAATATGTAATATTAAATAATTTAAGTAACAAATCTGCAATGTTAGAGTTGAATTAGATATATAAATATAACTCATGATGTATTTTTTCCCCTAAGAAAATATTTCCTATCTCTCTGCATTAAAAAACTAAACAACCCCCCACCAAAAAAATCCCCCCCCAAAAATTAGAAGCAGTAACTATCTGGTAATAAAGAGAACATCACGTCCAGATTGGGGGGGGGCGGTTGTTGTTGTTTTTAAGATTTTGTTAATATTTTTTAAGTAGTCTCCTTGCCCAGTGTGGGGGTAGATCCCACAACCTTGAGATCAGGAGTCACATGCTTTACTGACCCTGAGATCAGGAGTCACATGCTTTACTGAAGCTGACTGAGCCAGGTTCCCCAAGACTGTGGTTTTTAAAAACCATTTCCCACAAAGAAAAGGTAAAACTCATTATTCCAGACAAGACTCCTTCCTCTCTCTCTCCCTTTTTTTTTTTTTTTTTTTTTTTTTTTTTAACATTTTATGTACTTGAGAGAAAGCGTGCCCATGCGGTGGGGTTGGGGAGGGGTTGAGGAAGAAGGAGAAGCAGACACCCCACTGAGCCGGGAGTCAGAGGTTTGACAAGATCCCAAGATCCAGTGATCATGACCTGAGGCAGATACTTAACCAACGAGTCGCCCAGGTGCCCCAAACCTCCTTCCTCTTTAAAAGAAGCCAAGTAAGGTATAGCGGACATGTTTTTTGGTCTCCCCAGTATTTTGCTTCCTTGGAAAATACCCCCTTCTTCCAGGATTGTACCTCACCTTTTCACTGGGGAACAGGTCCACGGTCAAATGGCCCTTCTGGTGAGCTTTTCCCTTCACCCAGCTCTAGCCAAATAGTCGGGGCAATTAGTGAATGAGAGAGAACTGGGTCAGGGATGGGCACGTGATCAAATCTGGGCCAATCAGGTAGGCTAAGGCTTTTGTTATAAGGATAGAGGAAAAAAAAACAGTGGGCCCTTGATCTACCCTGAGATGGGAGGCACTGGACCCTGCACAATAAAAAATCCACATATCACTTTTGACTCCCTAAAAGCTTAATACTAGTAGCCTACTTTTGATTGGAAGCCTTACCAATAAACTAAACAGTCGCTTATTAAACACATATTTTGTATATTATATGTATTCTGTACTGTATTCTTACAATAACATAAGACAAGATGAAAATATTAAGAAAATCATAAGGGAGAGAAAATACATTTAAAGTGCTGTACTGGATTTATATATTTTTTAAAAATCCGTGTATAAGAGGACCTATGCGTTTTAAACAAGGGTCAACTGTACATTCTTCTGCTAGAGTTGCTAAACTGATAGAATGTCAGCCTGAAGCTGCCAAGTGGCACATCTGCCCCTTGCAAAGTTAGTCTGCTTGAGCATAAAGCCAGCTCAGAGGGAACAGATGGGAATAGGGGGAGAGGAAGGAGGTGATGATGGATAGATAAACAAATGATAGATCTACAAGATAGACACTATTAGGGACTATGTCTTTTTTTTTTTTTTAAGATTTTATTTATTTATTTGACAGAGAGAGAGATCACAAGTAGACAGAGCAGCAGGCATAGAGAGAGAGGGAAGCAGGCTTCTTGCTGAGCAGAGAGCCCAATGTGAGGCTCGATCCCAGGACTCTGAGATCATGACCCGAGCTGAAGGCAGCGGCCTAACCCACTGAGCCACCCAGGCGTCCCAGGGACTATGTCTTGATGACACGGTTTGAGGGCTGGATTTAGGTGTATCTGAATCCAACATCACCCTTGAACATTCAAATTCTATGAGTTTTTTTTTCTCTTTGGTTTAAGCTATCTTGGGCCTCTCCCACTTGCCAGCTGAAACCTTTGACTACTGGATGTTCTGCCCCGTTATAAGGATTGTATTACATAGTGACTCAAACACAAGACTTATAGCTACATTTTTTAGTTGTTACAGGTATAGCTTCTTCTCCTTGGGACTATGCATTCAGATGCTGGCTTCACCAATTCCAGGACTGGCTACTTGAAAAGGTAGCAGCAACTACTAATTACTCTGGTCATTCATTATCTGTTTGGAGGTCCAGGTATCGGAAGGGAGTTACCTTTTTTTACAGTAGTAGATTCCCCAATATACCACATTTACCTTCAACACTACCTTAGCTATGGTTCACCAAACATGAATTGAGCCCCTAAGTATTCACAGAGCTGGGGGAATTGATACAATACAAATGAGAGATCATCCAGCCTGCCCTCCGGAGAAACCCACAGCCTAGGGGCTCTTAACTGTTTGTCCTCATAAAAGATGTCTGTTCTGTGAGGATCAGTTGCCAAGCCTACTGAAGTTTAATTTATAAACATGCTTTGGTTTGGCTAAATACCCTCTCCCTACCACCTACTTCTTCCTCTCCCCTTACTTAAAAACACTGCATAAATATCCCCCAGAAGGTTTAAGGCCTGCCTGTGTTGGCTGATAAGAACAAAAGGTAAATTATCCCAGCTCTGTTATTTTAGCTTCTGGACCAAAGATTTCTGGCTCTTCCTTTGGTTATTATTTAGCCTGGAGACTGGATCTGTCAATGATGGAATCCCAGCAATGAACAACAGATGACCATTTCCTCAATCCTTGGGTACCATGGTTCGCACAGTGACTCCAAACTTTTATTGTTTACCTCCATTGGTAAAATATTTTGAACATGCAACCCTATGTAAGTATTCTTACTGGTTTTAAGTTATATATGTGTATATTGATTGTCCTAACATATACTGTGCATTATAAAATAAATAGAAACATACACTTAAAAAGGTGGGGTAAAATAGGTATATGTGGACTTCTGGTTTAGTTCCAACATGTGAAGAGCTTGGAAGTCATTGCTCTTGTCCCCACCACAAGAAAAAGCTGAACAAACTGAAAATCAGCATCTTTGCTTGGACTCATCAGAGAACTGAGATTGTCCACTTGTGTCCATATTGCAGGGCAATCCCCCACCCTGCAATATGGACACAAGTAAAACTAGAAATGTACAGCTGAGATGTGCTTATCTAGAGCAGAAGCTGCTGAAGCCATAAAGTGATGGTAACACTTAACAGGTATTTTGGTTAATTTCTGGAGGCTGAGTGTGAACTAGCATGAGAGTGAGAAACTTCTTGAGGTCAAAATTGGAACAGTCCTCCTCACCTCCCACCCACACATTCATGGTTTTTACTGCCAAAAATCCCACCAAGTTCTCATGGTGAAGGTCTATGAAAGATCCCCCTCTTTTCCAGAGTCTTATCTAACTTGGGGGAAGGACACTGAGTCCCTTCCAGCCCCCTTTAGCCTTCCTTTCTCACCTAAGAAGGGGTGGGTGGGAAGAATGCTATAGAGTGGGGAAATGTGTATGAAGGTCACATGGGCCCATTCAAAGATGGAGATTTAGTCATTAGATTATGGAACACTTCCCCTCCCCCCTTAACACCCCATCAACAGGGCTTCATTGTAATAACAACCACTTAGAGCTGAAGACCTTCAAGGTGCAAACACTGATGGGGAGGACTTAGGAAAGCCCAAAGGCAAGAGAAGGGTGAGGCGAGGGGCAAAACAAAAATACTAGAGGTATTTGAAGGTCTGGTCCTTACAGATATTGGAGGCATTAAACACCACACAGCTCCTAGTCAGCCTAACATAAATCTTCACACCAAAGGCTTCTCCATCCCATTTCTTACTACTGCACACAACTTGTCTGGCTTTCAGCAAAAACTGCAAAGGATGCCAAAAGGCAAACAAAAATAGCCTAAAGAGAGAAAGCAGAACTAGGGTAGGATATGACACAGATGTTCAAAATCACCAGGCAGGAATCATTATTATAATAACCATGATGAGTATGTCAAGGAGTCTAATGGAAAAAGTAGATAATGTGCAAGAAAAGATGGGTTAATATAAGCAGGGAGATGGAAACACGAAGAAAGAATCAGAAGGAAATGATGTAAATAAAAACCACTATAACATATATTTCATCGGCTCATCCACAAACTGGGTAAGACAAGGGGGGAAAAGCAGTAAGACTGAAGGCGAGACAAGAGGAACATCCCAAAGTTAATGCAAAGGGAAAGATAATGGAAAATCCCAAAGCCCCAAAACCCGAAGCAGAACATTCAAAAAAACTGTGGGATAATTTCAAAAGGTGTAACACATGTGTAACCAAATACTAGAGGAAAAGAAAGAGCAGAAGAAATACCTGAAGTAACAGTGGCCAAGAACTTTACAAAATTGATGACAGATACCAAACCACAGATTCAGAAAGCTCAAGGAACATCAAAGGGTGTAAATGCCACCAAAATACAACAACATAAAACTGTACTTAGGCATATTGTATTCAAACTGCAGATAATCAGAGACCAAAAAAATGTTGTAAGAAGCCAAGAGGGGAAAAATACCTTTCCTATAGAGGAACAAAGATAATAATTACAGCAGACATCTCTTCAGAAGCCATGCACACAAGAAAGACTGGATTGAAAATAATTAACTATTAACTATTAATTAATTATTAATTAAGCTCCACACTGGGGCTTGAACCCCTGATCCTGAGATCAAGATCTGAGTTGAAATCAGGAGTAGGATGCTTAACTGACCAAGCCACCCAGCTGACCCTGGACTGAAATATTTAAATTGGTGAAAGAAAAATCCAACAAACTTGAATTCTATATGTAAGAAATTATCTTTCAAAACTGAGGGAGAGGAGCACCTGTGTGGCTCAGTGGGTTAAGCCTCTGCCTTCGGCTCAGGTCATGATCTCGGGGTCCTGGGATCGAGCCCCACATCGGGCTCTCTGCTCAGCGGGGAGCCTGCTTCCTCCTCTCTCTCTGCCTGCCTCTCTGCCTACTTGTGCTCTCTGTCTGTCAAATAAATAATTAAAATATTTTTTAAAAACTGAAGGAGAAATAAATACTTTCTCAGACAAGCAAAACCGGAGAGAATTCATTGCCAGTGGACTTGTCTTTAAAGATATGTTAAAAGAAGTGCTTCAGAGAGGAGGAAAATGATAGAGGTGAGAAACGTGGACCTACATAAAGAAAGGAAGAAAGAGCTCAGAGAAGGAATAAATGAAGGTAGAATAAAACTAGTATTTTTCTTATTCTTAATCTAAAGATAACTTTATTTAAAGTAATAATAATAACAACAACAGTGTGTTGAGTAATGATAGTGTATGCATAGGTGAAACGAATGAAGGGAAGCCAGGGAAGAGCTGGGCATTTTCTATGATCAAGTGTTAGACTGCATATATAATGGCATAGTGTTATTTGAAGGTGGAATTAGATTAGTTGTACATGTATATTGGAAACTATAGCATAACCATTAACATTAAAACAAGTATAACTGATACACTTAAGAGAGGGGATAAAATGGAATCATGTAGTATATTAAATTACTAAAAAAGCAGAAGAGGGGGGAGAGGAGAAGCAAAGAACAATGGTAACAAATAGAAAACAGTTGCAAGCATGGTAGATAGGAATCTAGCTGTATCATGATCACTTAAATATGAGTGGTCTAAATCCGCCAATGAAAAGATAGAGATTGTGAATGTGGATAGAAAAGAGACCTGTCTGTATGTTGTCTACAAGAGACTCCCTTTAAGTGTAAAGCCTTGGGGAGCTAGAGAAGGATATGCCATGCTAGCACTCATCAAAGGGAAACTGGAGTAGCTGTATTAATTTCAGATGAAGCCGACTTCATAGCGAAGAATATTAGAGATAAAGAGGTGTATCACATAATGAGAAAGGAAGCAATTCTCCAAGAAAACACATAATCCTAAATGTGGATGCATCACTTTGCTTTGTGAGAAGTCTGGCCGGTCAGCATGGACCTTCCTGCTTAAACAGAAGCGGCGCATCCCTAAGGAGACAGCCTCAGGCGCAAGGTTCACAAGGCAACTCCAGCCTCCCACAACCTCCTGTTTCTTAACGGTTCACCACCTTCCATGGAACTCTCCTTGAACTGTGAGCCTCAGGGCTCGTAGCTACTCCACTTTCCCCTCCCCAGAACACCTACTCTCAAGAAGACATGATTATCAATTAATGCTTACTATTTTACTATGCATTAAAGCCAACGTGTTAGCTCTCTTAAAAATATTCACAGGCTCCAAGACCTCTAGACCGTTAGAGTAACCTCTTGTTCGGGAATAGAAAATAACATGTCCAGTTTCAGGAGGAAGCAGGAAAGCATTCTGGGGGCACATGGGTCAGAGAACCTTGATGAACCCCTCACTCAGGTAGAGAACCCACGGCTTCAAGGCTCTGGACCACCTGATCTCCTGTCCCCAAGAACTGAGTCCTGAAGCCCCAACCCTCCCATCCCTACCTTTGGCCTTTTCCAGGTGATGGCCTTCATCTTGGTTTTCTGGCTCAGCTCATGGGAGCCTAGGGCCTGAACCCCTGCTGGGAACACACGGTCTTCAAAGAGGCACTTCTGAGCTAGGCACCGTCGTCTGAGAACCAGGAAATCCTGCCCCTCAAACTTGAGGGGCTGTGTGACAGTGCCCTCTCCATTTCTCCTGTCCCGCTCCCTGATCACGCGGTCACAGAAGAACCCTGGCAGCAGGTAGGGCATGGTGACCGCTCAGGGAGTAGAGCTAGGCCTTCGCTGTGGCCTCTCTCCCCCTGCACCCTCCGTCCAGGCCTAATCCTCCCGTGAATGGGCCGAAGCCTATATAGCTCCTCCACCCTCAGCAGCACGATGCAAATGAACACAGCCCAGAGAAAGGCCGTGGTCAGAGTCAGCAGCTTTGGCTGGAGGCCCCTGAGCCCACGGTCAAGGGGCAACACCATGCCAGTGAGAGAGGGAGCCAGCAAAGGGAGTGAGAGAGCCAGGGACAGCCCCAGGACAGGCCACAATGGCTTGGAGACCTGTAGGCTACTTCCACCAGCCTTGCTGGGATTCTTTCTTTAAAAAGAAAAAATATAATTACCAAGAGGCTTACCCTGCCTCAGCAAAAGGCATTCATGCCTTTGACACGGCGGCCAATGGGATATAGCATGGGGCCTTCGAAACATGCTGTATACACTAATCGTATACAGGCTGCTGAATGCATAGAAGGAATCTGCTCCAAGCCATTGTCTGAGGTTAATGAAGCCTTCATTCTCCTGATGTCCCTGCCCCATCCCCCCAAAGACCTTGACTAGCCATTCAGAGACTCTAATCTGTGGAGGGTGGGTAACTCAACTTCAAACGCAAGTCCCCGTTGGAGCGGGCCCCGTGGCAACAAGCAAGCTTCCACCGCTACAAGCTCAGGACCTTTGAGGCAGAAAACGTGGTTGGGGAGGGAAGGCTTCATGTGCGTCAGAATTACGTTCATAAGGAAGCCCAGCTTTTTCAAAGTTTTACCGTGCTTAGATGGAGAGCTCGAATAAAAGCTGGGAGGCAATGCGGGGGGACATTGGGGCCTGGCAGTCTCTCTCTAGGGGGATGCTGGCCCTGTCCTGTCACTGACTCCTACCAGCCCACACCAACCCTGGGCTGGGTGGTCTTTGGACGACCTGCACCTGGGATGCCTGTTTAAAATGCAGATTCTAAGGCTTCACCCTGGATCCAAGGATTCAAATATTCTTGGTAGGGGTCTGGAATTCTTCAGTTTGAAGAAGGATCCCAGGAGAT
The DNA here is from genome assembly GCF_030435805.1 of Mustela lutreola. Lineage (NCBI taxonomy): Eukaryota > Metazoa > Chordata > Mammalia > Carnivora > Mustelidae > Mustela > Mustela lutreola. The sequence continues at coordinate 68,623,823 of NC_081296.1, read as the reverse complement.
TCTTACATCCACTGGGGTTTGATCCATGACATTAGCATTACAGAGTAGCGTAATAGCTCAATGCAATTTTGGGGTCAGTTCTTTTAAGAAATAAGCATATTTTTATTACATTTATATACAAACAAAGTTTTTTTAAAAATTAAACAATACAAAAGGTACATAGAGGAATAGCAGTCTCTTGCCCTGTAAATCCCTCTCCTCAGAGACAGCTGCTTTTAATTCTTTTTTCTTTTAAGATTTTATTTATTTATTTATTTATTTATTTATTTATTTAGAGAGCGAGAGTCGGGGGAGGGGCAGAGAGAGAAATTTATTTAGACAGCTGCTTTTAATTCTTTTTTCTTTTAAGATTTTATTTATTTATTTATTTATTTATTTAGAGAGCGAGAGTCGGGGGAGGGGCAGAGAGAGAGACTCTTAAGCAGACTGTGCTGAGTGTGGAGCCTGACTTGGGGCTTGATCTTATGACCCTGAGCCAAAATCAGGAGTCAGACGCTTAACCAACTGAGCCACCAAGGCACCCCCACTTTTAACTCTTTAAGCAATTTTTCTGGTATTTACCTCTATATTTCTAAATAATACCTTTTAAAAAAAGATTTTATTTATTTATTTGACAGAGATCATAAGTAGGCAAAGAGGCAGGCAGAGAGGAGGGGGAAGCAGGCTCCCTGCTGAGCAGAGAGCCCAATGTGGGGCTCCATCCCAGGACCCTGGGATCATGACCTGAGCCAAAGGCAGAGGCCTTAACCTACTGATCCACCCAGGTGCCCCCTAAATAATATCTTTATATTATTACTTTTAATTTATTGTTATTATATTTTGAGTCCAGTCTTTTTTTTATTAAAAGATTTTATTTATTTATTTGACAGAGATCACATTATTTTGACAGAGATCATGAGTAGGCAGAGGGGCAGGCAGAGAGAGAGGGGGGAAGCAGGCTCCCTGCTACTGGATGCAGGGCTCAACCCCAGGACCCTGAGACCATGACCTGAGCTAAAGGCAGGTCTTTACTCACTGAGCCACCCAGGTGCCCCTAAGATTCAGGCTTTCATCATGGCTCCCTCTTTACTTTTTTTAAAAAAGATTTATTTATTTACTTATTTATTTGAGGGCGTGGGGGCATGAGCACAGTGGGGAGGGGCTGAGGGAGAGAGAGAGAGTCCCCAGCAGACTCTAGGCTGAGCACAGAGCCTGACGTGGGACTTGATCTCAGAATCCTGAGATCACTGCCCAAGTCAAAACCAGGAGTCGGAGACCCAACTGACTGAGCAACACAGGTGGTCTTAATTTATTATTTTTAGAAACTATCTGCAGCTTTCCTATTCTGACAAATGAGATTTAGTTTTCTCACATTATGCTTTGCCCACCATCTTCCCAAAATAGTTATGCCATAAATTTTGGTTAAATTAGAATTCAGTATTTACTTGAGTATGATTAGTTGCCTATTCACTTCTTAGCTAAGTGCTATGCTGTATTACATTTCCTTTCTGTAGAAATGTTTTTTTCTCTAATTCTTTATAACTTTGATTTTCTATGTATTTATAAATGCTTTCCCTCAGCAGCAGTTTCTCCAAATACTTAAACTCATCAGATAACCTAGTGGTTCCACTGTTCTCCCGCTAAGGCCTTCTTTTGCCCCTTCATTCTCCCGTACAGCCTGGACTGGCTGCTCTCCAGGTTAGGAGAGGTGACCTGGGACTGACTGTCCCTTTCTGGGTGGAATTTCATTTCCCGGAACTTAACTCTTCTTTAGTTTACTCCTTGATTGAATTGGCAAACAACTTGGAGCTTCCTAAGAAAGTATGGATGGGAAGTACATCACCTGAGTCCTTGCCCAGCTAACTCTGATTTCCACTCTTTTTATATATATGATTTTTAATTTTTTTACTAACATATAATGTATTATTAGCCCCAGGAGTTGAGGTCTGTGAATCACCAGGTTTACACACTTCACAGCACTCACCACAGCACACACCTTTCCCAACATCCATAACCCAACCATCCTCTCCCTACCTCCCTACCCCCTCCCCTGTAACCCTCAGTTTGTTTTGTGAGATTAAGAGTCTCTCACAGGGGGGGGCGCCTGGGTGGCTCAGTGGGTTAAGCCGCTGCCTTCGGCTCAGGTCGTGATCTCAGGGTCCTGGGATCGAGCCCCACATCGGGCTCTTTGCTCAGCAGGGAGCCTGCTTCCTCCTCTCTCTCTCTCTCTGCCTGCCTCTCTGTCTACTTGTGATCTCTCTCTGTCAAATAAATAAATAAAATCTTTAAAAAAAAAAAAAAAAAAAAAAAAAAAAAAAAAAAGAGTCTCTCACAGGGGGCGCCTGGGTGGCTCAGTGGGTTGAAGCCTCTGCCTTCGGCTCAGGTCATGATCCCGGGGTCCTGGAATCAAGTCCCGCATCGGGCACTCTGCTCAGCAGGGAGCCTGCTTCCTCCTCTCCCTCTGCCTGCCTCTTTGCCTACTTGTGATCTCTCTCATTCAAATAAATAAATAAAATCTTTAAAAAAAAAAAAAAGAGTCTCTCACGGTTTGTCTCCCTCCCCATCCCATCTTGTTTCATTTATTGCTTTTCTACCTCCCAAACCCCCCACGTTGCCTCTCAACTTCCTCCTATCAGGGAGATCACATGATAATTGTATCTCTGATAGACTTATTTCGCTCAGCATAATACCCTCTAGTTCCATCTGAATTCTACTTTTGCGCGTGAATGAGAATTTGGCTAGGTACTTTAAGTTGAAAAGCATTTTCCAGAATTTTTACGGGATGGTCATTGCTTCTAGCATATGGTGTTGTTGAGAAATATGGTATAACCTGATGAGCATTCCTTTGCATGTGACCTATCATTTCCCTCTGAAAGCTTTAAGGGTTTTCTATACTTCTCTCCTATTCCTCCTTCCACCAGTTCCGAAAGCCACATCTATGTGCTTTGGTATGAGTTTATTTTTTAAATTCTTTGTGCTGAGCACTCAGTGACTCCTTTCAATATGGAGACTTTTGGTCTCAGTTCCAGAATATTTTTATATTATTCCTTTTCATTTCTCTCCCTTTCAATTCTTTCTTTCTTTCCTTCCTTCCTTCCTTCCTTTTTCCTTTCTTTTTTTTGAAACTTCTAAAAATCAGATCTTAAATGTCCTCTAATTTTATTGTATTTTCCTAATTGGGTTTGTTCTACATCCTAGATTTCCTTGATTTTATATTTTAACCCTGCTATTAAAACTTTAAATTTCAACTCTCATAGTTTTCTACAGTATATTATTTATATTATATATTTATATAATGAAAAAATTTCAGAACTACAGAAAAGTTTAAAGAACAAACATCCACATAGTTTACATTTAGATTCAATAATTGTTAACATTTTGTCATCTTTGTTTTACCTATCTATATATGTATATATAGATCTTCTTTTTTCTTTTTTTGCCTAACTATTTGGAAGAATGTTGACAGTATCATGACACCTCACATCTAAATACTTGGAAACATATATAGGATACAGCAGGCATCTCCTAAGGACAAGAGCACTTTCTTACTGACTGTAATGCCCTTATCACTAAGAAAATTAACTATGATTCTCTAATATTATCCAAGATCTATATCCATATGCTAATTTCTTCTGTTGTTCCCCAAATCTTTTATAGCTTCCTTTAAAAAAGATTTTATGTATTTTTTTGAGAGAATGAGAAAGAGAGAGCATAGCAGGGGTGAGGGGGGGGCAGAGGGAGAAGCAGACTTCCCACTGAACAGGGAGTCACACATGGGACTCCATCCTAAGACTCCTGAAATCACCACCTGAGCCAAAGGCAGATACTTAACTAACTGAGCCACCCAGGCATCCCTATAGCTGCTTTTCTTTGAACTAGAATCCAATTAGTTTCACACATTGAAATTTAATAATTTAATAATCAGATTGGAGGTTCCTGGGTGGCTCAGTCAGTTAAGCATCTGCCTTCAGCTCAGGTCAAGATTCCAAGGTCTTGGGATGGAGCTCCATGTCGGGCTCTCCACTCAGCAGGGAGTCTGCTTCTCCCTCTGCTCCTCCCCTCACCCCTGCTCATGCTCTTTCTCTCTCATTCTGTCAAATAAATGCATAAAATATTTTTTTAAAAATTGTAATATTTTCTATTTTTTAAGGTTGTAAATCAATACAGAACTCAAATTATGCACAACAATAGCAGATGAATTGGTAGAGGAGTAATTGGAGTCAAAGTGCCTCGTGGTCCTCATACTGTTTGAGGAAAATAAAGCTTTTGATCAATTTCAGGCTTTGTCAAGATGAAATTTATGTTAATATTTAGGGCAACCACTGAAAAAAACAGAAATAGTCAATAACTTCTGAACTTGTAGAAAGAAAAGAAAACAATAAAACACTTTTACATTTTTCAGGGGAGGGGGACAGGAAGAGGGAGAGAGAGACTCTTAAGTGGGCTCCATACTCAGCATGGAGCTTGACCTGAAGCTTGATCTCATAACTTTGAGATCTTGACCTGAGCCAAAATCAAGAGTTAGACCCAGGGACACCTGGATGGCTCAGTCATTAAGCATCTGCCTTTAGGTTAGGTCAGGGCATGATCGCAGGGTCCTGGAATCAAGTCCTGTATCAGGCTCCTTGCTCAGCTGGGAGCCTGCTTCTCCCTCTGCCAGCCATTCCCCCTGCTTGTGCTCTCTCTCTCTCTGGCAAATAAACAAATAATAAAATCTGTTAAAAAAAAAAAAAAAAAAGAGTTGGAGACTTATCTGATTGAGCCACCCAGGCTCCTGGAGAAAACACCTTTAATACATTTTTTAAAAGGCAGAGAGAGGAAAAATGAACATTTAAAGAAGCACTATCAACAGAAAGGTTATGGTTAAGATGATAGAAATAAATCCAATATATATCAATGTTCATAATCAGTTTAAATGGACTAAAGCCTTCAGTTAAAAGACAAAGGCTTTTAGATTGGAAATTTTTTTTTAAACTCTAAGCAGTTTATAGGAAACACAACCAAGATATGAGGTCACGGAAATCTATAGCAGGTCTATTCAACAGTGAAACACTAGCATTGACTGGAATTCTGTTATTTCCTTTATTATTTAAATAAATTTAAAGTAACCAATTCTGTTATCTCCTTTATTATTAACAAGATGCTGGAGAGTTTAGCCAGTGCAGTAAAACAAGAATTAGGTTGCTGAATACAGTTGTGCATAATGTACTGGGTCACCCTGCCATGACTTACAAATGGCCTAACTATACAGAAACAGAACTTACAGACAAATAACTTGGGATCTACAGTTAAATTGTTAGAATTACTAGGAGTTTAGCAAATATACTGGATATAAAAGTCAAATGCATGTTTATGTCTGAGAAATTGAGTACATTTTTAAAGAAAGAAGCCCTTTCTAAAAACAACAAAAATAAAAGATGCTTAGGAAGAAATCTGACAAAGGATGTTCAAGACGTTTACGGAGAAATTATCAAAGAACTTGATTAAAAGGTACTGAAGGAGGGGTACATGGGTGGCTCAGTCAGCTGAACGTCTACCTTCGGGTTGGGTCATGATCTTGGGGTCCTAGGATAGAGCCCCACATCAGATTCCCTGCTTAGTGGGAAGCCTGTTTCTCCCTCTGCCTGCCACTCATGTTTCTCTGTCTCTCTCTGTCAAATAAATAAATGATATCATTTTTTAAAAGATACTAAAGGAGACTCAATTAAATGGAGAGACATCCCTTTTTCATCCATAGGAAGACTAAATATTGTCAAAGAAACGCATTTTTTCCAGGTTGATTCAGTGCAATCTCAGTAAAAGTCCCCTCAGGAATTTTTGTAGAACTCAACACCCTGATTCTAAAATTTAAGTGGAAAGGCAAAGAGCCAGATAGGGTTAAAACAATACTGAAAAGGAAAAACAAGTTGGGTGTATTTGCTCTACTGCAAGACTTATTGGCACAAGGTGTGGAGCTGGTACAAAGATCAATAAACACAAGTAGAACACGGTAGAGAGCACAGAAACAGAACTACACATTGTTAGACATTTAATCTGTTTAAAAAATGATTTTGCAAAATAGCAGAGAAAGGATTTGAAGAAAAAAAAAGTTGTGCTGGGAATTTTAATCATCCACATGGAAAAACAACAAAATATGATCCCTGTCTTATATAAGAAAAATCATTTCTAGATAGATGATAGACCCAAATATAAAGGCAGAAAAATTGTTTCTAAATGATAATAAAGAAGAATGACTTTGGTTTAGGAAAATTTTAAAAAAATTTTAAATTTTAAAATTTTAATTTTAATTTTTTTGAGAGAGAGACAGAGCATGTATGCAAGCAAGCAGGGATAGGGGTGGAGGGGCAGAGGGAGCAGGAAAGAGAGAATCTTGAGTAGGCTCCACACCCAAGGTGAACCCAGTGTAGGCCTTGATCACACGACCCTGAGATCATGACTTGACCCAAAATCAGGAGTTGGAAGCTTAACTGACAGCTTAACTCCCAGGTGCCCCTAGGAAAAACTTTCTTAACAGAACATAAAAAGCACTAGCTATATAGGAAAAAAATATATATATATACATATATATATATAAAGAATAACTTAGAACTTTTATTAAGAGCTTTTAATTAAGAATTTATAAAATAGGGGAACCTGGGTGATTCAGTGGGTTAAAGCCTCTGCCTCTGGCTCAGTTCATGGTCCCAGGTCTTGGGATCGAGCCCCACATCGGGCTCTCTGCTCAGCAGGGAGCCTGCTTCCCTTCCTTTCTCTCTGCCTGCTTGTGATCTCTGTCAAATAAATAAATAAAATCTTAAGAAAAAGAATTTATAAAATAAGAAAACCCTTAAAACAGTGAATAGGCAAGTCACAAAGTGGGAGAAAATATATATTTTTAAGATTTTATTTATTTGAGAGGGAGGGAGTGCACAAGCAGGGGAGGAGCACAGGGAGAGGGAGAGGGACAAGCAGACTCCCTGCTGAGCATGGAGCCTTATGCAGGACTTGACCCAAGGCCTCTGGAGATCATGACCTGAGCTGAAGTCAGATGCTTAGCAGACTGAGCCACCCAGGGACCTTGAGAAGATATTTATAACACATCTAACCAATAAGCAATCAGTATCCAAAGATGTCTACAATTCAAGTTGAACAAGACCAACTCAATAGAAAAACTAGCAAAGACAGGTATTTAATGGACAGTGAGATAACAAATGGTCAAGAAATACATGAACATGAACAGATGCTCTGCCTCATTCATAATCAGGAAAATGCATCTTTTCATACATTCCTTGGCTATTTCTGTCCCTGACCCTCCCATTTCCAGCATTTTACTGCTAAGTTATTTCAGCTTCCTCACTATGATATCTACAGCTCTGTCACAGTCAGAAGGAGCTGCTGTCTTGTGGAATATAAGGGGAGGCAGTCCTAACTATTTACTGAATTTTCACTTTCACCAGAACTTACATCCCCCACCATGGTGCCATCATGACTACTAAATTGAGAGCGGGCTCTCAATGGGGTACCTCATTTTTCCTTTGATTTACCATCATCATTCTTTATTGACTCACTGTGCTCAGTATGTCATTTACAACATGCCATTTAATCCTTACAACAACTCTATGGAAGTAAGGATTTTCTGGTTTTCTATATTCTTTTCATAGATGAGGAAACTGAGACCTGAAAATGGCCTGCTTCGCTCTCTCCTCTGCCCCTCCCCCCGGCTTGTGCCCTCTCTCACTATTTCTCTCTCACATATAAATAAAATCTTAAAAAAAATAAATAAAAAGATGACTGGGAGCACAACAAATGACACAGGTAGCTTGTAGGGGCCTCCCACTGTCCAAAGATGAAACAGTTCGAACATCAAAAAAAAATCATGATGTAATGGATTAAAACATGTTGTAATGTTTCCTGCTAATCATACCCTTAATAGGGTATTGTTTTAAGTTGTGATGTTAAAGAATACAGAGAACAGGGATGCCTGGGTGGCTCAGTTGTTAAGCGTCTGCCGTTGGCTCAGGTCATTATCCCAGGATCCTGGGGTGGAGCCCCGTATTGGGCTCCCTGTTCTGCTGGGAGCCTGCTTCTCCTTCTCCTACTCCCCCTGCTTATGTTCCCTCTCTCACTGTGTCTCTCTCTGTCAAAAAAATAAATAAAATGTTTAAAATAAAGGATACAGAGAACATAGAAATTACAATCCATTCTTGTTATTCGTGGTAGTTATGTTTTATAATGGTGCTGTGAATGCTGAATTAGTGAGTAGGAATCATTGCTCTTGGAGGAAATACAGGATTAGATTCCTGTGAGTGTCTAGCCACATTTTTATCAACTGATGAGTACACATTCTTCAGTGTGTTTCTGTTTAAAGACACCTTATTTAATCTATTTTACTGAGTCATTAACTTTGAACTCACAGCCAACAGCACCAAAATTTCAGTGTGAATGACTCTAACACATTTCTTTTCTCCCTAAGGCACACCGTGGATTTCTTGCACTTAGGAACACAAGACAGCACTTCATAGTTTAAACAGAGGAAATCACCGATAAGAAGTGCAAAAAATGTGAAAAACGGGATGCTATGTAGACTATGAAAAGGACACCCATTTACAGTATGAGGGCTAAGATGAGAAAGCCCAGTGTCATCCTGATTTCATCTGGGAATGTGCCTAGGGGGCGACTCAAAATTTTCACTGCCCTATGCATGTCTGCAAATGACCACAGAAACACCATGAATGCTGATTTTAGGGTTACAAATTAATTTTAGTGCGTAGGTAAATTCAGAATCCATGAATAATGAGGATTGGCTGTATATAGATCATGGCACTGACCTCCCCTGTGTTGGAAAAACCACATTTACAGGGTATGAGTTGAAACATCTAAAGGAAGGATAAGATTATTCACAAACAAGGAGTATGACTATGTACAGGAAATCTGCTGTCTCTATTTCACTATCTTCTGGGTCAGACTAGAGAGAAGGTGCAAAAGTTGTGGCCAGGAGATTTCTGGCTAGAAGTAAGGATGAACATTCAGGCCGTGAGAGGTACACATAGAATATAAGCAGGTTATTGAAGGGGCTGAGGGTGTCTGTTTTCCCTTCAAAACTTTGAATTCAGGGAAGGAACACATCTTCCTGGAATGGCTGAAAGCTATTCCCAAACATCCCAAACCATCCTAACATTTATAAGTTTTTTTTTTTTTTTAAAGATTTTATTTATTTGACAGACAGAGATCACAAGTAGGCAGAGAGGCAGGCAGAGAGGATGAAGCAGGCTCCCCGCTGAGCAGAGAGCCCAATGCGGGGCTCGATCCCCGGACCCTGGGATCACGACCTGAGCTGAAGGCAGAGGCTTTAACCCACTGAGCCACCCAGGAGCTCCACATTTATAAGTTTTTGATAGCAGTTTTAATACTGTGTTCTGGGGGATATAATAAACTTCTAAAAGTTGTGATGGTGATTATTTAGACTTGAAGTTGGGATGAATATGGTAAAGGAAGTGTCAGCTACTTCTTCTTTTTGTTTTGGTTTTTTAAGTTTTGATCTTAATTCCAGTTAACATACAGTGTAATGTTAGTTTCAGGTGTATGGTATTGTGATTTCACAATTCCACACATCACCTGGTATTCATCACAATTGTCCTCCTTAATCCCCACCACCTATTTTACCCATCCCCCACCCACCTCCCCTCTGGTAGCTCCCAGTCTGTTTTGATAATTAAGAATCTGTTTCTTAGGGGCGCCTGGGTGGCTCAGTGGGTTAAGCCGCTGCCTTCGGCTCAGGTCATGATCTCAGGGTCCTGGGTTCAAGTCCCGCATCGGGCTCTCTGCTCAGCAGGGAGCCTGCTTCCTCCTCTCTCTCTCTGCCTGCCTCTCTGCCTACTTGTGATCTCTCTGTCAAATAAATAAAATCTTAAAAAAAAAGTTAAAAAAAAAGAATCTGTTTCTTTTTTTTTTTTTTTTTTTTTTTTTTTTTTTTTTAAAGATTTTATTTATTATTTATTTGACAGAGAGAGAAATCACAAGTAGGTGGAGAGTCAGGCAGAGAGAGAGAGAGAAGCAGGCTCCCGCTGAGCAAAGAGCCCGATGCGGGGCTCGATCCCAGGACACTGAGATCATGACCTGAGCCGAAGGCAGCGGCTTAATCCACTGAGCCACCCAGGCGCCCCAAGAATCTGTTTCTTAATTTGTCTCTTTTTTCCCCCATTTGCTGATTTGTTTCTTAAATTCCACATACGAATGAAATCATATGGCATTTGTCTTTCTCTGACTTATTTCACTTAGCATTATACTCTCTAGCTCTATCCATGTTGTTGCAAATTGTAAGAGTTGATTCTTTTTTAATGCTAGAATAATATTCCATTGCATATATACCCCACTTCTTCTTTTTCCATTCATCTATGGAGGGACACTTGGGTTGCTTCCATTTCTTGGCTACTGTAAATAATGCTGTTATAAACATAGGGGTGCATGTATCCCTTTGAATTAGTGTTTTTGTATTCTTTGGGTAAATATTCAGTAGTGCAATTGTTGGGTCATTGGGCAGTTCTATTTTTAACTTTCTGAGTAAGCTCATACTGTTTTCCCCAGTGGCTGCACCATGTGTCAGCTTCTCCTAAGCAGGGCACTCTCCAGGTGTTAGCTGGGGCTCACAGATTCTCAGAAATCTGGAACTCCCACTTCATAGCCTCTGAGAGGAGAGAGCCTCTTCCCCCCACCAGCGTTCAGGGGGTTTCAGGCAGTGTGCTTCTGTACACCTCTCTCCTTCCCCACTACTGTGCTTTCCACACTCTGGTTTCTGGGTGTGCTGGCTCATCCTGTCTGTGTAACTGAAGGTATTAACTTCCTCCCTTTACCAGTAAGTTACTTTTTACTTGCCTCAGGCTTTTCACAAGTTCATGAGTAAAGAAGTCTTTGGGTGGCAGGGCACCTGGGTGGCTCAGTTGGTTAAGCATCTGCCTACAGTTCAGGTCATGATCCCAGGGTCCTGGGATGGAGTCCCACATCGGGTTCCCTACTCAGGAGGGAATCTGCTTCTCCATCTCCTTCTGCCTCTCCCACCGTTTGTGCTTTCTCACTTGCTTTCTTACAAATAAATTAATAAAATCTTAAAAAAAAAAAAAAGATGTATTTGGGTATCAGGTCAAGTGGAGGGATGACCCTGGGGTATGTGGCCTCTTGCCCTGTTGCTTCCCCCCCCATCCCACTCTGGTTTCTGTTCTGACTCCTTCTGTCTTGTAAATAAATTAGCATTTTTTTCTTTTATTCCCCCCACTAAACAACCATCATGTCCACCTCCAGAGAGAAATTATTCTTTCTGTAATTATTAGAATCTTCCCAATTTTTCTTTAAGAGTTCTCTTCATGAAGAGAAAAGCTAGAATCTGTCATGCTAAGGATTCATATTTTGTTAAGGACACTTCGCTAAGTATCTATAAAAAAAAAAAAAATCAAGGGCGCCTGGGTGGCTCAGTGGGTTAAAGCCTCTGCCTTCGGCTCAGGTCCTGGGATTGAGCCCCACATCAGGCTCTCTGCTTAGTGGGGAGCCTGCTTCCCCCCCACCTCTGCCTGCCTCTCTACCTACTTGTGATCTCTGTCAAATAAGTAAATAAAATCTTTAAAAAAAAAATCAAAGGTAATTTTGTAGTGGTGACAAGAACTGACTTGAAAAATGTAATGATTTATTTATTATTTTTGCTATTTTAAAATTTTTATTTATTTAAGTAATATCTACACCCAGTATGGGCCTCAAACTCATGACCCTGAGGTCAAGGGTCACATATTCTTCCAATGGAGCCAGCCAGGTGCCCCTATTTATTATTATTATTATTTTTATTGAAATATAATTAACATACAGTGTTATATGAGTATCAGCTTACAACATAATGATTCAACAATTCTATACATTCCTCAATGTTACCTCATTAAGTGTCGTCACCATCTGTTACCAAACAACAGTATTACAATCTTATTAACGATCTTCCCTATGTTGTACTTTTCATCTCCATGATTTACTTATTTTATAATTTTATAAGTTTTACTTATTTTACCTCTTAATCTCTTTTTATCTATTTCACTCATCCCCCAAACCACTTTCCTCCTGGTAACCACCAGTTTGTTGTCTGTATTTAAGACCCTTTTTGTTTGTGTGTCTCTTTATTTCTTTGTTTGTTCATTTGTTTTGTTTCTTAGATTCCACAGTTGAGGGAAATCATTTGGTATTTCTCTTTCTATGTCTGACTTATTTCACTTAGCTTTATACTCTCTAGGTCCATCCACATTGTGCAAATGGGAAGATGTCATTCTTTTTTATGGCTGAGTAATATTCCTCTGTGTGTGTGTGTATGTGTGTGTGTGTATACACTTGGGTTGCCTCCATAACTTGGCTATTGTAAATAATATGCAGTAAACATAGGGGTGCATATATCTTTTTGAATTAGTGTTTTTGTTTTCTTTGGATAAATACTTAGTAGTGGAATTACTGGATCATAATGTATTTCTCTTTTTAATTTTTTGAGGAAGCTCCATACTGTTTTCCACAGTGACTGTACCAATTTACAGTCCCACCAACAGTGCACAAGTGTTCCTTTTTCTCCACATCCTTGCCAACAACTGTTATTTCCATGTCTTTTTGATTCTAGCTGTTCTAACAAAGTGATATTTCATTGGTTTTGATTTGCATTTCTCTGATGAAATTGGGCAAGAGTAATCAGTTTCCCAGAGGCCCTATTCTAGAAGCCATTCTCTTCTCTCGAAGGGTTTGTAATCAAGAAAATTTGGCTCAACAACTGGAAAGTGTTGTATGGTTGGCTTTTGGATTCCAGAAATAGATCATAGAAGGAAGGCCAAAAGGAATCAGTTTGGCCTGGAGACTCAGTGCATGAAGCTCTCTAGTAGAGGAGGAAAAGCAGTGAGGCAGTATTGGTGAGTGAGTGAGAAGAGATTATGGGTGTGCCTGGACAGGTGGCCTGGCTGTCCCCTCTTTGAAGAGGGAAATGCTGAAAATACAGCTTCATCTTAACTAGAATTTTAGCTGGCTTGAATAGTTCTCCCCTTATCACCACCACCACCACCACCACCATCCAATTGTAATATGTACTGATTGCAAAGAAATATTCACATTGGCTTTCAGTGATTCTGTGCCTCAGAGAATAAAAACAGGAAGGGCCTCTCCTAGGACACAGTCTCTGTTTCAGACTGCTTAAACCTCGTAAAGTTTATGATGTATAAGGAATGCATGGGAAACTTACATCTCCAAGAAGTGCTTTACACTTCAGAAAGTTCTGGAATCATTTCAGTGTTTGAATTGCAATCAACTTGTGTGGTTGCCCTTTCTGGCCCTTAATCACTTCACTTGTACGTGAGGGGGTATTGGTGGTGGGAGCACAGGTTGAAACAGACAGGTCTTCTGGTGCCCCCAATGTCACACTAGCAATGATAGCATAAATTTTAGGACTGACTTAGCACCTAGAGCATAATAGACCCTTACATTGTTCTTATTAATATGCAAGTCTAGCTTTTAAGACTAAAATCCATTCATAATTTCACTAAAAACAGCATTTGTAAGGGTTCCCCCCCCACAGTTGTATTAGAAAAGGTTTTTAGGGGGTACCTGGGTGGCTCAATCAGCTAGTGTCCAATTCAAGCTCAAGCTCATGTCTTGATCTCAGGGTCATGAATTCAAGCCCTGCGTTGGTTTCCATGCTGGGCATGGAGCCTACTTAAAAAAAAAAAAAAAAAAAAAAAGATTCTAGGAACACCCCCTCCCTCTTCTCCCCTCCACTGCCTTGGAGTGCTGGGCTGCCCTTATCTCTTGATGCTCAGCACCCTCAGCTGTGGGTTTTCATTCATCTCTGATTACCCGCTGGGGGCCTGGCCCTTTCCTGGCAAACAGGTCTGGAGATGACCAGGAATGGTTCTTGTTCTCAGCAGATGGGGAACAGATGTGTGAAAGCTTGAAAGAAGTGATAACTGAGCAGTGGAGAGAGGGTGAGGGGAGCAGATCAGATAAAAACAAGAAGATCATTCCAGACAGAGAGCATAAACAAAGGCCTTGAGGTACAGGATCTGGGAAAAACAAAGCAGCTGAATGCATCAGGCTCCAGAGGAAAAGGTGAAAATGACATGGACAGGTAGGCTGGGGCCAGCATGGGAGGGCCTGTAGCTCATCTAAGGAGTTTGACTTATCCTGAAGCATGCAGGGAGGGGAGAAGAGTGTTATTGAAGATACTCCAACAGGGATGTGACAGGTCCCAGTTCTCTGGCAGCAGAGCAGTGACTGGGCTGCAGAATGAAGCTCTTGCTAGTCCTTTCTTCCAAACTGAGGGTCCTCAGGGCAGTCACAGGCCTTACCACAGAATTGTTAGGAGTGGAAAGGAACCTCGGGGAACACATAGGGTGAGTACAGCATTGGACATTTGATCTCAGGTTAGAAAAAAAAAAAAAAAAAACATGGCTAATCAATGGCACCAGGTCCCAGAGTAACTTGATTAAGCTAATGAATAGCACTGGGCCTCAATTTTAGTGATCTCCTGGGGGTAGGGGGTGGTGTCAGTTTTCTCCCTGAATGGGGTTAGCTCCCCTTGCCTTCTGATCCCATAGCAACTGAATATTCTCTATTGACAGCCTTCCCTTAAAGATTCTGGAGTCCAGGAGAGCAGGAATTTTTATCTATCTTTCTTTTTAAAAAATATTTATTTATTGGGGCACCTGGGTGGGTTAGTGGGTTAAGTCTCTGCCTTCGGCTCAGGTCATGATCTCAGGGTCCTGGAATCGAGCCCTACATTGGGCTCTCTGCTCAGCAGGGCTCTGCTTCCCCCTCTCTCTGCCTGCCTATCTGCCTACTGTGGTCTCACTCTCTCTCTGTCAAGTAAATAAATAAAATCTTTCTAAATTTATTTATTTATTTATTTGGGAGGGAGAGGGGGCAGAGGGCGGGTGGATCTCAAGCAGACTTCCCGCTGAGAGTGGAGCCCAGTGCTGTGGGGCTCCATCCCAGGACCCTGTCTGTGATCATGACCTAAGCGGAAATCAAGATCAAGCTTAACCAACTGAGCCACCCAGGTGCCCCAATTTTTGTCTGTCTTGTTCACTGCTGTCTCCCCAGTTGCCCACTTTCTGGCTCTAGCAGATACCCCCAAATTCCTTGAATTAAGAATAAGAGTTGGGGCGCCTGGGTGGCTCAGTGGGTTAAAGCCTCTGCCTTCGGCTCAGGTCATGATCCCAGAGTCCTGGGATCGAGCCCCACATCGGGCTCTCTACTCGGCAGAAAGCCTGCTTCCTCCTCTCTCTCTCTCTCTGCCTCTCTGCCTACTTGTGATCTCTGTCTGTCAATTAAATAAATAAACAAAATCTTAAAAAAATAATAATAAGAGTCATATGGGAGGTCTGATCAGAGAAGGGAGTGGGGGACGCCTGGGTGGCTCAGTTGGTTAAGCAGCTGCCTTCGGCTCAGGTCGTGATCCCAGCGTCCTGGGATCGAGTCCCACATCGGGCTCCTTGCTCAGCAGGGAGCCTGCTTCTCCCTCTGCCTCTGCCTGCCATTCTGTCTGCCTGTGCTTGCTCTCTCCCCCTCTCTCTCTCTGATAAATAAATAAAAAAAAAAAAAATTAAAAAAAAAAAAAAAAAGAGAAGGGAGTGGGGAGATAGGATTTTCCATCTGATCACAGTAAATGAAACCTGGAGGCTGGAAGAGTTACTTAAAGAGAAGGGGTTTTAATCCAGGCTATCATGCCATCTCTGGATGTACTTCCCTCAGTGTGCTTTTCTCATTTGTGGGGTGAGGTATGTGGACAAAAATGATTACTAGGATTTCAGCTTCTCACCCTAACATTTTATGTGAGGAAAACAGGTCTTTGCCAGCTTCTCCCCCTCTTCCCAGGGCTTCTGTGTTGCAGAAAGTCATGGCTATTGACAAAGTAAGGGACAACCTCATGATTTTAGCCCAAGAAATGGAAGGACTCTTAGAGACTTGTTCTGAGAAAAAGGTATTTACTTTTATAGGATGAATTATACTGGGTTCCCATTATACAAAGCAAGATGTTTTTCAGAAAAAGAAATGAACAGAGTGAGAACGGACTCGGCTTCTAAGGACGGGGACCACGGGCCTGTAGCCAGGAACCTTCCTCCTCCTGCCCATGCGCGCTCTGGACCTCCTGCCCATGCGCACTGTGGAGCTGCGGGAAGGTGCTGAGGGCCAGGACTTCTCTGAGGGAAAAAAGCCAAGTGTTTGAGCTACTCACCGGAGGTCTCTTCCAGATGAACTGGATGGGGAATTTCTGGCTGTAAAAGAGAGAGGTCTCATCGGGTGGAAACTCAGGATCCAGATAAAGAACCTTCTTTTCCAGACATTTCTTGTGAAGCTGCTCAAATGTCTTCTCTTTAACTCCAATAATGGGGAAATTGCGGCTGATGATGGCCGAATAGATGCCGCTTGGGTTTGTGCCCCCGGCCTCCGTGGTCTTACCTTCGCCTGGCGGGGGAATCGGCCCCGGGGACCTGGGCTCAGCCCCCGTCCGTGGGGCCACAGATGGGCTAATGACAGTTGGCATGGCAGGCAAATTGGGGAAAAAAGGTTTTGTTTTTTAAAGAAAACAAGGTACAGCTCCCTGCAGGGGAAGAAAGCAATGGCCAAGGGGAAGTTGGAGTGATTCTGTCATCTGAGAGAAAAACGTCCACATCCACATTCGGAGCTATAGCCCGTCAGAAGGTCATCCAGCTTCTGTCCATCCTTAAAGCCGAGTGGTGATCCCGAGTCGGAGGTTTCCCGAGGCAGGAGACAGGAGGATTTCTGGGGGCTCCTGCCGGCAGCTAGCCTGCCAGAGGGAGAGGCAGAGGGGAGAGAGAGGGTTGTGTTTCAGGGGCCTGGAGAAGCTTGAGCCAGGAAAACTAAAAATAGACATGAAGGAAGAAGAGGAGTATGAGAGCCAGGGAGGCTCCCGGCAGCCAGACGACGCATGAGAAGGACCCTGCTGGGGACGTTTCCCCGTGGTCATTGAGTGCTGGTGTCGTCGGGAGGCGGAAAGGGCATATTTGAGGAGGTTGGACGCCGAAAAGTAGCAAAAAAACTGCTCATGCGTTATTGAGTCGGGACATGGACTTTGTCCACCCATCAGCCCCCAGATGAATGGAGAGCAGTACTGAGAAAAAAGGTAGCCAGGGTGAAAGTGAGATCCTGAATTCTGGGGGAATATTCTAGACATGGTTGAGAACACAATTTTTACTTTCTAAAACTCTAGGATATCAGAACATTATTCAGCTGGATTTGCATCTCTTACAGAATGTTATGGTGTCAGCGTTTGGTGGAGCTGTCTGGGTGGAAAATGCTGCTCAGCAGAGTCCCCAGTTGAGAAGAATGTCTGTCTCTTTCTTGCCCACTTGACCTAGACACCTCTTGTCTCTCCCCACCCCCAAAATAAACACTGGACCAAATTTGCTACAAAAAGTGCACTTGAGTAGACCGTGCAGACACACCACATTAGACAACTGGGTCAGAAGTGGAATTGGTTACTGAATTGGGTTCCCTTTTGAGTCCCAGGGGAGGTCATTCCAAAAGAATTGGTTTCAGGGAACGGAACTGCCTGCCTGGCTTCCGCTTTGTGTTGAACCCATGGTAGCTACTGCCTGGACTGTCAGATGGCTACATTCCACTTGTGGCTCAGTGGCCGCTGGTCCTAGACTTGTAGCCCTGCCTCTTCCCACGTGACCAGTCTCACCAGCCCAAGGCTAGAGCTATAAGAGGAGGTGGGGAGTGACTGCTGAACTAGGGAGGATTACCAGGCTCATGATCACTGGGGCTACAGCTTTAAGGAGACCTATGTCTGGAGCTGCTGCATGTGGGGACCCTCAGCTTGTCCTCCTGTTCCCTAGGACCAGGAAATGCCCAAGGACCTTTACTACTACTCTTGGAGAGGCAGGATAGGGGAGGGCAGCCTTAAGGCTGATTGTGTGGGTTCAAAGTCTGGGCATCCTGCTTGCTGGCTGTGCCTGTTTAACTTTAGGTGAGTTACTTCTTTTTTTCCTATGGCTCAGTTTTCTCACTTATAAAGTGGGTATGTGGACAGTCAGTCTGCTATTGAGTTATCATAAAAATTAAACAACTTGGGGCCCCTGGGTGGTTCAGTGGGTTGAGGCCTTCAGCTTGGGTCATGATCCCAGGGTCCTGGGATCGAGCCCCACATCGGGCTCCCTGCTCAGCGGTGAGCCTGCTTCCCCGTCTCACTCTCTGCCTGCCTCTCTGCCTACTTGTGATCTCTGTCAAATAAATAAATAAAATCTTAAAAAAAATTAAACAACTTAATTATGTAAAACATTTAAAATAATGCCAGGATTGTCTTAAGCACTCAATAAACGTTGTTAGAGGCGACCTAAATTTAACATTACTTTGGGGTTAAATCAGGCTGGATTAGAGTCACTCATTCGTGCAGACCGGCATTCAGTTTATGAGCATTTACTGAATATCTCTTGTGAGTCAGGCCTGGGATAGGTGTGAGCCGCTCAGGATCACATGGTCACAGTGTTTCCAATCGGAGCATGCCTATCTGCCTACACTAAAAAAGCCTCTAAAAAGACTGACTTCCTACCCTCAAACTCACCCCTACGGTGGAAAGGAGATTGGGGGAAGTTTCCTTTCTTAACCCTCAAACATTTGAGCCCCAGCCTATTGCTCTATACCATCTTTAATCTCATTGCTCTCACCCACATTTTATTGTTTAAGCTTATAAATGAGCTTCCTGTTTGCCCTACAGGACAGTAAGTTCCGTGAAGGTGGGATCTGAGTCCCCAGTCCACTCTCAGGGTTAAGCACATAGAAAGCTTTTAATAAATGTGTTGTCTGTCTGTTGAATGAATTTTCCCAATGTAAGGAGAAATTTCTTACCCTTCTTTCGGTTTTGCTAATGCAATCAAAGTTATCTTGGCTGATTTGCCCTTGGGGGAGGAGCCATCTCTGGGCCACACACCAGCTGACTTTTCTTTCCTTGGCCGTCTCACTAAGTAATTTAGTAACTAAGATGGATGTGTGATAAGATGAGTCTATTGTTGCAACCAGATGGAAATATCAAAAGTGCAGAGTGCAAGGTGCTCTTCATTTTGCTTTTTTTTATCAGTTGCTGTGGATAAAACCTCTCTATTAGCAGGTCTGAAAACAAGGTTTATTCCGAGGGTGTGGAAACTCATGCTATCAGGGAGAAACCCAATCTGAGCCCTAGAACAAAGGACAGAGAATGAGCATATGAACAGCTGCACATTTCAATTCCCAGAAGTCTCTTCAAGGATAGAGAACTAGTTTTTATAACATATTTCAGCCAACAGCATGCAGTATCTGTGACTGGAATGGTTTCTCTCAACACCGATAGGCCCAGTTAATGGCTTCATAACACTGTCTTTTCCATCGATAAATCTTCCTTTGATTCAACTCTATTGGAAGCAATGCATTTGCTTCTAACACCCATCATTCATTAAGTTCCTACTGTGAGCTAGCCACTGCACATAGTTTTCAAAACTTTTTTTTTTTTTTTAAAGTTCTGTATGTCTTTTACCACAATAAAAAATTCAGTGAGAACACCACTTTCCCCCATTTTGCTCTATCACGCCGCTTCCAAGGAACCGTTCCTGACCCGATTTCAGGTGCTTCTGAACCCCGGACTTCTAGGCAGGCTTCCCGGGAGACCCAGCATCCGATTCTCCTAGAGCGCGGCACAGGGACTAGGAGGCTGGCCACGTTATCGGATAGTTCACACCTCTGGTACCTGTGTGATCCTTCGGTTGAACTTGTCCAAATGCCAATACTCAGCCACCTGGGCCAGTGTCCTAGGACTGTGCCCAGTACATCAACCCTGGATCCAAGTCTATCTCTCCTATGCATCAGACTGCCTGGTACATCCCACAGGCACCCTCTCTGTTCAAAATCTTCCAGCCTACGCAGGGAGCTGCTGGCTATACGACGACATCGCTCAACTCTTGAAAATCACGCCTCAAACCGAATACTGTCAAAGTTTTATTTAATCATTTTTGCTCACAACTGAAACTCGGGGAACTCAAAGTTAACATCCTTGCCTGTGAGCTTCTTATAGACACCAGAAAAAGTTTCAACCTTGTGCTCCACGTTGTTCTGCTGCGCTTTATCCAAATGGACCTTGATGAGCTGGCTGCCGTCCAGTTTCACACGGATTCTCTTACCCACAATCTCGCTTGGGAACACCAAGTCCTCCAGGATCGCGTCATGCACAGCTGTCAGAGTGCGGCTCCTGGGGCGCTTCTGCTTGTTTTTGGTGCGGCTTTTCCGGGTGGGCTTCGGCAGAATCCTCCTCTGCGCGATGAAGACCACGTGCTTCCCGCTGAACTTCTTCTCCAGCTCGCGCACCAGCCGCACCTGGATCTTCTGGAACGACTTCAGCTGCGGGACGGGGACGAAGATGATGATCGCCTTCCGGCCGCCGCCGACCTCGATCTCCTTGGCGGCCGTGATGTTGAGCTCCCGCAGCTGCGCCTTCAGGTCGGAGTTCATCTCCAGCTCCAGCAGCGCCTGGGAGATGCCGGACTCGAACTCGTCCGGCTTCTCGCCGTTGGGCTTCACGATCTTCGCGCTCGAACTGAACATGGCTGCTTCTCCTTGCTGAGAACGCCGACCTAGGAAGAGGCCTGAGTCTCGCGAGAGCTCCTCAAATCCCCTCAAAACTTTTTAATTTTAATTTTAGATTTACAAAAGAGTTGCAAGGTCGTACAGAGTTTCTGTATGCCTTTCACCCAGCTTCCCCTAATGTTTACACCTTACATAACCATGGTATAACTATCAAATATAAGAAATTAATGTTGGTAAAATACTATTAAGTAAACTACAAAAGACATATTTGATTTCTTTTGACAATGGTTTTGCTTTTTCTTCTGTTATGATTCAGGATGCTGCACTGTGTTTAATTGTTACGTCTCCTCAGTATCTTCCCATCTCTGCTGGTTCCAGTTTTTGTCTCTCGGGACTTGGGACTTGTGAAGAGTACTTGGCAGGCATGCTGTGGAATGTTTCTCAACTTGAGTTTGATGTTTTTCATTTGATTAGACTGAGTTATGGATTTGAGGAAAGAATATCACAAGGTCTTGGGGCGCCTGGGTGGCTCAGTGGGTTAAGCCGCTGCCTTCAGCTCAGGTCATGATCTCAGGGTCCTGGGATCGAGCCCCACATCGGGCTCTTTGCTCAGCAGGGAACCTGCTTCCTCCTCTCTCTCTGCCTCTCTGCCTGCTTGTCATCTCTCTCTGTCAAATAAATAAATAAAATCTTAAAAAAAAAAAAAAGAATATCACAAGGTCATATGCCTTCTCATTTGGGGATACATGGTAGAGATGTGTTTTATCACAGGTGGCATCAATCTTGATCACGGGGCTGAAGTGGTATCCACCAGTTTCTCCAAAGTAAAGTTATTCATTTTTCCTTTCCACACATATAGTGTTACAGGATTGCCGTGTTCTTGTCTCATGGAATCGAAGAATGAATCAAGGACACAAAAGGGTGAAATGAAGTGAGTTTGTTAAATGAAGGGGGGGAACAGAAAAGAGAAAAAAAGCTCTCTAGAGTGAGAGGGGTCTTGAATGGGTTGCCATTGTGGGCTTTCACTGGCAGTCTTTTTGAGAACTGACTAGGAAACTTAAATCTTCTTGATGTCTCTACCACTGAGCACTATGTTTACTTTTTCTTTGAAGCTTTGTAATTTTCAGTGGTCTAGCTGTAGCTGTTATAGAAATAGATAGCTTGTCTCTGATAAATGAGATAAACGAGGTAGTCTCATTAATCTCATTATATTCACTTATCTCTGGTTTTGTATGCCTTAATATTTTCCACATCTGGGATTTTTATGAACCTGAATTCCTAGCCCCCTATGTGAGGCTAGTCATGTAGCTGCCTACCTATCTCTCCCCACCTAGCTCTAGCTGTCCTTTACTAAGTAAGATACATACTTTTCTTTTCTTAAGTAGGCTCCATGTCCAGTGTGGAGCCCAACATGGGGCTTGAACTCATGGTCCTGAGATCAATACCTAAGTTGAGATCAAGAGTCGGTGCCCCCACACAGAGTATTTTAAATCTGTATGAGCACCTTGTGGATTTGATTGGCATTATTTTACATGAAGAAACTTGAGACATCTGCTGTAATTTTACAGTGAAGTCATGGAAAGCTCACAGAATTTTATAAATTATCTCTTCTTCAACCAATGGGGAAGCCAAGGCCTGAAGAAGTTAAATGACATGGCCAAGATCAGTCAGCTACAGAACCAAGCTCTACCCCAGGTTTTCTGATTTCTAGGGAGGGACTTGAATGTGTAACTAGGACTCCAATAATGTGAGCTAGGCTTAAGATCTCTGGATCCTTGCATATAAGTAGTGAGGGCTCCCCTTCCCTTAGCTCTGACTAGAGAGGAATCTAATACCACAGCCCTGCTGGAAAAAACTGTCAAGAAGCAGCTGTCGAATTCTGGCTGGCCTTTCTGTGGCACTGCAGTCTTTTGCGAGGCTGGTCATAAGACAGGCAGATCGGATATCAGATGCCATCCTTTATTTCTCCTAGAATGCTAGTT
Organism: Mustela lutreola; assembly: GCF_030435805.1. Taxonomy (NCBI): domain Eukaryota; kingdom Metazoa; phylum Chordata; class Mammalia; order Carnivora; family Mustelidae; genus Mustela; species Mustela lutreola. The sequence goes on along the minus strand of NC_081296.1, from coordinate 68,601,309 downwards.
ATATGGCCTCCACTGTCTGTGGTTAATATGGTAATCTGTTTCTAGTGGAGTTGCTGGTGGCTTTCTTTGTCCTGGGCTGAAAAGTTATTTTAGTCTGAAGTGCTGCCCCTGGAATTTATATGTAAGGTATTCAGAAGGTTTGATATGTGGAAATCTTATGAGACCAGTGCTCTAACCCCTGAGCTATGGAGCCAGATATGTGGAAATCTTAAAAGCAGAGTGGAAAGGTTGATAACTGTCATAGGAATTTTATGTCCCAGAAGGCTGTTAGGATGGTAAATTATGGGTGAAAAACCATAAAGCTTCAGGTATATGTGTTTTAACTGTGTTTCCACTGCCTATCATTATGATAATCCAACACTGAGAGAGGTATAAAAAAGTGAAAGAGCCCTGCCCACAGACCAAACTCCAGAATTGCAGTCTTCTCTATGGCTGTGGTGATCAGATTCACTGTTTTGTTGTTGTTGTTGTTGAAGGTTTTTATTTATTCATTTGAGAGAGAGAGAGAATGCATGAGCGTTGGAGTGGAGGAGAGAGGCAGAGGGAGAGGGAGAAGCAGACTCCCCACTGAGCAGGGAGCACCACACAGGCTGATACCAGGACCTGGAGATCAGGACCTGAGCTGAAGGCAGACACTTAGCTGACAGCCATGCAGGCGTCCCAAGATTCACTGGTTTTAGTTGACCAGGACACAGGGCTCAGCACAACTTTAAGACAAACTCTTGGCGACAATCTGTGCTTTATTCTCAAGGGAGCCTTTAGGAGAATGGCCTGATCTGATACTGGCCCTGGTCGTGTTGACACATGGGAGTTCCCCTATTCTGAAGTGAGCTGTGCCCAGAACATAGTCCTATCCATCAATCTCAAGTGCACCCAGCCTCCTTGGACAGAGAATGTCTTGGTATCTAGTCAAACTGGAACCAAATCTTGGATCACTCTTAGGAACCAATTATTTCAGATTTACCAGAGCCAGGATCATCTGGGTAACTCAGATCTGGGAAGAGAAGGATGGTCCTCAAGCCGGCCTTCCAAATGTGTGAAGGACTTTCTCTGGCTCCTGTACGGGTCATCTGCCCTTAATAAATGCCCCCATCAACATGTAAACATGTATCCTGTTTCTTAGTGTGAACCCTCCTGAAGGCTCCTTGGTCAGCTCCTGTTGTCAGGTGAGACCTCCATGGTGACACAGCTGAAAGTGCTGCCATGGCATGGGTATGGAGGGCCAGGGTGGGGCGGGGGGGCCTGGCGCTCAGAGTATGACAGCTCAAGGGCTTTGCAACTTGGTGTGCATTAAATTGAACACAACCCAAGTAAGTTGAAAACAAAGACCTTTTTATTACTTGTTACAGTAAGGAGACAGGAAGATAGCTCTCAGAGTACTGTCTTCCTGTGGGGTTAGTACAAGAAACTTTTATTCGGTGTATTGGGGGCAGGGCAGGGAGCTTGTATATATATTAAGAAACTTAGAGATATTCTGTGCTTAGGCACTTTGGGTCAACGGAGCATGCCTAGCAGGTCAACATGCTAGTGCCTACACTGTATACTCAAAAAATGGCAGAAAACAACCCATAGGAGATCTTAATATTATAATAATAAGCTACACTTAACTTTAGGAGAATTCAGGGGGGCTTCTATGGCAGGTCCTCAGCTCCAAACTGGCCTAAACTGGCTCATATAAGAGGCATAGCTGGAGAAACACCAAGCTGTGGAGTCTCCTTGGCGGGCTGCTGGCTCTGCTAGACAAAACATTACTTCCCTGTTTTTTTCCTTCACCCTCCTCCCTTCTGCTGATGGCTTTCAGCCCTCAGATCTGAGTAATTCCCCTTTGCATCCCAGCCAAAAAGAGGATGGGATTTGTATTCCTGAAGTAGAGGACTTGGCATGGCCCTGTGCTGCTCAGGTGAAGAAGACCTTATCTGAGGAACATTCTGAAGTGGTCTGCAGTATTAGAAACAAGGTAGGTTCTTGTATTAACTCAGTTTGTTTCATCCTATTTTATATGCCACAGCTTACAAGCTTTTACAGTGCTAGAAAGCAAACATTTTAAAGTTGTTAGATATTAGAGAGATATGGCCCAATTTTTTGTTTCTTAAATAATTTAAAACTTCTAGGAAAGTGGAAAATATAGCATAAAACATTCCTATATACCCTTCACCCAAGTTCTTTAACATTTAAACTCATTTTGCCTTTTTCTGTCGCTGTCTCCTTCTCATACATATATACATTTTCTGAGCCATTTTGAGAGTAAGTTAAAGATACTATGATCCATTATCCTTTAATACTTTAGTATTTCCTAAAAGAAAGGAAATTCTATATAATTATAGTATAACCCTTAAAATTAGGAAAATAACTATGTAATCAAAAGATGCCATTCAAATTTTGCCAACTGTCCCAATCACACCCTTTATAGGCCCAGATTCCAGCCCAGAATCACACATTTGTTGTAATGTCTCTTTTGTACCCCCCTTCAACCTAGAACATTTCTTCAGACCTCTTTTTCATGAGTACAGGATGAGTACAGAGTACAGGATGTCCCTCTATTTCAGTATTTTGCTGTATGAAAGGGCTATATTTAACCAGCCCCCTGTTAAAGAACACAGCATATTCATAATTTTCCACGTGTAAATCACACTGCAGTTAGTAGCTCTGAGCAATTTATCTGATTTTTCTGAAGTGGAATTGCTGGGTTAGACTCTACAGATTTAAAGTTTTGGCACTATTGCCAGATATACATCCTGAAAGATTGTACTTATTTATAATTTCATCAGTGATAGATGAGAATGACTACTCCCCACACCAGCATTAGCACTGGACATTTTCACTCTTCTTCATCTTGGCCAGTCAGGAAAAAGAAAAAAAAAAAAACTTATGGGGCCCTTGGATGGCTCAGGTTGAGGGCCTGCCTTCAGCTCAGGTCATGATCAGGGTCCTGGGATCGAGCCTGCTTCTCCCTCTGCCCCTGCCCCCTGCTCATGATCTCTCTCTCACTCTCTCTTTCTCCCAAATAAGTAAAATCTTTTAAAAAATTCATTTCTTTGATTCTCAATGAGGCTGAGCACCCTTCATGCTTGTTTTGTCTATTTTACTTTATTTTGCAAATTAACTTTGCCTGTTTTTCTGTTGGGCAGTTTCTGATTTTAAACTAATTTGTCAACTCATTCCTTGGTATTGAAGCCTTAAGTAAAGACACATTATGCATTTGAGAGCTTTGTTTCAACCTCTGTGGATATTATTCAAATTCTTACATGAAATCCTGTTTCCTGAGTAAACATGTCAAGAATTACCCACAAGGTAACTGAACACCTGTAGGTCAACTCCCCCCGATACAGTGCTCTGGGGCACAGCTGTAGGAACAGGAGGTGGGGGAAGGGGGAGAAGCAGTAAGGACAGAGAACAATTAACACCTAGACTATTTCTTTCCACTCACTGTCTCTAGGTGACTGTTTCAGTATCATTCTGGGTCAAGGTAGAGCAGTTTACCACTAATTTACTAGTTCTTACTCATTCCTTCCCTCCCAAATATTTGACATGGAAGAATACATGCAATAAATATTAATCTAAAGATAGGTCTTAATTATTCAACTTTAAATGCTATTAAAAGCCATCACTTACATTAGGTAAAGTATCCCATTTTCAGGTTCTTACTGTAGGTTGCTAAGGGAAGTATGAAGCTGGGAAATACTGCTTCAGCTAATGTCGCTTTCCTCCTTTCTCCTGAATTGCAAAACTTACAGAAATAGCAGAGAATCTGCAAATGTCTGTGTGAGCATATATGTGGTGCAAAGCCCAAATCTCAAATGATATCAGAAAACATGTCCACAAGAAAATGCACAAGGCCTACTATGTCTACAGGGAAGAATCCTGTCAAAAAAGTAAATCAGAAACAAATACATTCAGTTCTCATTTTTTAATCAACCAAATCCACCAGTTAACCACTTGTAGCCAATAGTTACTGAAAGCCAAGTGTCAGCTGCTCTGAAAACAGGAGACAAATATAACAAGCTCTTTATTTTATTTGATTTTGTTTATTATTTGACAGAGAGAGAGAGAGAGAGAGAGCACAAGTAGGCAGGGAGGCAGGCAGAGGGAGAGAGACAAGCAGGCTCTTCACCAAGCAAGGAGCCCGATGTGGGACTCAATCCCAGGACCGCGGGATCATGACCTGAGCCGAAGGCACATGCTTAACTGACCGAGCCTCCCTGGCGTCCCAAATATAACATGCTCTTAACGAACATACAATCTAGGGGAGGAACAAGATAGACAAGACTGAAACATTAAGGGGCCATCCCTGAGAAGGTGAAGTAGGTTGTTTGGATGATTGCATTTTTCCGTACCCCCTTACATTTTTTTTTTTTAAGATTTTATTTATTTATTTGACAGAGAGAGATCACAAGTAGGCAGAGAGGCAGGCAGAGAGAGAGAGGAGGAAACAGGCTCCCTGCTGAGCAGAGAGCCCGATGCGGGACTCGATCCCAGGACCCTGAGATCATGACCTGAGCCCAAGGCAGCGGCTTAACCCACTGAGCCACCCAGGCGCCCCCCCTTACATTTCTTGCTCAAGGCAGGTACCTCGCTTATCTCACCCCCATCGCAGCCCTGTGTTCTATTTCTGAAGTTCAGTGGTGGGAACATGGGTATTAATTTCATTTTCAATTATAAGCTACAGCTTACTCATGCTATAAATATTCTGTGGCTAGTAAACAGCACTTAATAAAAACAATTGAGATAAATTAGGATTTTAAGAAGATGAATTATGAACTTTGAAGCCTAAAAAGCACAACAGGGAAAAGAATCCTTTGTGCTTCTAAGTCGATCTTTAGGGGAGAGTAACTCTCTGTTGCTGCAGTGTATGAAGTGCAAGCAGAAAAGGGTTGTTTTGCTCACGTCTAAGTGGGTGAAAGGTGAAAGACATCCTTTGGACCAAAGCAAACCTCTTTATACTCGGCGTGGTTTCCAGGGAGATGCTGCAGATGTGCCCAAAAAAGTAAAAAAATAAGACTGGACGATTCGGTGATAGTTTCTGTTCATTCCTATGGGTTTGCTTCTACCCTTTTCCACCCTGGTGTGTGTCCTGGAAGGCTGATCTATACAGACTACATCAGCTTCTGAGAAAGGTCAGCCATTTGGGACCCTGGACAGGAAATTGGAGGGGAAGAGAGTCAGACTGGAATATTCATCCTGCTTCTCATTCTTCCTGCCTGTGAGGTCGCTGCAGGCTCAACTCAAGGCCAGAACCTCAGTGAGACTGCCCTCTTTACACAGTTTTCTCGATTCCAGTAACCCTCTTCCCTTCAGGCCTGGGCACTGCCAAACCCTTGTGGTTTCCTATGCCCTGCCCACAACTTTGCAAATAGTCCCGTTCATTATTAAATTGCCCAGTTGGAATGTGTCATCTATTTCTGGCGGGGGGGAGGAGGGTACCAGAGGCTGCTGTCCACTTGGAGACAGGTCTTGAGTAACTCAGCTGCTGTAGCCCTCCTGACTCTGCAGCATGGCCCGAGGCAAGCTTCCACAAACGGGCCATACAAGGTGGGCTTGGCCCACATCCCACATACAAGAGACCCATCCAGAGGTACCTGGCTGGCTCAGCTAGTACAGTACGTGACTCTTGATCTTAAGGTTGTGAGTTTGAGCCCCCACTGAAGATAGTTTCCTTAAAATGACAACCACCACTACCAAACAACAAACCAATCAGCTGTCCTCAAAGAGAAGCTACTCATTGGGCCATAGCATTTACCACAGCGCCATGGTTCAAGAAGCAGAGGAAGATTAATGAACTCTATAAATGTCTCAGGGCTATCTGCATCGAGGAGAAGTAGTAGTGTTTGACACAGAGAATGTAACTAGTGCCTCTAAAAATACAAAACCTGAAATCTATTCTCATTAGTAAACCAATGATCAAGAAGGACACTTTTTAGCCATAGAAGTCAATTAGCATGCAGCACAGATCTCAGAAAAGGTCAAGGGCAAAGCTGAAAGGTGCAGGCTGCTTCCCACGCTTGCCCCAGTGCACCACACCGTCATTGGACATGGACCTCCCAGTCAGCGCCGATGTTCAGTGAGAGATTCTCCAGCTGCAGGGTGGCCATCTGGGCACAATAGGTAAAAGCCACAGGCTCATCTTTACCATCTAAATATCAAGACAGTAACAGGAAAAGTTTGATGAATATCTAGGAGAGAAAAATCTTTCCTCTGAATCTATAATATTTCTGACTCGGTCATAAAACCTGATACCCCACCTAGGAGAATCCAACTTAATATAGCACTTTTACGCATGGCTGTCCATGAGTTTTTTTTTAATTAAAAAAATTTTTTTTAAAACTTCTTAGAAAAAAGACACTTTATAATGACAAAGGCAAAACCTTATTCTTTTCACTCCCTCGGAAAAATTGTAGCTTCGGAACAGAAAGCCACAGTGGAACAGTTTCCACATAAACCATTGTCTCCTGTCTTTGGCTGAATTTTTTAAACATTAAACACTCCATCATTTTGAATGCAAAACTGGTTGAAAGGAAATTGTAAGGAACAAAGTGATTTACCTAAGAAATTCAGTAGGTAAGAAATGATACAGCCTTTTAAGAAACTCCATAAACATGGGTAGGATTCTCTGGGGCTTCAGCTATCTACAGTTAAAAATACATTCAGAGAAGCTACAATATTATTTCAAGGCCCAAATAATTTCCCTTAGAAAAATATCCACAGCTTACAGTTCGCAGAAGGCCCAGTTGATGAGGAGAAGCAGGATCGTCTTGCTCCCTCTAGATACTAGTATATTTGACCTCCATCAGAAAGTGCAGGGTCCACCTGGCTAAGTGTGCTATATCAGTGTTAGGACTAATCATTTCTTTGCGGCAGATACTTCCATGTTTATAAAAACAAATGACCTATTTCCTCACCAGATGAACGGATAGTCACAGAAGATGGCTGTTTCCTGAGGCCTAGGACAAAGATCTGCTCCACCACACACTTGCTGGGATAATGACCTCTTTTGTCAGCACAACTGGAATAGATAAAAATGGTGTTAGGAAAATGAAAGAAATAAGAATTTGTACTGGTTATTAGGTCAATATCCTAGCCTCTCCCTATGGAGGCCTGAACCATAAGGCTGTCATATTTATCAGGATGAAGGGATGGAAACAAACGATTCCCTGTGCCAAGGAATGCCTAACCAATAGACAAACCAGTCTCCTTTTAACAAGCCATTTGGAGAGAAACTACCTAAGGACACTGAAGTCTCAAATGTGACTTGGACACTGCAATCAGATTTTAAGAAATCAGATACTTAATGTAATTGCTGAATGGGTGGATAAATGGGACTAATCAGAGCTTAAATTGAATTCTTTTTTATTTTTTAAAGAGTGAAGAACAGGAAGATGGAGACGATAAGGAAGAAGGTTCATAGAGTGATTGAAAAATACTTCAGGGAAATTCCAGACCAAGATGGCAACATTTAAGAGGCCCCCGAATTTCCTTCCTCCCATGGATGCACTGAATGTAAAGCTACATGTGGAGCAATTCCCTTTTAGTGATACAGAAACTAGCCGAGTAACTCTTGTATATCAGGTGACTGAGGAAATAGCCACATCAAATCACGTAGGAAAGGCTGAAACACACGGTAACCTCTACCCCAACCAGGAGAGTGCCATACTGTTGGGAGGGGAACTCCCAACTCCCAACTTCTCTCTGAGAAGAGTGAAAAGTTTGGACAACACCCTATTGCCCCAGTTTTAAGGCCCCCATCTGAGGTATGGACCCCCAACCAATCAGTAATTAAGTGTATTTGAACTAAATTCTCCAATCAATAGAGACAGAGTTGCTGAATGGTTACGAAGTCAAGACCCAACTATATGTTGCCTATAAGAGACCCACTTCAGCCTTAAGGACACATACAGACTGAAAGTGAAGGTATGGAAAATGATATTCCATGGAAATGGAGACTGGAAAAAAAAAAAAAGTAGGGATAGCTAATATTTATAATAGACAAAACAGACTTTATGCCAGAAATTGTAATTATAGACAACAAAGATTGTTATATAATGGGACAATTCGCTAAGAGGATATATAACACTTGTAAATATTTATGCATCCAATATCAGAGCACCTAAATATAGAAAGCAGGTATTAGTAGGTCTGAAGGTTGAAATAGATGGCAATAGAGTAATAGCAGGGGACTTCAATACCCCCACTTTCAACAATGGATAGATCATCCAGACAGAAAATCAGTAAGGAAAACTTGAACTTAAACTGCATGTTAGACCAGATAAATTTAACAGATATATATATAGAACATTCCATTCAACAGCAGGAAAATTCATATTGCTTTCAAGAGCACATGGAACATTCTCCAGGATAGATCATATGTTAGACTAAAAACAAGTCTTAACAAATTTAAAAAGACTGAAATTATATCAAGCATCTTTTATGACCATAATGGTAGGAGCGTAGATACCAATTATAAGAAGAAAACTGGAAAATTCACAAATATATGGAGACTAAATAACATGCCCCTAAATAACCAGTGGGCCAAACAAAAAATCAAAAGGAAAATAAGATATCTTAGACAAATTAAAATGGAAACACAATATATAAAAACTTACGGGATGCAGCAAAAGCAATTCTAAGAGGGGAGTTTATAGCATTAGATGCCTACATTAAGAAAAAAAATCTTAAATAATCTACCCTTATATCTCAAGGAGCTACAAACTCCTTGAGGACAAACTAAGGCCAGAGTTACTAAGAGGAAGGAAATAACAAATATCGGAGTGAAAATAAATGGAACAGAGGCTGAAAAGATCCATAGGAATGATCAATGAAACTAAGAACTAGTTTAAAAAAAAATAAAATAGACAAATATTTAGCTAGACTCACCAACAAAAAAAGAAAGAGGACTCAAAATCAGAAACAATATCATTGTATGTTTACTATACTGGAATTTAAATTAAAAAATCAGGACTGAAAGAGATGTTACATTTGATACCTCAGAAATCCTAAGGATCATAAGAAATTACTATGAACAATTACACACCAATAAATTGGATAAACCAGAGAAATGGATAAATTCCTAGAACATACAACCTGCCAATACTGGAATCAGGAAGGAATAGAAAATCTGAACAGACCAATTATTAGTAAGGATACAGAATCCGTAAACAAAAAACTGCCAACAAAGCAAAGTCCAGGACCAGATGGCTTCACTGTTGAATTCTATCAAACATTTTAAAGAATCTCAATCCTTTTCAAATTCTTCCAAAAAATGGAACACTTCCAAATAGATTTTATGAGGGCAGCATTACCTTGATACTAAAGCTAACAAGGATAGTACAAGAAAAGAAAATTATAGGCCAATATTCTTTTTTTAAAAAAAGATTTTATTTATTTATTTGTCAGAGAGACAGACAGAGAGAGAGAGCGTGCGCAAGAGCGAGCACAGGGAGACAGAGTGGCAGGCAGAGACAGAGAGAGAAGCAGGCTCCCTGCCGAGCAAGGACCCCGATGTGGGACTCAATCTGAGGATGCCGGGATCATGACCTGAGCAGAAGGCAGCCACTTAACCAACTGAGACACCCAAGCATCCTGAGGCCAATATTCTTGATGAACACCGATGAAGAATTCCTTAACAGAGGACCACACACCATGATCAAGTATTATTTATTTCTGGGATCCAGAGATGCTTCAACATAGGCAAATCAAAAATTTGATATATTACATTAACAAAAAGGATAAAAATAATATGATTATTTCCGTAGGCATAGGAAAAGCACTTGACAAAATTCAACATCCTTTCATGATAAAAATTCTAAAAAAATTGGGTACAGAAAGAATGTACCTCAGTGTGCCTGGATGGCTCAGTGGGTTAAGTGTCCAACTCTTGATTTCATCTCAGGGCATGATCTCAGGGTCATGAGATCCAGCCCAACATCCAGCTCCATGCTGAGTGTGGAGCCCACTTAAGATTCTCTCTCCCTTTCCCTCTGCCCCTTCCCACTCCCATGCTCGTGCTTTCTCCCCCTAAAAAAAAAAAAAAAAAAAAAGAAAGAATGTACCTCAACTTAATAAAAGTTGTCTATGACAAGCCCACAACTAACATCTCAATGGGGAAAACTGAATCAAGATCAGAAACAGGAAAAGGATGCCCACTTCTCACCATTTTTGTTTAACATTGTACTGGACATCTTAGCGAGAGCAATTAGGTAAGAAAAAGAAATAAAAGATATCTAAGTCAGAGAGGAAGAAATAAAATTGTTTGTATTTGCAAATGAAAATAGGGAGAAGCTGGTAAAAGGGTACAAATTTTCTGTTATAAGATGAATAAGGTCTGAGTATCTAATGTATAATATGGGGACCACAGTTGACAGTACTATATTGTATACCTGAAATTTGCCAACAGAGTAGAAAAAAAAAAGTACGAGAGGTGATGGATGAGTTACTTAACTTGATGGTGGGATTCCTTTTATAGCATATACATATAGTGAATCACCGTGTTGTACACTTTAAATATATTACCACTTTACTTGTCCATTATTTAGTGAAGCTGAAGAAAAGTACTCCACAAATGGCTTTCATCATTAATTTCTTTAAATAGTACCTTAAGATATTAGCTGTTTTTGAGGATCACATATTTAAGAAAGCACACGGCTTTTTAGCTGCCATTACCTGTTCATCAAAACTCCTGACAAGAATGAAAACTTCCTGTGCAAGAATTGCTTCTGGTGGAGGTACTGGAACGAATGACCATCGTCAAGATAGAATTCACCCATGGCAGAATCCTGGAGATTGAATCATAGAGAACATGTTTATATAATAGCTTACTAGGAAAAGAATGTCATCCACTAAAGGGACTAAAAAAATTTGTGAAAAATTTTATTAAAAAATTAATATTCAAGCTGTACAATGTAGTCATATAAATATGTACATTCAATACCAATTAGTGAAATAATATGCATAAGGAAGTCACGTAAGAGGAGCTCAGAAAGTTAAATCTTGTTGAAAAAAATTTAAACTACAAAATATGGCCAGTGGCATAGGTGGCTTCTTTGAAAATACTACCCTAGAATGTGATGACAGGTCAAGAAAAGTTCCCAGAATGAACCTAAAGTTAAAAAGATTTAGTATATAACAGATGAGATCAGCTATTTTTATCTTTATCCTCCATTTAGAGGATAGCATCTAGTTACTACTTCCTTTCAGAGGACCCCTTTGGCAAGTTAAACAAAGGCACAGCACTCCATATGGCTGTTTATTAATCATTGACAGTGCTTGATGTGCTATGGATCTCTTGTATTTATTATGTGGTCTGAGACTTGTAATTTGGCCCAAAAAGAATGTCTAAGTGAAACAGATGGAAAAGCAAGTTTAATTATTCTATATTTGCATAAGAGTATGAATTTATGTTCAGTTCTGTAGAAGAGTAAGAGTTTGTGTTGGTACTATAAGGGGGCAAATGGATAGGATGGGAGTCTGCTATAGGTTTCATTTGGCTCAAAAGATCTTCTAAAAGGACATACAAATTCTGGATCCTTCTGAGCTTTACCCCAGAAGATTTTAGTTGTTTGAGCCAGCTGATGAGAACAGAAGTCATTGTGTGGGGTTGTTGTTCCTGAAATGCTGCAGATACTGTCATCCTTTTACAGGAGACGGACTTTTAGGGCTAATCCATTTGGCAGGCTGACTAGGCCCAATGGGCATTTGGTCCAGTGGTAATCAAGGCCAAGCTGCAGGGCACCAAGGGTCACAGTGTCCCAGAGGAAATTTCTATCATTTCTAATTCTTGGAGTTCTCTCTTTTTTTTTTTTTTAATTAAAGATTTTTATTTATTTATTTGACAGACAGAGATCACAAGTAGGCAGAGAGGCAGGCAGAGAGAGATGGGGAAGCAGGATCCCCGCCAAGCAGAAAAACTGATGTGGGGCTTGATCCCAGGACCCTGGGATCATGACCTGAGCCAAAGGCAGAGGCTTTAACCCACTGAGCCACCCAGGTGCCCCTAATTCTTGGAGTTCTCTTAAGAAAAATTCCAGGAAAGGCAGACAAGCTGGACAATGATTCAGAAATGATTCAAAACTTTGATTTCTAGAAAAACATCAGGAGCACCTGTTCCATCACTGGGGCTTATTATTTTTACATAGTGTTCCATACTCAAAAGACCACTACTCCTATAAATTGATAAAGTAATAACGAATGAGATGTGTAAAGGTAACATCTTCCAAATACCTTAGTGCTTAGAGCCACCCGGAGTCCATATGGGGAATCGGTCATGTAGCCTGTGGATTTTCCTACAGTCATTTTTATTGGTACTATACTTCCACCTCGCTGAAATACTGGTATCTATAACAGAACAATACTCTCAGGGAAGGAGTAGTCATAAAAAGCGATTTCAATGTAGAATCTAAAAATATTTCATTGCATGAGATTCCCATTCTTTGCAAGTATACACTCAGAGGCAAAAAAAATCTGTGAGCATAGAGATGGAAAATATGGAACTGATAGCATTAAACGTAAAAGAGTTCAAAGATTAAAAATTGTCCATTTTTTAATTATCAGGGAAACTTTTCACCCTTCATCAATTTGTTATCTATTCTGCCTATCCTATCAGTAGTTCCTATTTGGTATTTTACATTTTCTTTTCTTTTCAAAAGATTTTATTTATTTATTTGACAGAGATCACAAGTAGGCAGAGCAGCAGGCAGAGAGAGAGGAGGAAGCAGGCTCCCTGCTGAGCAGAGAGCCCAATGTGGGGCTCGATCCCAGGACCCTGGGATCATGACCTGAGCCGAAGGCAGAGGTTTTAACCCACTGAGCCACCCAGGCACCCCTGGTATTTTTTAATTTTCTTGTCAACACAATACACATGTTTATTTCTAGGGCCCTGTTAAGGAGTGAGTTTTTGTGCCCGTTTAAGTAGGCCCACATATATGTGCGTATGCATATAAAATATTATGATTTCTTTGTTTCAGAGAGATGACTCTGTCCTTACTATGGTTTATACCCTTCCTGCTCCCTGCTTCCCTGAATCACCAGGATGATGGACTCAATTCTGAGAGTAAATTTGTGAAACTTCTGTTGTAGAAGCCACCAAAGTAGAAGACACAGGAAGTAACTCTAAGCACAGTGTTATAGGTATGGCCCATACCTATAGTTCTTCTGGAATGGGATTCCTGCAAGGAAAGCCCAGTAAATTTCCTGGGTCCCCATACAGTCCTCTGCAAGGAAGCTCTTTGAATCATATGGGGGCTTGTACTTCGTTCTGAGTAAAGTACAAGAGGGAAAAAAGTACAAGAGTATAAATGAAGGTGGGAGTGAAGGTGGAGTAGTTAAGATGTCCACCCTCTGCTTGACTCATAGTTCGCAGCAAGAAATAATGCACATTTATCTTCCCCTCATCAACCAATCACTTCTTTTCTTTTTTTCCTAAAGACCAAGGTTGTAAGTTAGCACAGTATGGGCTGTGAAGTGGGAGTGCAGCTGACCTGGGGTCTTATCTGCCACAATCTAACCACAACCCTGAACAAGTAATTGAACTTCTCAGAATGCAGGTTCTTCACCAGTAAGCACGAAGGACTGAAGTAGATGAATGTTAAGGTCTTTTTTTAAATCTGAAAGTTGACATCTGAAATTGTTTTATTATGGAGATCATACTACTGATAACAACTTTAAAAAATAATGTCAATATATCTTTATTAATTTGAACACTACTTAGGGCCTGCAGCATTGGTTGTGATTTAGTGGCAAGAGCACACTTCCCTTCGCAGGTTCAGTCTGGATGGGCCCCCTTGACTCTACTGTCGTTAACTGACAGCCTTCCCTTGGGTGTAGAGGGCCAGCCAGGGTTACAACTGAAAACTCAGGTTTTATGACTTGGTCCTACAGGAGGACATTCTGTATGGTGTGTGTGGTAAGCACCATTTTTACTCTGCTTTTAGTGTTATTATTTTTCTTTTCTTTTTTAAAAATTTCAGTGTAGCAGTATTCATTGTTTTTGCACCACACCCAGTGCTCCATGCAATCCGTGCCCTCTCTAATAACCACCACCTGGTTCCCCCAACCTCCCACCCCCCACCCCTTCAAACCCCTCAGATTGTTTTTCAGAGTCCATAGTCTCTCATGGTTCACCTCCCCTTCCAATTTCCCTCAACTCCCTTCTCCTTTCCATCCCCCATGTCCTCCATGTTATTTGTTATGCCCCACAAATAAGTGAAACCATATGATAATTGACTCTCTCTGCTTGACTTGTTTCACTCAGCATAATCTCTTCTAGGACCGTCCATGTTGCTACAAAAGTTGGGTATTCATCCTTTCTGATGGAGGCACAATACTCCATAGTGTATACGGACTCCATCTTCCTTATCCATTCGTCCATTAAAGGGCACCTTGGTTCTTTCTACAGTTTGGCGACCTGGCCATTGCTGCTATAAACATTGGGGTACAGATGGCCCTTCTTTTCACTACATCTGTATCTTTGGGGTAAATACCCAGTAGTGCAATTGCAGGGTCATTAGGAAGCTCTATTTTTAATTTCTTGAGGAATCTCCACACTGTCCTCCAAAGTGACTGCACCAACTTGCATTCCCACCAACAGTGTGAGAGGGTTCCCCTTTCTCCACATCCCCTCCAACACGTGTTTCCTGACTTGCTAATTTTGGCCATTCTAACTGGCGTAAGGTGGTATCTCAATGTGGTTTTAATTTGAATCTCCCTGATGGCTACTGATGATAAGCATTTTTTTTTCTTAGACATACAAATAGAAATATATGGAGAAGAGTTGTTTGTCCTTGATGTTTCATACTGTGAAGTCAGGCTATATGCTGATACTTTTTTCTCATGTTTCCATGGCGTTATTGGTATAATTTGCATGCCCTACAACTCATCTATTTAAGGTGTACAATTAAATGTTTTTTGAGTATATTGAGAGCCATGCACCTGTTACCACAATCAATTTTAAATCATTTTCATCATCCCCAAAAGAAACCTTGTACCCATTAGCGTTAATTTGCCATTGCTCCCAAACTCTCTCCCTTCCTCAGCCCTATGCAACCCCTCATCTATTTTTTGTCTATGTGGTGTTATCCAGAACACTAATGTCCCTGGTTCCTTCTATGTAGGCACATGTTATGGACTAAATGTCTGTGTCCCCCCCCCAAATTCCTATGTCGAAGCCCGAACCATCAATGTGACTGTATTTGGAGATAGGACCTTTAAAGAGATAATTAAGGTTAAATAAAGTCAGAGAGTGGGGCCTTAATCTGATAGGATTAATGTCTATAAGAAGAGAAATAAGAGGGCGCCTGGGTGGCTCAGTGGGTTAAGCCGCTGCCTTCAGCTCAGGTCATGATCTCAGGGTCCAGGGATCGAGTCCCGCATCGGGCTCTCTGCTCAGCGGGGAGCCTGCTTCCTCCTCTCTCTCTCTCTCTCTGCCTGCCTCTCTGCCTACTTGTGATCTCTTTCTGTCAAATAAATAAATAAAAATCTTTAATAAAAAAAAAAAAGAAGAGAAATAAGAGAACTCACTCTCTCCCTCTGCCATATGAAGACACAGCAAGAAGGTGGCTGCCTATATGTCAGGAAGAAAGTCCTCACTAGGAGCGGAATTGTTGGCACCTTAATCTGGGACATCTAACCTCCAGTACTGTGAGAAAACAAACTTCTGTTGGTTAAGCCACCACATCTGTGGTAGTTTATTATGGCAGCCGAAGGTAAAAATGCACAACAGGTAAAAATGACAGCCTGAAAATTACTTACAGTGTCTAAGGCTACCTGGACCTTCACAGTACGTGCTCCTTCCCAATGAGCAAATGTTTTAGAGTCATACCAGACCTGGAAAGGAAGAGACCCTAATGAAAAAGAGTATAAGAGCAACTCTGCTCACAATTTCATTATTTAGCAAAGCATTCATTTTACCTGGATTTTGAATAACTGGAAGGCTAAAATAAGTATAGTTTTAAAAAAATCTTGAGTAGAAGTTAGGAAGGACATATATTTTTAAGAAGATCCCAAAGGACTAACCTAGTACTGTGATGGATTAAGTTCACTAAAAGGCCATTCATTTGTCCATCTGTCCATCCAGAAGTTATTTGTCCAACAACCTACCACATGCCCAGCACTGCTAGGCATGCATGAGTGAACAGAAAGACAGACTTCCTGCCCTCACGGATTTTATTATAGTCTGGTCATCTCATAAACTTAATGCATCTAGAGTAAAAAAGATGATGGAAGAAAGAAAAAGCAGTAACAAAGAAGAAGAAAACAGTGTAAGCAAATAAATTACAAATGAGGCAGGAGGAAAGGAAAGTTTCAGAGAAGGAAATAGATCCAGGAGAAAGACAAATGGAAACTTGGATCACTACCATAGTTATTTTTTAGCAGAGTTCAATTCATGGAGGAAGTTCAAATTCTTATCTGGGATCCTAATCAAGGCGGTTTAGTTGCTTTAGTACCCAAAAGGTCCAACAAAGTAATTTGATAGGATAAATCCTTAAGACACCACCAATAGCAGTAGCATGGAAACAAAAACCTCTTTTTCTCTCTTTCAGCCCAGTATGATTTCTGGCAGCCACAGTCTATTTCACAAGGTCACCTCCTGGGATTACCATATCCTTTCTAGAGCTCCCGTCCTGCGGTGAAGGTGAGAGGACTGTGGCCTATCGCCAGCCCCAGTGACTCTCAGTTCAACAGGATCTAGCCCACCTTGTCTCTTATGTATTATCCTTGGCTAGATCCAATTTGCCAATGTTTTGTCAAGGATTTCTGTGTCTGTGTTTATGGGGGATATTGTCTTAGCTTTCTTTTCTTACAAGGTCTTTCATTTGACAAATTCTAGTAGCTTTAGATAGAGTAGTGAGAATGAAAGGTAAAACAAACTGAATTAAGTAAGATTTTGAGATTACCTGTCTACCATTTCCAGAACTAACTAGAGTAATTAGAATAAGAGGTATATGTATAGGGTGTGTCCTCTGGTGCTATATACAAAGGGTAAAACTTGGAACGGTCGGAAGGCTTCCAAGGGAAGCCTTGGAAGGGTAAAACTGGCATAAAGTCCTATGTAGATCAGACCTAGTGCTCGGTCACCAAGCTCCTCAGTAAGTACGTACAGAAGGCTTACTATCTGTCAGGTACCTGTCTAGATGCTGGGGATAGAGAGTGAATGTAATAGAGGAAAATCACCTAAGAAGCCCTTAAGAAGCTAATGTTCTAATGGGGGAGAAAGGTCATCAGCAAAACATATCAGTAAATACCACGAATGTTAAAGATGTTAGGTTCTGTGGGAAAAATGAAGGATGATGTGGGCCTGGACAGTGGGAGTGGTCTGTAATCTTAACTAGGTAGTCAGGGAAGGCCTCACTGAGAAAAATCTATTTGAGCAAAGGCTTCAAGTAGAGGGAATGGGCCATCTAGAAAAATGGGGGAAGAGTGACAATGAGGGGCTGTAGGTAGCCCCCTTGCACAGTGTGATGTGATACTAGCTAACTGGTGAAGTAAAAATATGGCAAGAAATAGCTTGGCTCATCTCCCTAGGGTTTTGAAGATATGAGAGAACAATCACAGAACACTTTGGGAAACAGTGTTGAACGAATGTATTATACAGTCATTGCAGTGTTCTTGCAATGATGATCATTAATAAAAAGTTTTTGTTAAATTAATTTAAAAATTCATTTGTGGCTATGTCAGAAGGAGAGCTAGCTCTTCTTAATGCAAGCCTACTGCTTTGTTAAAATTGACTTGAGAAATTCTCAGTGAACTGCTAGGCAGGACAATTTATTTAGATGTTGTTGTATTTGACCTTTTTCTCAGATTTTTACTTGGTGGTGGAACCTTTATCTTCATCTTAGATGAGGGGGAGCCCTCATCTAAGAACTACACATTACTGGAGAAACCAAGAGGGAAGAACATAATTGATGAACATTCTGGCAAAAAGCCTGGATATCATCCTATCAGTAAAGACAAGTGTACTGGGCTGAATGGTGGCCCCTCCAAAAGTTATACACACTTCTTAATACTGGGAAGGAGTGAATATAACTTTCTATGGTAGCAAATTTGATTAAATTAAGGATCTCAAGATTAGAAGGTTATCTGGGATTATGCAGGTGGGTCCTGAATGTCATCATAAGTGTCCTAATAAGAGAAACAGAAGAGGAGACACAGACATACAGAGGAGAAGGCGTGTGAAGACAGAGGCACAGAATGGAGTGATGTGATGTGGCTACAGAGCCAGGAACCACAAGGACCGCGGGCAGCTGCTGGAAGCTAGGAGAGAGGCATGGAAGAGATTCTCCTTCTGGACCTCCAGAAGGAACTTACCCTAGTGACACCTTGATTTTGGGCTTCAAGCCTCCAGAACTGGGAGAGGATACATTTGTGCTATTTCAAGCCACCAGATTTGTGGTAATTGCGGCCTGAAGAAACTAGCACAGGGAAAAGTGTAAAGCTGGATGGACAGAGAACACTTGGGTTGATGTTTTGCATATTGCTTCGCCAGTACCTGGCAGTACTAAGCAGCGAGCGTGGCCTGGCTCAGTCACCTCATCACCTGCCTAGACAGTCCAAGCGTATTTTTTTTTTTTAATTTAAACTCTAGTTAGTTAGCATAGACTCCAATATTGGTTTCAGGAATAGGATTTAGTGATTTATCACTTATAAACAATACCCAGGGGTCATCACAAATGCCATCCTTAATGCCCATCAGCTATCTGGCCCATCCCCCACCTACATCCCTCCACCAACCCTCAGTTTGTTCTCTATAGTTAAGTTTCTCATGGTTTGTTTCCCTCCCCACCTCCGTTTTTTCCCATCCCATATGTTCTGTTTTATTTCTTTTTTTTTTCTTAAGATTTTATTTATTTATTTATTTGACAGACAAAGATCACAAGTAGGCTAGGAGGCAGGCAAGAGAGAGAGGAGGAAGCAGGCTCCCTGCTGAGCAGAGAGCCCGATGCGGGGCTTGATCCCAGGACTCTGGGATCATGACCTGAGCCGAAGGCAGAGGCTTTAACCCACTGAGCCACCCAAGCTCCCCCTTCTATTTTATTTCTTAAATTCCACATATAAGTGATATCATATGCTATTTGTGTTTCTCTGACTTATTTTGCCTAGCATAATACACTCTAGCTCCATTCACATCACTGCAAATGGCAAGATCTCATTCTTTTTGATGGCTGAGTAATATTCCATTGTATATACACACCACATCTTCTTTATCCATTCATCAGTCGATGGACACGTGGGCTCTTTCCATAGTTGGCTATTGTGGACATTGCTGCAATGAACATCAGCGAGCATGTGCTACTTCGAATCACTATGTTTGTTTCCTTTGTATAAATACCCAGTACTGCAATTGCTGGGTCATAGGGTAGTTCTATTTTTAACTTTTTGAAGAGCCTCCAAACTGTTTTCCATAGTCAGTCCAGGGACATAGGGGTCTCAAATCAGTTTGGTAACCTCGATGGTAACCTTCTCCCCCTGCCTGCAGAAGCCTGTGGTGATGCTCAAGGAGTTTCTCCAGGATCTGTCTCCTCCTTGCTCTCCATTCCATACACTCTTTCCCTGGTCTGGTGCCCCAAGTTTCAGCCCTGCCTCTTCTCCTGGCCCCTCTGCATATATCCTTGGTCTGTCTCTGGAGATTGTTGCTGTTATTCTCCAGGGTCCTCTGCTCTGCAGCCCACGGGCTAATCCCACCTCTTCCCCAGGCTCTGCCTGGGTTCAGTGCTGTGGGCTCTAGCAGTGCAGGATGATATTTTATACTGCAATAATAATCAATGACAATAACAAACAAGAGCTGGAAGGCTCATGGAACATAAAGGGAAATTGCCACTGTTAATTTTTACCCACTTTGGTGAGTGTCCACAGACCAGATTTTGGTACCAAAAACTTAGGATTTATTTATTTATTCATTTATTTTTAAAAAGATTTTATTTATTTATTTGACACGCAGAGAGAGATCACAAGTAGGCAGAGCAGCAGGCGGGGGTGGGAGGAAGCAGGCTCCCTGCTGAGCAGAGAGCCCGATGAGGGGCTTGATGCCAGGACCCTGAGACCATGACTTGAGCCGAAGGCAGTGGCTTAACCCACTGAGCCACCCAGGTGCCCCAAAACTTAGGATTTAGTCAGAGCCAGAACCAAAGAGCAAAGTCTCTTTTTACTTATGCTTCCCCCCAGAGACTGACACCTCTTACCAGACTAAAGATTTCTTCCTACTCAAAGCCTCAGTATGTTTATAAGGAGTCACTTACACAAGCCCAAGTGTGAAGGTAAAGAACCATGCTGACTCTCCTTGGGCTTCTTACCTATTCATCTTTCTCCCTGCTCTTCCATTAAGTTTCTTGACCTCTGAGGTCATGACCTACAAGAATCTTCAGTAGCTATAGGCATTTGGCCTGTCTTCACAACTGCATGATGCAGAAATCTATTTCCTAACAGGGGCTAATTCATTAGAATGAAGGGAGGAGACAGGAGACATGCAAGATATGTGGCTGTTTGTTATTTATTCTTACCTCATTTGATCCTGGCAGAAACACATCAACTGTGCTGGCTTTTGGTTCTGTGACTGGATGAACCAATAAAGCACTTCCTGAAAAAAAAAGAGAAGAAATGAAGTTGAATATCATTCTAAGAGGCCTGAAAACATCCTCCTTTCAGTGCTTTTGTGGTGTTAGAGACCACTCAACTATGAACTTGGTGAAAGTAGAGACCTTGGTTAGTTGAACCAATGATTCATCAGAGAGATGCATTGTAAGATAGAGGACTGGTGCTCAAAATGGGACTGTATTATTACTTATCATTTATCCACTTAGGGTGTATCAGGATAATAGGGAGGGACCCTGACAGAGTCTATCAGTCTCCTTTGCACATAGCTGCTAGTGTGCCAGGAGTCTGAAAGAGCCATCACATTACTCCAGGTGCATCACTGTCCACTGTAAGTGATTTTGCAAATGGTGAGCCTACATGGTTCTGTTATCCAGAACCATGATTAGCACAGAGTAGAGTATATCCATGGACAGTTATCATTAGGAAGGCTGTAATTCTCTTAAAGGCAATCTAGGTTATTAATTTTGTTTTGACTGTGGTACCACATGTATGTAAATTTCATCCATTTATGAATTCACTCTTTAATTGTACAAATATTTACTGAGTTCCAGGTGAGTGCTAGGTATAATGCTAGGCTCTGGAGATACAGTGGCAAATAAGACAATGTCCCTGCCCTCATGGGAGTTTGCAGTCAGTAAAGACAGATATTACAATTTATTTAGAATTAGACCAAATACCAAAAAGGCAAACACACAAAATGGAATGAAAGTTATGTAATAAGAGGGACTGAGTTTGACTAGTTAGGGTGTAATTAGCTATTAGAAGCAATTCTGGTCAGGGAATTGTTCTCAAAGGGAGCAGCTATTTAAACTGAGACCCAAGAAAGAAGGGAGAGGTAGCATTAGGCTTTTTACATTTTGATTTCCACATTTTATTTTATTTTTAAAGATTTTTATTTATTTGACAGACAGAGATCACAAGTAGGCAGAGAGGCAGTCAGAGAGAAAGAGGAGGAAGCAGGCTCCCTGCTGAGCAGAGAGCCCGATGTGGGGCTCGATCTCAGGACTCTGGGATCATGACCTGAGCCGAAGGCAGAGACTTTAACCCACTGAGCCACCCAGGCACCCCGATTTCCACTTTTTAGAAACAGAATGCACCTTTTGGGCAACTCTCTGTTCAGCTTGGTTTTTGAGTCCTATTTCTGAGATGATAAACTTCCATATCCTGGATTTGGTGGTCAACCCTTGTTAAAAAAGAGGCCATCACCACCACCACCACCACCAATTACTGTATTTTACCTATGACGTAAGCTCTCAATCTTTACTGTGACCCTCTGGTCTACTGTTTTCTACTTCCATTTCCTATAGGGGTATCATTAGGCTCAGGAGTGGAACCAGAACAAGAATCTCAAATTGCGTCCACAAATAGGATGGATTTATATGAAGTTAACAACATGAGAAGTGAGAAGAGATCTATCATTCCACAGAAGAGAGCTATCACTCCACTAATATACTAAAAATCTTTTTTTTTTTTTTAAGATTTTATTTATTTATTTGACAGAGAGAGATCACAAGCAGACAGAGAGGCAGGCAGAGAGAGAGACAGGGAAGCAGGCTCCCTGCTGAGCAGAGAGCCCGATGTGGGACTCGATCCCTGGACCCTGAGATCATGACCCGAGCTGAAGGCAGCGAGCGGCTTAACCTACTGAGCCACCCAGGCGCCCCTATACTAAAAATCTTAATGACAGAATTTCTTTTACTTTTATTTTTTAGTTTTCTTGAGACTAGGGATTTATTTTTCTTTAGTGCTCTTATACTAGGAAATGTAACAAAAACATAATTACAGCATTTATCATAACAATAATTAATCAAGAAATGCTCACCCAGCATGTATTCATCTTCTACCCCAAAAGTGTCTAATTCCTCTGGGAACTCTATCCACAGAGGTCTGCGGAAAGAGAAAAAAAAAATTCTTATTTCAACATCATTAGATGTTTTATTGTGGTTAAATCACTTATATTTTCAATTTTATAATTACTCAAAGGAAATTGGAAAAACCAAATAGCCAAGACTCTTCATGATTTAAGATTTTATGAGCAACTGGCAGGATTACTATATATTTTCTAATGTGAAAAAGTGATTTACTTGCTGAAATGCTCCAATGAAAGACTGAGAATTCTGGTACCTGTAATTTTTCCTTCTGATTGTTGAGTACTAAGTACTACTCTGAAGGCAGAATTAGAGTTCTGTACAAATAAAATGCTTAACACATTCAGCATGGTACAAATTGTTTGTAAAACCATAGTTTATAATGATATAAAATCTGTGCCACGTTTTCATGCTGCCACAGCCTTTCATGCATCCTTAATCATTATCTATTTAAAAGAAAAGAATTGGTATTACTTGTTTTCAAGCAGGCAGTGGTTTGGGAGGGTTGAGAAACTTGTGTGGTTTTTTTTTTTTTTTAAATTATTGTTTTACACAACTATCTAGGAGGCATCTGGGCTTAAAAGATAATAAAATCTTCAATATCTGTGCATCTGGATATCAACCTAATGGTTCTAATATTTTTTTTCAACCTCATGAGTAAAGGGTATTCTTTAGTAAGAGAAACTTATTTTTAGTTTATTCACTAGCCTTTGTAATAATGTATCCCTTTCCTACTGAATAGTAGTAAGGAAGCAATAGTCTCAATCTGGTTAATGTCTAGAATCATGAGGGAAATGTCTAACAAATCTAGATCTTGAGACCTACCCAAGGAGATTCCTAGTAGGTCTGGAGGTGTGGCCCTAGAATCTACAGTTTTAAAGAGCTCCCCTGGTGATTCTCATCTGAGCCAGGTTTAGTATCAGCTAATCTGGAAGCCTCATTGTATTATGTGTGTCTCTGCAACATTCTCTAACCTAGAAAGTTGCTTTTTCACACCCTGCCTCTAAAATAGGACCAGAATAGAATTTATACACTGGGAAAAATGTTCACCTCAAACTTGGAATGGTTTAACCCTAAGGTAAGATTGAGCCCAGAATAAATTGTTCTTCATGAGAGGATTCTTGTGGATTAAATAGCAAATTCAGTTACGGTCACTTCTTTTTCTTTGAAAAATCGGTCTCCTCTCAAATATTAACACTTGAATCACAAAGTAGTAGGGGATGTGGCTTTTTTTAGACCTTAACTCTTTGGCCCTTCTCACAGTTGGTGCTCAGTAATCTGAAGGGCACTTGATGAAACACATGGCTTTTCTCTTGAAATCACGGTGTAATTACTCCATTCCCCAATGGCCAGGGGGTTTTCTGGTGTTGTCAACCGGGGAAGCCTGTTTACCTCATGACGGGCTGGGCTGTCACGTGTGCGCAGTAGAACAGAGAATACCAATAGGGCAGGAGGGTGTAGCGCTGCCGGATGGCTTCCCGGATGAGCTGCGTGTATTCCTCCCCAAAGAGCCAGGGTTCCCGCCGTTTGGTGTTCATGGTGGCGTGGCCACGGAAGAAAGGCTGGTAGGCTCCAGCCTGGTACCATCGCACTAGCAGCTCTGCCTCCGGATTCCCAATGAAGCCGCCTACGTCAGCTGATTAGACAGTGAGAGAGAGGCTGAGTGAGGCAGAAAGGCCTAATGAGGCAAAGAGGCCGAGTGAGGCAACCAGGCTTCTAACAAACGTTGCACCCAGGTAAGGTAAGGGCTTGAAGACTGCCAGGACAAATGTGCTATATGTGCACTTATAAAATCCAAGAACAACACTGTGGCCTGAAATTAGGGGGCACATATTTTAAAACTTTGCCTGTTTGGGGTATCTGACAATATTCTCTTTGAATCCTCTCTTATCAAAATGTCTGAGGTCTGGGGAGCCTGGGTGGCTCAGTCCCTTAAACATCTGCCTTCCAGGGTCCTGGAATCAAGCCCCTCAGACTGAGCTCCACATTGGGCTACCTGCTCAGAGGGGAGCTTGCTTTTCTCTCCCCCTCTGCCCTTCTCCCTGCTTATGCTCTCTCAAATAAATAAATACAATCTTTTTTTTTTTTTTTTTTTTTTTTAAAGATTTTATTTATTTGACAGGAAGAGAGGCAGGCAGAGAGAGAGAGGAGGAAGCAGGCTCCGCATGGAGCAGAGAGCCCGATGTGGGGCTCGATCCCAGGACACTGGGATCATGACCGGAGCTGAAGGCAGTGGCTTTAACCCACTGAGCCACCCAGGTGCCCCATAAATACAATCTTAAAAAAAAAAAAAGGGTCAGAGGTTTTACTACAAGATCAATATATCTGTATGTTCCCAAACCTAGAAATTGTAAAACGTTGACCTGATTCATTACGTCTGTGTTTAGTAGTGTGGTGGGGGTTTTGGCAATTGGTTTCTTTTTTTTAAGATATTATTTACTTGACAGAGATTGAGAGAGAGAGAGAGTGCGCGAGCAAGCAAGCACAAGCAGGGCGAGTGGTAGGGATAGGGAGAGAGAGAAGTGGGCTCCCTGCTGAGCAGAGAGCCAGAGGTGGAGCTCATTTCCAGGATCCTAGCCCAAGGCAGACACTTAACCAACTGAGCCACCCAGGCACCCCTTGATTTCCTTTTGAAAGCAGTAGCTCAAGCAAGATAAAAATTGTAGAACTAAAGAAAAACATCAGAATTAGAAATTTTAGGTATAATTTCATGTTTAGTCCTTAAGCAGGATACATATTCCTTGTATGTGGACCAATGCCATAAGAAAAACATTTATCAAAAAGTGAGGTTAGGGGTGCCTGGAAGGCTCAGTTGTTGGGCAGCTGCCTTCGGCTCGGGTTGTGATACTGGGGTCCCCCATGGGACCCCCATGGGGCTACCTGCTTGGCGGGAAGCCTGCTTCTCCCTCTCCCACTTCCCCTGCTTGTGTTCCCTCTCTCGCTGTCTCTCTCTCTCTGTCAAATAAATAAATAAATAAATAAAATCTTAAAAAAAAAAAAAAAAGTGACGTTAACTTCTATTCCTACAGAAAACAAGGAGCAGCGGGAACTATTCATATGCTGAGCACCCTCCATATTGAGATTTCTCATCTGCAGAGAATTTCTAGGATTTAGGGAAGGCAGCCCATCAGGGAATCGTATTTTAACTAAATTTATCTTTCCCAAGAGCATATCTTTTTTTTTTAAGTTAAAATACGTTGTAGAATTTTAAACCTGCTGAGTAAAAAGCATTTCTGTAAGGCTGATTTCTGATTTGCTAAATTCTTTGTACTCTCCATTTTTCTCACTTTGAAGAAGAAAAGGTATGTTTCAGGAAAAGAAATTCAGTTCTCAAGAGCATCTGAGGAGGAATCAGAAAAAGAGGGAAAGAAGCACTCGGGCTCTCTGATGACTTTATTTCATGTCCTCATTTCAGACAAGACAAACTGGAAGGGTCCTTTCACTTTCCTCATTTTCTTGTTCCCACAGTTATCCCTGCTGGAAACTGCTAATGAGAAGGCATTTATGACCAGCCTTGTTGGAAAACACCCTTGCTTTTTATTTTCTCTCACTTCAAGCCTGCAGATATCATCTTACCTCCGCAAAAAGAGATCCCAGTAATGCTGAGGGTGAGTAACATAGGGATAGAAATTTTCAGGTAGCTCCATTCGGCTGTGTTGTCACCTGTCCACACAGCACCTTGGATCACCGGTAACAAGGTATTAAAACAAAACAAAACATACAAATCAGACCATGCAGTCAATTTCATAGATTCCTTATTTGAAATAGACAAGTTAATATAAGGGAAAACATTTCTTTCTGACCTTAAAATATATAAATTCTGGTTTCTGCAATGAAAATATATTAATCTTCTAATGTGAAGAAGTTCTTAAAATCCACAAAACATTTTGTGAAAAATGTTCTGATACTTATTTTTTTGAAGTATAACTCCAGCCTGATTTTAGGAGAAACATTTAAAAAATCAACTTTACTGGGAGTGCCTGAGTGGCTCAGTGGGTTAAGCCTCTGTCTTTAGCTCAGGTCATGATCTCAGGCTCCTGGGATTGAGCCCCGCTTTGGGCTCTCCGCTCAGCAGGGAGCCTGCTTCCCTTCCTCTCTCTCTCTCTGTCAGCCTCTCTGTCTACTTGTGATTTCTGTCAAATAAAGAAATAAAATCTTTTTTTTTAAAAAATCAACCTTACTAAAATATAATTTACATATAATAAATGTACCTATTTTAAGTGAAGAGTTTGATGAGTTTTGAAACCTATAACTGTCACCACAAGCAGGGTACAGAACCACTTCCTTAATTGTAAAAGATTACATGGGCTTCTTCGTAGTAAATAATCCTCCACTTTACCCAACCGTTGATGTGAGTTCTTGAAGTCTTTTCCAGAATTTCATATAAACAGTAACATAAAACATACTATTTTGTGTTCTAGTTTTTTTCACTCAGCATGATGGTGTAGCTTATTTCTTTTTATTTGATTAATAGTATTCCATATATGGATATACCACAAGTTGTTTATCCAATCACCTACTGAGGGACGTCTGAATTCTTCCCAAGTTTTGGCTATTATGAAGAAGCTGCTATAAACATTTGTGTCTTTGCATGATGTATGTTTTTTTTTTTATTTTTATTTTTTTAAAGATTTTATTTATTTATTTGACAGACAGAGATCAGAAGCAGGCAGAGAGAGAGGAGGAAGCAGGCTCCCCGCAGAGCAGAGAGCCCGATGCGGGGCTCAATCCCCAAACCCCGGGATCATGACCTGAGCCGAAGGCAGAGGCTTTAACCCGCTGAGCCACCCAGGCGCCCCAACATGATGTATGTTTTTGATTTCTCTTGGGTAACTAGTTGGGAAGGGAATTGGTGGGTCTATGTTCAGTGTATGTTGAACACCTAAAAAAACTCCAGGGGTGCCTGGGTGGCTCAGTGGGTTAAAGCCTCTGCTTTCGGCTCAGGTCATGATCCCAGGGTCCTGGGATCGAGCCCTGCATTGGGCTCCCTGCTGGGCGGGGAGCCTGCTCCCCACCCCTCACTCCTGCCCTGCTCTGCCTCCCTCTCTGCCTATTTGTGATCTGTCTGTCAAATAAATAAATAAAACCCTCCAAACTGGGGGTGCCTGGGTGGCACAGTCGGTTGGTTTCAGCACAGATGGTGATCTCAGGGTGATGAGATCAAGCCCCACATCAGACTCTGTGCTCAGTGTAGAGTCTGCTTAAGATTCTCTCTCCCCATCTCCCCACAGCACCCTGCCCCCCACCCTCCTTATGCTCTCTCTCAAATAAATAAAATCTTTTTTTTTTTTTTTTTTTAAAGAAAACTCCAAAGTGTTTGGCACATCGCTATACTGCTTTTGCAGTATCAGTACATGACCATTTCAGTCTCTCTACATTCTTGGCAACAGTTGGTGGTGTCAGTCTTTTTAATTCTAGCTACTGAAATGGATGTGTAGTGATGTCTCTCTGTGGTTTCAATTTGTATTTCCCTACAGACTAATAAAGTTGAGCATCATTTCATGTATTTATTGATCATTCATGTGTCTTCTTTTGTAAAGTGTCTATTCAAATCTTTTCCTTATTTTTAAAAGTAGCTGTCTTTAACTGTAGAAGTTCTTTATATATTTTAGATACAAGTTCTTTGACAGATATTTATGTATATTGCAGATATTTTCTCTAATCTGTGGCTTGACTTTCATTTTTTTAATATATTTGAAAGGGTAGAGGTTTTTAATTTTGATGAAAGTACAGATTAGCACTTCCCTTCCTTTTATGGTTCATGCTTTTTGTGTTCTATCTGAGAAATCTTGTCTATCTCAAAGTCACAAAGATTTTTTTATGTTTCCTTTTAGAAGTTTTTTGTTTTAGCTTTTATAGTTTAGGTCTATATTCCATTTTGAATTACTTTTTGGGTACTGAGAGGTAAGGGTTGAGGTTTTTTCCCTCTCCTTCCTCCCCCCAACTCCTTACTCAGTGTTCTGACACTGTTTATTGAAAAACTCCTTTCTCCTCTGAATTGCCTTGGCAACTCTGTTCCTAATTAATTGATCATCTCTGTGTTGGACTCTTTCTGGATTCTTTATTCTGTCCCATTCATTTATATGTCTATTCCTCTACCCCCTCTCAAAAAAAAAAAACAACCCTCTATTATTTAAGAGGAGTGGTACCGACTACATAAAGGAGACATCACAGTAGCAAGAAAGATAGTTAACACTTACAAGCCCTTACTGAGCCAGGTGATTCTACCTTGCCTGTAGTAGCCCACTTGAATCATTACAACCCTACCAGGTAAGCACTATTTAACTTCATTTTACAGACGACATAAATACGGCAAACAGGGGTGGTTCTAATATACCCCCAGTAACACAGTTACTACGTGATAGAGGCAGGACTAAGCTCAGGCAGTCTGACTCTAAAGCCACTGCTCTTGATCACTGTATAGTATACAAGAATTTGTGAAGATAGATTATGTACCATTAAAGAGATTCACAAAAGAAAAAAAAAAGTCTTGTTTTACTAAATCTAGATTAGTCCTGAAGCATTTTTGTCTATCTTCTACCAAAATAGCTTTGGTAGCTATTTTTGGTTTAATCTTCCACAGAAATTTTTGGCTGTTATATGGGCAGCAAAGAAGGATCTTTTCGAGGGATTGTTTTTTTGTTTTTAAAGGTACTCTAATAATTTCGCCTTGACTTCAAATGAGATAAAATGGTTTCGAAGTCGACATGGTGGTATTCTCATTAAGAAAGAAAGTTCATGTAAAAGCATGCAGATATTTTCATGTCTCATATGGTGTTCAGTCAGAAGTGCTCTCTGGCTGTCAGTCTAAGCTTAACACTTGACACAGTAGTGTTCTCTGCAATGGGTCACTTTGGGGCAGGCGGAGTTTCACACTGAGCACTGAAGGCTAGGCAGTAGGCCAATATTTAAGGGATCAGAGATTACTTAGTATGCATATCTTTTATCATCTTTTTTTTAACTGCCACTTAAAAGTGTTTTCATTAAAAACACTTGGCTTTTTTTAGTGATTAAAAATGACACTTGAGAACATGGAAAATAGGGATAGGTAAAAAGAAGAAAATTTAAAAATAAATCACTCATAATCACCAAGGTACTAAACTTACTGATTTTTTTTTTTTTAAGATTTTGTTTATTTATTTGACAGAGAGAGATCACAAGTAGGCAGAGAGGCAGGCAGAGTGAGAGGGGGAAGCAGGCTCCCTGCTGAGCAGAGAGCCCGATGTGGGGCTCAATCCCAGGACCCTGGGATCATGACCGGAGCCGAAGGCAGAGGCTTAACCTACTGAGCCACCCAGGCGCCCCTAAACTTACTGATTTAGATTCCTATCTATCTATCTATCTATCTATTTATTTATTTATTATTTATTTTCAGCATAACTATTCATTATTTTTTCACCACACCCAGTGCTCCACGCAATCCATGCCCTCTATAATACCCACCACCTGGTACCCCAACCTCCCACCCCCCTGCCACTTCAAACCCCTCAGATTGTTTTTCAGAGTCCATAGTCTCTCATGGTTCACCTCCCCTTCCAATTTCCCCCAACTCCCTTCTCCTCTCTAACTCCCCATGTCCTCCATGCTATTTGTTATGCTCCACAAATAAGTGATTCCTATCTATATTTTTAAAACAAAATCATGATAATATACTACAAACACATTTAAGCATTTTTGCTTTTTTCTCCCCATTTATCATGATGTCACAAACATTTGCTCATGCAACTGAGGCTACAATTTTATTTTACTTTTTTTTAAAGATTTTATTTATTCACTTGACAGAGATTACTAGGCAGAGACACAGGCAGGGGGGTGGGGGGAAGCAGGCTCCCCACTAAGTAGAGAGCCTGATGCATGGCTTGATTCCAGGACCCTAAGATCGTGGCCCGAGCTGAAGGCAGAGGCTTTAACCCACTGAGCCACTCAGGTGCCCCGAGGCTACAATTTTAAATAGTCTTAAAATAGTTTATCATATGTACATATCATATTTTTATAAATATTCCTTTATTTGTATTTTATTTCATTTTCTGCTTCAGGAACCAATGTGGTGAGCATCTCTCTGCACATGAATCTTTGCCTCAGATGACAGTATTTTGGCCTTTTGAAGGGTGCCCCAGGGGCTGGTTTTCAGGGTTGTAAAATAATAATGTCTATAATACAGTAAAGGTTGGATTCTTCAAACTAGGACCTAAGCTCCCAGTTACTTAGGTAACTGGGCAGGGGACTTAAAATACTTAAACAATATTAATTTAATTTAATTTAATTAATGTAACAGTATTAATAACTAAAATACTTAACTAAATTAACTAAACAGAGGACTTAAAATAGCCTTCCTCCTGAAAGGTGGCTAAGTTGAATTAGATCTGCATTAGCTAGTAAACTGAATCCAGTTATAGATGGCCCTGACCAAAAGCAACAGCCAGGTCTATTTTAAGTCATATGGCTAAGTGAAACAGGTGGTTGAGGGAATGTCTAAGAAGTGTATTTTCCCTGGTTTAGACAAATTGAACAGAATCAGAGATGACCATCCCAGCAAACTGAGATACTATGAAGTCATTCTCCCAGCAACCAAGTGGCCATTTCTTCAATGGGAAATAAGTAACTAAACTTTATTAAAATAGATGTGTCTCAGGACAAAAGGCATACTTCAGGGCATGTCACTTGCTACAATCAAAGGCGTGCCCAATCGCTACAAATAGTTTAAGAAAAAAAAGCAAGCTGCTAATTTAGGTTTAATTCTGATCGTATGTGCCATTCCTTACCATACTTTTGTGATCCAGAAAAGAAAGAACGGGTAAGAACAAAGGGTCTCTCCTTTCCCTTAGATCGTTGTATTAGTCCTTCTGCAGTAGCCATTTGCTACAAAGACAAAGGAGAAAAAAATTTCAAAGGGATGATTAGATTAGAGCATTGTGCAGACATCCCTAATAAGCTACTGGACATGCAAAAATTAAATAGTAGGTGGGAATGTAAAATGGGAAATATGAAAATAAATCCACCAAATAATTTTCATGATGTAATGAAACTACTCTAAATTCCCCTATTAAGAGTAGAAAATTATCTTTGCTCAAAATAGAAATAAAAATAGTAAATAATATGCTAACATATTCAATGCTTATTATAACTAGGCATTTTATAAAATTTTCTCATATAATCTATAGAACATCTGAGATTGACCATTTTCGTTTATTAAAAAAAAAAGCAAATGAGAACAAAAAACTGAGATTCAGAGAGGTTAAATGACTGGACCTGGCCTACATAAGAAAATTCTCTGTAGTAGTTTGCAGTTATAGCAAGAGACTTTTAAAGAGGTAAACACATACTATCTGAACTGTGCTATATGTAGCCAGTAACTCACACTGGAAAACAGACCAGTTGGTGGGAGGGCCACAGGAACACAGTTATAGTGAAAATAAGAAAGAACAATGGATATCAATTAGGGCAAATAATAACTGACAAATGTTTTGGATGTGATTGGCAAATGGAAGACAATTCTACCACCTTCTAATGGGAAGGCTAAGTAGTTAATGAAGGCTTTCTACATTTAAAAACCTGTTTTTAGGGGTGCCTGGGTGGCTCAGTGGGTTAAGACTCTGCCTTCAGCTCAGGTCATGACCTCGGGGTCCTGGGGTCATCTGCTCTCTGCTCGGTGGGGAGACCGCTTCCCCCCCCAACCCTCTGCCTGCCTCTCTGCCTACTTGTGATCTGTCAAATAAAATCTTTAAAAAAAAAAAAAACCCTATTTTTAGAAATTCTACATCTATGTTCTAAATCTTTTAAAATAAGATTTTATTTATTTGATGAGAGACACAGAAAGAGAGGGAACACAAGCAGAGGGAGTGGGAGAGGGAGAAGCAGGCTTCCCATTGAGCAGGAAGCCCAATGTGGGGCTCCATCCCAGGATCCTGGGATCATGACCTGAGCCAAAGGCAGATGCTTAACGACTGAGCTAACCAGGTACCCCTCTATGTTCTAAATCTTATTCCCCTGGTATGAGACTTGCCATTTTAGATATTTGTGAAATTTCATTAAAAAAAAAAAAGATTTTATTTATTAGAGAGAGAGAGCAAGAGCACGAGTGGTGTGGAGTGCCAGAGGAAGAGAGAGAAACAGACTTCCTGCTGAGCTGGGAGCCTGACTCAGGATTCAATCCCAGGACCCTGGGATCATAACCTGAGCCAAAGGCAGATGCTTAACTGACAGAGCCACCCAGGAAGCCCCATTTGTAAAATTTTAAAACATTTGTTTTAATTGCCTTTGTTTATGTATTATACATTGCCTACTTCAAAAGAAGTTTTGAGGTATCCAAGGCTATTTATTAATGACTCCTGTCAAGGAAGATCTTTCATGGTACCATTAATCTCATAACTCTGTAATTCATCAAGTTCATTAGAGAAAGAAAAGGTGCAAAAAAAGAAATAAGTCCTGCATTGGCTACAACCTGGTAAGATCCATTGCAATCAGAAAAGTTACACAAAGAGAAATGAACAACATAGTACGGCTATTACAAATGACTTTCAACCCAAAAGGCAGGGCACATGAGTCCAAGTGGCTTCTTTATGGATGTTTTACCTGATAAAAACCATACATGTTGTGAAGTTCCCTGTGCTCCCAATTGCCATGATGAATGGCATTCTTCTGCATGGTTAGCTCTGGCCCTCTAAATACAGAGGGCTCATTCATGTCATTCCATATGTAGAGGATGTCAGTAGATCCCTAGGAAATAAATTTCTTCTTTGGTCAATGCAATACTCCTATAGTGATGATGTTAATATGATAGCCACCCTATTCCTCTTGTATACTCCATTTCATTTATTATTACTGTGTTTCTTATCTACGCTCTCTCTTTTGTCCCAGTGCTACAATAAAAGGTCCACAGGGCAGGGAATTTTGTTCATGATAAATTCCAAACACCTAGAACAGTAGCTGAACACAGAAGGTTCCCGGTAAATATTTGTTGATGAATGAAAAAATGTTATGTGGTATTGCCTGTGAAATACAACTGCCCAGCATGCCCACTCCAAGACTTACTCTGGCGAACCCTCATACAGGAAAGGTTGTGAATGCTGACATTTAGATTCTAGAACATCCATCATCTGCTACAACTCTTAACTAAAGGCAATTAAAGCTTTCCATGATAAGATCCTGCCTTCCTTCTAATACTTTGAAAGACTGTTTTTTAATTAAAGACTTTTATTTTTATTTTTATTTGCCAGAGAGAGAGAGAGAGTGTAAGCGCACAAGTAGGGGGAGCAGCAGGTAGAGGGAAAAGCAGGATCCCTATTGAGTAAGGAACCTGATGTGAGACTTGATCCTTTGACCCTGGGATCATGACCTAAGCAAAAGCAGACACTTAACCGACTAAGCCACCCAGGCGTCCCTACTTTGAAATAGTCTAGAGTTTGTGTTCTGTACAGAATTTTCAATTTAGAGTAGGAAGGGGCTGCTAAGTCATCTAGTTGACATGGTGTTGAAATCCCTTTTATAGACTCCCTGGTCTCTGAGCATGTGAATCAGTAGCAACAGGGACAGGGAAGCTCATTCCATTACTTTCTAAAAGTCCTGCCCTTGTAACATCCTCTCAGTGGGCCTGGCTTGCCTTCTGGGATGCCACAGAGTTCCATGGGCTGTCTCACAAACATGCTAGTTGTTCAAATGCCTAGGGGAGACTTGTGTATTCTTTTGACTCTTTTTTTTTTTTTTTTTTAAAGATTTTATTTATTTATTTGTCAGAGATAGAGGGAGAGAGAGCGAGTGAGCACAGGCAGACAGAGAGGCAGGCAGAGGCAGAGGGAGAAGCAGGCTCCCTGCCGAGCAAGGAGCCCGATATGGGACTCCATCCCAGGGCGCTGGGATCATGACCTGAGCCGAAGGCAGCTGCTCAACCAACTGAGCCACCCAGGCATCCCTTCTTTTGACTCTTTATATTCAACTATTTCTAAACATGTATACTTTTTTTTAATTAATTGTTTTTACTAAAATACACTGTATTATTTGCCCCAGGGGTACAGGTCTGTGAATCGTCAGGCTTATACACATGAACAAGGCTATATGCTTTCCAGATATTTAACTACTTTAACTCCCTTTCTGTAGCACTCTCCAAGTCAAGGGTTGGCAAATGTTTTCTGGAAAAGGCCGGATAACTTTTTCTACTCTGCTGACTATAGGCCTCTTTTTCAATAACTCAACTCTGATATAGTGAAAACAGCCACAGACAGTAGAGAAATGAGTGAACATGGCCAGATTTCGCCTTTTAGGTATCCCTGCTCTAAGTTATTTTCTGTGTCCTAATACATGGTACTGAGAAGCCTAGTTTAGTGGTTAAGATTGGACATGAGAGACAAACAGACTGAATTCAAATCTTGGGTCCACCACTTACTGACATGGATTAACTGAAAAGGGTTGTTTTGTGGGTTTTTTTTTTTTTTTAAAGATTTTATTTATTTGACAGAGAGATCACAAGTAGGCAGAGAGACAGGCAGAGAGAGAGGGGGAAGTAGGATCCCTGCTGAACAGAGAGCATGATGCGGGGCTTGATCCCAAGACCCTGAGATCATGACCTGAGCCTAAGGCAGAGGCTTTAACCCACTGAGCCACCCAGGTACCCCTGAGCAGGGTTTGAAACTTCTTTATATATCAATTTCCTCATCTGTGGGATTAGAATTATAGCTCCAACTTCAGAGGTATTTGTGAAGATGAAATGGTAAAATGTACAGAAATTGCTTAGCACAGAGTTTGGCACACAGCAAATAATTCAATTTATATGAGGCATCACGATCCTCTTCAAAATTGGCTGAAAACCATTCTCTCCAAGTGATCTCTCTGGGGTTCTTAGAATATTTTAAGGATTGATTTATTATTATACCTTTTTAATTTCAAATTTTGTTACACCTTTTTTTAAAAGATTTTATTTTTTTATTTGAGAGAGAGAGAGGGAGAGCAAAAAGCAGGTAGAGGGGCAGAGGGAGAGGGAGAAGGAGAGGGGGAAGCAGGCTCTCCACTGAGCCAGGAGCCTGATGTGGGCCTTGATCCCAGGACTCTGAGATTATGACCCGAGCCAAAGGCAGATGCTTAACTGACTGAGCCAGCCAGGCACCCCTAAACCTTATCTTTATGTCACATTACACTTTGCAAGATATTCTCATAAATATCCTATCATCATCTTTAAATAAGCTATAGAATATTATTTTATGTAAAGTTTATGTATTAATTTGAAAATACAAATGTCTTATTAAGTACTTTGATATATCACAGAGTCTATTATAATAGAGGTAGAAGTCACAGCTTTTGTGCATTTGGTAATTAATATGCCACCTTTCCTGGCCATTAAAGTCTGTAATGTGGGTGCCATCCTTTGTTTTCATCCAAGTATTATTTATCAAGAGCTACTCAATAAAGCAGAATAGTTCTATTCAATCATGTTTTTTCTTCTTTCATCCTTCCAAGTAACTAGGAAAGAACAAAAGAACAAAAACAAACCTGATAAGCAGAGAAAGTGAAAAGACCTGAATACCACTCTCTGACTTTGGGATTGGTGAAATCCAAGTAAGAGGAGAGACCTGTAGAGGCAGAAAAGCAGACTGTGAGAAACAGTGGTGCTCATGCTAGGATGTGTGGTAAAGATGTGAAAGCTGGCTGATCACGGGACATCTCAGATGTAAGATGGATGATGCAGAGGCACCATCTGGCAAGAAGTGAAGGAAGGCCATGCTGGACTCTAGTGATAGTCACTAGACCACCCAATCTGAGAGGCCCAGGGGAAGGCCAACGAACAAGCATCCAGATGGAGCTTGTCCCTCACAGATGGCCCAAGACAGCCCAAGTAAGCATGGCAAATATCCTAGAGTGACCCTCTGTCCTTAAAAGAGAATGAAGTGTTCATGAGTGGTGTAAGGGGAAAGGAATGCATGGGGTGTCTCTGCAGCACATGAATTTGTGACTGAGTGCCAGGATATGATGGATTGGGGATTCCCCTTTGTCCTGGTTTCTACCAAGGCTTGAAACTAATAATTTCTGAAACAAAGAATCCAGAGCTGCTGGAAGCAGCTAAGGTCCCTCATGAAAGCCTGGGAAGCAGCAACTGTGGGCAAACAAGGCTCAGAAAATTCACAGGGAGAGACTGTGAGAACTCTTTTTATTTTCTTCTCCTCTCCGTTTCTTATTCCTTGGCTTTTTATTTTTGTTTGGTTAGAGAAATAGAGTGCTTTTTAAATTCATTCATTGATAAATGTATACAAAGCACACTGTACCAGATGTTAGGGCAGATACAGAAGAAGGCAATACCCTCTCTTTCTTAATGGTGCTTACACTGTGGCAAGGGATATCTTTAAGAAATGAGGGTGACGGTCATGAAACCTTCATTAATTGGGACTAAAGAAGTGAAATTAAAAAGTGCATAAAGTGCTATCTTACCAGGCCAGCAAACCCCTTCAAAGTCTCCTCCTTCATGATTCTTCACAAAGAAGCCCTGTTCTTTGGCCTTAACATACACTGAGTAGTCAGGATCAATCTTGATGTGGGGGTCACTGATGACCACAAGCTGTCCAGACACAGAGGTTTGAAAAGCTCATCAGTTTCATAGGAGTTATAAGTTTCAGGCTTACATCATAGTTTTGGGGTTCAAATTTTATTCAAATAATTACTAGGGTTGAAATATTTAAGACATCAGTAAAACCCTATCACTTTTCATGCTTATGGAAACTGAACTGGTATCAAAACCAGGCCAGTGCTCTTTTATAATTATTGCTGCCCAGCCAATACATGTTCTCAACATAGCAGTTACTAAGCTTCTGTCTGAGGTGCTGGGTGCTATACCTAAAGGATTAAGTCATCCCTGCTCCCTAAATATCTAGAGACTAACACTGACAAAAGCAAACATTAAGGAAAAGAAAACAAAACAAAACAAATCCCCCAAAACCCAATGGTACAGACCTATTTAGGAAGGAGGTTTGAGAAGAGCTGTGATCATAACTCTGTGTCTTCATCATTGCTATACCCTTCTAATGCCCTCACTTCTGAGTCTAGGGCCTCAAAACTCTTTATTTGGTTAGAACAACCTTCTGATCATCCTTCCTCAAGTCTATTCACATTTATTTTACACACTGAAGTTTAATTCTCCATTGATCCAACCCTTAAAAAACTTTTAATTGTGGTAAAATATACATAACATAAAATTTATCATCTGAACCAGTTTTATGTATACAGTTAAGTAGTGTTAAGTATATTCATGGTATTGTACAATGCCCAGAACTCTTTCCAGCTTGTAAAACTGAAACCATATACCCATTAAAAATAACTCCTCATTCCCTCCTCTACCCAGCCACCATTGTTCTTTCTGTCTCTATGATTTTAACTACTCTAGGTATTAAAGATTAGCGAAAATTATATAGTACTCATCTTTTTGTGAGTACTTTATTTCACTTAGCATAATGTCCTTAAGGTTCACCCATGTTGTAGTATATATCAGAATTTCCTTTCTTTTCAAGGCTAAATGATGCTCCATTGTATATATGTATGTACCACATTTTGTTTACCAAATTGTCTGCTGATGGACACTTGGTTTGCTTCTACCTTTTAGTAATTGTGAATAATGCGGATATGAACATGGGCTTATCTGCATGAGCACATCTGCTCAAGTACCTGCTTTCAATTTCTTTGAAATTGAATCCCATAAGTGGGATTCCTGGATCATATGGTAATTTTATTTTTAATTTTTTAAGGAACCACCATACGTTTTCTGTAGTGGCTGCACCATTTTCTGTAGTTTTCTGTAGTGGCTGCACCATTTTACATTCCCATGGTTAGTGTTCCAGTTTCTCTACCTCCCCTCCTCACTTAGTATTTTCTGGTTTTTCATAGTAGCCATCCTAATGGTATGAAATGTTATCTCATTGTGGCTTTGATTTGCATCTCCCTAAAGATTACTGATGTTGAGCATGTTTTCATGTGCTTATTGACTATTTGTATATCTTCTTTGAAGAAATGTCTATCAAGTCATTTTCCCATTTTTGTTTGCTTTTCGTTGTTGAGTTGTAGGTGTTCTTCATATATTCTCTATACTAAACCCTTATTCAGAAATTTTTAATGTCTCCCAAATGTATACAAAGCAGCCTACAGTAAGTTCAGATTCCCTACTACTCAAACCTTGCACATGCCTTTTCTTGCCAAACCAATCTGTGCATGTTTTCCAAACAACACTGGCTGCTTCAGCCTCTCCACCCCCTCCCCACTTCTCAGATAGAGACTCATCCTTTAGGGCTCATCGAAAATGCACACGCTCAGTATGAGTCCAGCTGGATGCAATATTCTTTCTCCTAGGCCACTCCTGACCCTGACCTTTATTTGACTGTTATATTATTGCCCAATACTGTGGTTGCTATACACCAGGCTCTCCCCTACTCACTCTAAGACCCCAAGGAGCTCATCTTTGAATTCCCTTCATCTTTAGAATAGCATTTTGAACATTTGATGGTTTCAATAAATAGTTGCTTGTAAGAACATGGGTTCTGGAGTCAGGCAGATCAGAGTTCAGATTCTTGCTCTACTACTTACACGCTTTTGTGCAAAATACAAACTATTCTTAGCCTTAGTTTCTTCATCTGAAAAATGGGCTAACAAGATCTACCTTTTAATCTTGGGATGACGGGATAGAATAATATATTCTCTCACACTCTTTGGCCCATAGTAAGTACTTGCCAAATGGTAACTATTTATTAATTGGGAAATTAGGAGAATGGGAATGAAGAATCTGACTCCATTTCTGATTGACTGTTAAGAGCTTTCAAGCCCTTCCATCCCCCCTCACCCTTCTGCCCACATCAGACAAAGAAAGCCCTGATGCTTCCTCCTTGGGTGCCAGCGGGAAGTTCAAACCACTCCAGCCCTGGGCACACATAGGAATCCCCACCCCAGTCCAACCCTCTAACCACTGTAAAAGCTGAGCTGTCTCCATTCCCAGATCTCTCAAGCCACCTTCAGACCAGCCTGGGAGTCAGCCCTACTCTTACCAGAATGCCTCCCTAATGTAACTACTTAACCTTTCCAGACCCTGTGGTGTTGATGTGATGTCCTCAATCTCGAGATTGATGCTGACATCAGAACCACATTTTGCTTTTGGGGTATCCATCATATCCCTACAGGTGGCCACAACAAACAGGACTGAAGGCTAGACCCTGTTATCCTGTGGGGCCCTGGATAGCTACGGCAGGGATGATGGTGAGGCCATCTTTCCATCACTGTTTTCCTGTTATCACAGTTGCAATTACATTATAAGGTACTATTTTATGGCCATTTTTTATCCGACGGCTCTACTCCACTATCTTGCCAGGGAAAGTTTTTTTTTTTTTTTTTTCAAGATTTTATTTATCTATTTGACAGATCACAAGCAAGCAGAGAGGCAGGCAGAGGGGGAAGCAGGCTCCTCACTGAGCAGAAAGCCCAATGTGGGTCTCAATCCCAGGACCCTGAGATCATGACCTGAGCCAAAGGCAGAGGCTTTAACTGACCGAGCCACCCAGGCACCCCAAGGCAAGTTTTAAAAATTAAACAAGTGCTTTGTGATTAAGAAGTTTCCAAGGGCTGGCTTATTTTACCTTACGGTTTTTGCTTCTGAGCAGCTCTTGCATCCCTCTGGGGTTTGGGAATCTTTTCTTGTCCCAAGTGAAGTACCTTTTGCCCTCGGTATGCTCTATGTCCAGCCACATGACATCATAAGGAATGTCATGTTCATCAAATCCTGCATCCACCGCCTTTACATCCTGCTCATTCTCGTAGTTCCAGCGGCACTGATGGTACCCCAAGGAGAAGAGAGGGGGCATGGCCTGTGTGCCTGAAAGGGGAAGATGACAACTGAGCTGGCTACCGCTACAGTGATTATTACATATTTGATAAACATTTCCTGAATGTGTACAGAGTCTAAGCACTGAGATTGGTACCCAGCATATCAAGGAGAATAAAACACAGTCCTTATACTCAAGAAAGTGACAATTTGGTTGGTGAGGCAGACATGTACATTAACTACTCCACTCTGAGGTGTAACTGCTGTGTTAAAGGTAGCAGCCTCGTGTTATGGGAATACAGTGTGGAGTCTTGAAATACTTCATAGAGGTAGTAACACTTGGTTGGGCCATGAAGGTCAAATAGGAGGAATCTACCAGAGACAATGGATAGAGCACTTAGGCACAGGTAATAGAAAAGACACAGACACAGAGGCAGAGAAGTACATGATAAGCTTCTAGGGTGGTTACACTGTGAGAGAGACCAGTAGAAGATGAAACTGGAGAGGGTCAATTTGTAAGGGGCTCTGTAGTTCACTCTAGGAATTCTAAATCTCTTATGGGAAGTTATCAAAAAGTTTGGTAATATGTAACCTTAGCAGGCCTACATTTTAGAAAAATTAGTGAGGGAGCAGTGTTGAGACTGACTTAAAGGGAAAGAGATTAAAGGCAAGAAACACTCAAATTATTATAAAAACATTTACTGATAATATGGAGGACTCTGGTCAACCACTTGCCTTTATCTCCTTTCCCTCCTAAGTTCCCAATAAAATCAGAATAAAAGAAAGAAAAAAAAAGAATAAAGCTACAAGAACAAAGAGAATGAGAGAGGAGTAATTTCAACAAAATTTTAGAAGGCAGGGGAGGAAAGGTAACAACTGATCAAAGTGAGGGAAGCTCTCACCAAAGTGCTTGTGAGACAGAGACAGATGAGAAGAGATCACCCTGCTCCCAGCACACTAGCAGATGGGAGACCATTCCCGACACGCACCCCAATTTCCAATCCCAGTACCAGAGTACTTCTAGGCAGAACCTTATTCAAATCCTTGAAAATTAGAAGGCCCCACATATAGAAATACAATAAAAAGACCTCTGAGAAAACATGGACAATACAAGAAAACAAAATAAATATCAAAACGTTATCATCAGGGGCGCCTGGGTAGCTCAGTGGGTTAAAGCCTCTGTCTTCATCTCAGGTCATGATCTCAGGGTCCTGGGATTGAGCCCTGCATTGGGAATCTCTGCTCAGTAGGGAGACTCCTTCCTCCTCTCTCTTTGCCTGCCTCTCTGCCTACTTGTGATCTCTGTCAAATAAATAAAATCTTAAAACAACAACAACAACAAAGTTATCATCAGTACCTTCGGTGAGATTAAAAAAAGATACTACACCCATGAAATAAGACTAGTATAAGATATTGGGAACAAGGAATAATCAGAGGATAAGAAAAAGTATGAAGAAATTATAGATATATAACATAAATGGAAGGTCTAGAAGATAAAATTGAGAAAATTGCTCAGAAAAAAAAAAAGGGAAATTATCACATCTGTACAGTATAAAGTAAAAAGGGAAGGGAAGAAATTGTCAAAAGAATAATGATTGCTTTCCAAAACTGAGGAACACATTTCTCAAGACTGACAGAATCCACATCTAATACCCAACACTGTAATTACTTTAAAAGATCCATATAAAAGCATTTTATTGTCAAATTTCAGAATTTCAGAATTATCAGAAATTTCAGAACACATTTCAGAGAGATCATATACAAAGAAACAACTCAGAGTGATTTTCAAGCAAGAAGATGGAAGGTAAGATATGTCTCCAAAGGCAAAGGAAACAAAAGCGAAAATAAACTTTTGGGACTTCATCAAAATCAAAAGCTTCTGCACAGCAAAGGAAACGGTCAAAAAAACAAAGAGGCAACCCATGGAATGGGAGAAGATATTTGCAAATGACAGTACAGACAAAAGGTTGATATCCAGGATCTATAATGAACTCCTCAAACTCAACACACACGAAACAGGCAAACATATCAAAAAATGGGAAGAAGATATGAACAGACACTTCTCCAATCAAGACATACAAATGGCTATCAGACACATGAAAAAATGTTCATCATCACTAGCCCTCAGGGAGATTCAAATTAAAACCACATTGAGATATCACCTTATACCAGTTAGAATGTGTCGGAGGCAGGCCCCTGGCCAGGGCGGCCTCCACCATTAAAAGATGGCGCCTGGCTAGTTGCCAGGTTAGGATTGCCTCGTGAGACTAAGCAGGACGCCCAAAGAGGAAGTAAACAGCATTGGTTGCTAGCGAAGTTGTTCGTTTAGGTGCACAGCCTGATTCGCTCCCTCCTGTACCCTGCTCACTGATTGGTCATGTAAGCGTATGTAAGTGTGTAGACTTGCGGAAATAGAGAGAGAGAAGATGCATCCGAACCAGGGTTCTTGTCGTCCTTGCGGGGCGAGGGCGATAAGAATGGCCAAAATTAACAAAACAGGAAACAACATGTGTTGGAGAGGATGTGGAGAAAGGGGAACCCTCTTACACTGTTGGTGGGAATGCAAGTTGGTGCAGCCTCTTTGGAGAGCAGTGTGGAGATTCCTCAAGAAATTAAAAATAGAACTTCCCTATGACCCTGAAATTGCACTCGTGGGTATTTACCCCAAAGATACAGATGTAGTGAAAAGAAGGGCCATCTGTACCCCAATGTTTATAGCAGCAATGGCCATGGTCGCCAAACTACGGAAAGAACCAAGATGCCCTTCAATGGACGAATGGATAAGGAAGATGTGGTCCATATACACTATGGAGTATTATGCCTCCATCAGAAAGGACGAATACCCAACTTTTGTAGCAACATGGATGGGACTGGAAGAGATTATGCTGAGTGAAATCAGTCAAGCAGAGAGAGTCAATTATCATATGGTTTCACTTATATGTGGAGCATAACAAATATCATGGAGGACAAGGGGTGTTAGAGAGGAGAAAGGAGTTGGGGTAAATTGGAAGGGGAGGTGAATCATGAAAGACTATGGACTCTGAAAAACAATCTGAGGGGTTTGAGGTGGCGGGGTGGGTGGGAGGTTGGGGTACCAGGTGGTGGGTATTATAGAGGACACGGATTGCATGGAGCACTGAGTGTGGTGAAAAAATAATGAATACTGTTTTTCTGAAAATAAATAAATTAAAAAAAAAAGAAGATAGAAGGTAAAAGAGACATGCCTTTGAATTCTGAGAGAAATAATTTTCAATCTAGCTAGCCAAATGATCAATCAAGGGTGAAGGTAGAAAAAGAGATGTTTTTGTACCTGCAAAGATGCA
Source organism: Mustela lutreola (assembly GCF_030435805.1). Taxonomy (NCBI): domain Eukaryota; kingdom Metazoa; phylum Chordata; class Mammalia; order Carnivora; family Mustelidae; genus Mustela; species Mustela lutreola. Next base: position 68,557,768 of record NC_081296.1, on the reverse strand, counting down.
AAAAGTGTACCTCCAATGCACACTTTCTTAGGAAACTCCCAGGATGACAGCTGTGCAGAGAGCCCAAAGAGAATCCCAATGGGGGCAGGACAGAAAGATCTGGGAAGGAAGTCTCTGGGGAGTAAAGTGAAATGAATACAATATGACACTCTTGAGTATTTGAAAAGTATAACCACTAAATATTGAGTCAAGCAAAAATGAAGATGTAACTGTAATGATATTGGTAAAGAAGAAAGAGCAATCTGATTGAGTTAAATCCTCATCAACAGATAATCTATAAACTTAAAACTTAGCTTTCCTTGGACATGGTGGTATATCCACTGTTTCTGAAGCATTTTCCTATAAACTAGGCTTAGAACAGTGTTGAAGGGCCCTGTAGGTGGGCCTTCACAGTACTTTTTCCTATATGAGTGTCTTTACATATCTATAAATTTTTGGTCATTTCTTCCATCAAAGTTGGAATCAAATTCTTCCTCCTCAATATGGGCTGGATCGAGGGGCTTTTAACAGAATGCAGCAGTAGCAATGCTGCGTTACTTTTATTTGTAACAGCTTTATTGAGATATAGCTCAAATATCATAAAATTCAACCAATTAAAGTATACAGTTCAATTTTGGGGGATATATTACACTACCATTTTTTTAAAAGTGGCAAAAATATGCAATACATAAAATTGGCCATTTTAACCATTTATTTAGGCCTTTTAAATTTCTTTCAGCAATGTTTCATAGTTTTAATCACCTACTTGGTTAGAGATATCCTTAGGTAGCTTATTCTTTTGGATGTTATAAAGGGAATTGTTTTCTCAATTTCTTTTTTAGATTGTTCATTGCTGGTCTACAGAAACACAACTAATTTTGTGTGATTACAGACCCTGCAACTTTGGTGAATTTCTTTATTAGTTCTGGTAGTTCTTTGTGGATTCTTTGGGATTTTCTAACATCTTGGATCACATCATCTGTGAAAAGAAATAATTTTACTTCTTCCTCTTCAATTTGGATGCCTTTTATTTCTTTTTATTGCCTAACTTTGCTGGCTGGAATTTCTAGTACAATATTCAGTAGGAGTGGTAAAGTGGGCAGCCTTGTCTTGTTTCTGGTCTTAGGGGAAAGCTTGCAGTCTTTCACCCCTGAATAGGGTGTTAACTGTGGATTTTTCATAAATGCCTTTTATCATATTGAGGAAGCTTCCTTCTACTCCTAAACTTCTGAGAGTTCTGATCATGAAACAGTGTTGGATTTTGTCAAGTGCTTTTTTCTGCATCAACAGAGATGATCTTTACATCTTTTAAAGACAAAATGCTTTAGTGCTAAAGCCAGTGGTATGTTTTAATGGAGCAGAGAACATAGAAAAGTTCAGGTTGGGACACTGATTGTCTGAGATGAAGGCAGAGAAAGCCCACAGCTTAAAGGGTCTGAGGAAAGCAAACGGAGAGTATTAAGGATCAGAGAGTAGAGCGTTCTAGCTCCAGGACATTTTACCAAGCTGAATGGGATGAAGGTGGAAGGAGAAACGTTTGCTTCTTGAAAAGCTTGGGTAAATTGTGTATACATTCTATATGGGTGCAACAAATATTAACTTACAGTGATGATACATAGGAGAGAGGAATTATAATGGGATAAGAGGCTGGCACTTCCACATGCAAGTACCTGTAAGGTATGAATACTGCTTGAAGACGTCAGAAGGCGTAGGTCCCATCAGCAGAAAGACATCAATGATTCCACTCTCTGACATCCAGTGCACATCAGTTCGACATCTGACTTTTTGCTTAGCTGCAACTGGGCCCATCTGGGTTACCGTGTACTAGAAAAAGAGTGGAATGAAGTTCTAAAGAATTTCCCTCATATTGTAATATGTAAGTATCATCCATAGGTCAGTAACAGGTACATATTATTAACTTTCACTGATTATACTGCAAAGGCTTTGGTGGCAGAAAACTGTCACTACAAAGTCCAGAGCTAGAATTACACTGGTTTTGTTTCTTACATAAGCATGGCATGCAGTCACGATTCATAAGCTCACCTTTACTGCAGGCTCCGTATTGATCTCCACTAGAGTTTCAGAGGCATTGAGCCAAAAAATGCCTAGAGTTCTACCTAGTTTGTGGGCCAGGAGATAAGGCACTGAACCATAAATGCCCATTTTGTCATGTATTTTATATCCATAGACATCCAGGTTATAAAGACGGTAAGCATCACCATCACTGAAACACACAAAGATGGACTATCAGCAGTAATAACCACAAATATATTATTATCAATGAATAGCATAGCTCCAATCTCCCCTGCAAACCCTTGAGTCCTATGCATCTTTCAAGTCTCAACTTTTTTTAAAAGATTTTATTTATTTATTTGAAAGACAGAGATCACAAGTAGACAGAGAGGCAGGCAGAGAGAGAGGAAGGGAAGCAGGCTCCCTGCCGAGCAGAGAGCCCGATGTGGGGCTCGATCCCAGGACCCTGAGACCATGACCTGAGCCGAAGGCAGAGGCCCAACCTACTGAGCCACCCAGGTGCCCCTCAAGGCTCAACTCTTAACACCTCCCTAACCCAAATATGGTTAATATGATTCCCTCCTTTGATTCCTTTAGCCTCCCCTCTTGTGACAATTGGCATGCACGGTCTCATATCTTAGATATCTCTTCCGAGTATCTCTCCTGAGGTGAGGACTGTTTCCTGTGACTTCTCCACAATAGCAAAAAAAGAGCAGATATAATTGGCAAATTTTGTATTTCTCCACTGCCAGAACAAAATGACAGTCTCTTAACATGCTTCCACAGTGCTGAGTAGGGAAAGATGGGGAACTGAACTGGGGTGGGGAGGCCAAAGCTTGGCTTGGTGTGTGAGCAGCACAGTTTCTGATTTGCTTGTGACCATGCCCACCTGTTGACCAGGTGTGCAAACAGCATTTCAACCCAGCAAACTTGATCAGACTCTTCTTTTTGGTTTGGATTCCTCTCAGTCTGATACCTCTGGCATTTACTTGTCAATAGTGTTAGTTTGAAATGATCTCCCTGAAGGAATCAAAGGTGACATAAGATACCACACTTTTCCATTCTCTGGCTCACTGTCCTTTTTTGGTAGGGAGACTTTTTCTAGGTCAGTGATTTTCACAGGATATTCTCTCAGGTTCCACAGAGAGGCCTTGAGGAGTGAAAGCAAAAGCTGGGGAAGTGGTGATGAGGCTATCTCCCCTATTTTAACCACAATCATTCCATATTTTTATTTCCTCTGTATATTTTGGGTTCAGCATTACAGTTTTTTAAATGTTCAATTTTTTGCCAAAAAAAAGTAAGATAAAAATTAAGAACCACTGCTCTTAAAGATCTATAAGCAGTATCAAGGAGGAAAAGGCTAGGCACATATTGGCCCAGGCTCAGACAACTCAAATGTTTTCCCTTCTAAGTTTAAACCAGAGCATCCTATAAGAATTTTTCACTTTACCTAGTATTTTTAAGTTGGTGTGAGTCTGCATGTTGCGGGATCCCATAGAGATGCTCAAATCCATGCAAGGAGAAATCCAAACCAATGGAGGCAGGACCTATGGGGACCAGAATACTGAGTTTTGCTTCTCTGTAGGACAATCAATTAAGGAGACTCATTTACCTGTGACTAGGGATCGAGAGACCTGAACTTGGCCTGATCAGTTGGCAAATCACGTGTGTGCTCTTTCTCAATTAGCAATAAACACGCCTCGGATAAACCTCATTGGCTACGATACTGCCACTGCTCAAAGCTTGTGTGCCCTTTCTATAAGATGCTAAATTCAGGTACTGTGGGGATGCAAACATGCACAAGGCAAAGTTCTGGTCACTTAGTAGTGTTTCTTTAGCTATGTGCTTAAGCTCTTCATGTCCTCATTTATACTAAACCTCCTTTCTATCCGTAAAATACGGCTATGAAGTTTTAAATTTTTTTCTAATCTAAATTTTCCTAAAATGTATTGCATGCTTATTTACATTAGGAAACAAAGGATATTGAGCAATTTTAATCTTCACTATATAAAAGACTGGGTGTCTTCTTATGATCATTTATTCTTATTGCGTATAGGAACAGTAATGTAAAAAGTATCAGAAAGATCTTTCCTGGCTCCTCCCTGTGATTGTAGATAGGTAATTTTTTTTTTTTTTTTAACCAGAAACAAAGTCCTTTATTTAACAATTATTTTAGAGATATGGGGAAAAATGCAAGTAACTAGGAGAAATAAGAGACTTAAATTCACTCTTAGGAGAAGTTGTGGATGTGAAATGGTCCTTATTTAAAGGAATTTATGGAAAAGGGGTACTATAGAGAAGGTAAAAGAGATTATGATGTTACAGAAAGGAAAGCCCGATGGCCCCCCTACTTATACATTTTGGACATGTTGTCAGTCCTAATCATTATCCTAGGCTATAGATCCAGATGCTAGAACAGAAATTCTCAAGGTGTTAGGGAAGAGACAAACTACCACTATCACAAAATCTAGTGAGAAATGTCACAGATTGGCATGTGAGAAACATGTGAATGATGGGGAGGCCTGGAGAAGGTTGAGAACCAATGGCTTGAAATATTGGAGCTAATGAGCTCTAGAACTTCATTTCTCATCACTTGACTCTCATAAAAATAGAATGTGAAACTTGTGGCTGTTTGATATACTAAGTAGTACTAGCAGTGTGCTGACCTAGGCCCCTAACATGAGATCAACAACTCCATGAGGCCTATATTTCTCTTTCATTCCCCACAAAAGGTACACATTCACTCTTTCTCTGTTGCAGTGCATTACTGAAGAATAAAGGACCCAAATCTGAGATTTCTGTTCCCCTTACAGAAATCACTTGTTTGGGCCAAGGCTCAGGGACTTTAGGTAGCAATATTTAGCCATTTTTGGCAAGATCTGTTTTAATACTACAATTTCAACTTTACCATTAACTTTGCTATCCACAAATTTTCCGAATTTCTCCTCCCACAGGCCCAGATCGTCTTGGTCTTCCTGATGGCATAAGAAGAGCAAATTGAGTTTATATACTGCAACAAATGTGGTTACCACAACAGCACATTTTATTTGGATTGTTAAAAAACTAGACTGAGAAAATGAGTATCTTTTAAAAGACCTGTGTGTGATGACAGTATATTTAACAAATTTGATCTGTGTTCTATATAAATCCCAGCAATCATCCTCCTTATGAACTGGAGCTGACATGAATATGATTTTTTATTGTGGTAGACTAGACATAACATAAAATTTACAATTTTAACTACTTATTTTCCACTTTAACCAGTTTATTTATTTTTTTATTTTAAGTAATCTCATATCCAACATGGGGTTTGAACTCATGTACCTGAGATGAGGAGTCACATGCTCTACCAACTAGGCCAGCCAGGGCCCCCCATTTTTTTTCATGCACATTAATGTCAACAGTGACATTAAGTACATTCACATTGTTGTGCAACTATCGTCACCATCCATCTCTGGAACTTTTATATCCCAAACTGAATCTCCATACCCATTAATGAAAAACTCCCCATACCTTCCACCCCCAACTTGTGACAACCACCATTCTACTGCCTATCTGTATGAATCTGACTACTGCATATATTGCACATAACTAGAATCATGTAGTATCTGTCCTTTTCTATTTTTGCTTATTTCACCTAGTATCATGTCTTCAAGATTCATCCATTTTGCAGCATGTGTCAGAGTTTCTTTCCTTTTTAAGGTTGAGTAATAGTCCATTGTATGTGTATACCATATTTTGTGTGTGCATACATCTGTCAATGACCCTTGGGTTGCTGGACGGCTTTCGCCTTTTGGCTACTGTGAATGATGTTGCTAAGAATACAAGCATACAAATGTTTGAGTCCCTGTTTTCCCTTTTGGATATATATCCATAAGCGAAATTGCTGGACCATATTGTAATTTTATGCTGAGTTTTCTGAGTAACTGCCTCACCGTTTGACATGAGTATCTTTACACAGTTCAAAATGATGTGAAAGCACTTTGAAAAACAGTCTTTACAGAAGTCAGATTTTTAAAATTCTTTTTTTCCCTTGTAAACATGTGAGGCAAAAAATTAGAATCAAATAACTTGAGTCCCAAAGCAAATGTTTTGGATGAGATGAGTACTTCCCCGCCCTCCTTCAATTAGCTAAACCAAATGAGAAGTCAAGACTGCTCAAGTTCATAGTCTTTTGATGCAGAGCTAATGAATTTTCTCGGCTTTACAAGTTTCCTTTCTTGGCTTTACAAGTTTCTTTCTTCCTCTCTGGTAGAATGAAAAAGTTTGCTAGAAATTGTGTGTTTGTGTGTGTGTGTGTGTGTGTGTGTGTGTAATGCATGTTTCTTTAAAAAAAAAAAACAAAAAAGAGCCCTTGCACATTTCTAGGTGGTTTCTTCATAATTATAAGCTTCTATAAAGTGAGCCTCTGTTTGTGTGTATGTTTAAATCACATCTGAATTCTTGGGCGCCTGGGTGGCTCAGTGGGTTAAGCCGCTGCCTTCGGCTCAGGTCATGATCTCAGGGTCCTGGGATCGAGTCCCGCATCGGGCTCTTTGCTCAGCAGGGAGCCTGCTTCCTCCTCTCTCTCTGCCTGCCTCTCTGCCTACTTGTGATCTCTCTCTGTCAAATAAATAAATAAAATCTTTAAAAAAAAAAAAAAAATCACATCTGAATTCTTAATGTAGGGACTATTTTCCTTGGGTCTGTGGATGGGCTTTAGAGTTTGGGAACTCCTTCAAACAGTATGAAAATTTTGTTCTACAGAGATGGTTCATAGCTTTCATCAGATTCTTACAAGGACATCAATTACACAAAATCACTAAGCTATCTAATTAGAGGTCTCCCCAAAGCTGACTGGACATGTTACAAAACTGTGTAAGGCTATGTCTTAGTTGTCCTTCTCTATTTGAAAAATGGGAAAAATATTCTCTCTCATATTCATTAGCACGGGTCAGTTTTCAAGAGGAAGATGCATGTCCTTACTGCACTGGAAATATTTTTTTACCATTCCTGGTAAAGGGGTTAGGGGTCCTTTGAAGATGCATGTGGCTTTGGATGAAGAGATTATTTCTGGAATGCCCATTTCCCATAATTTAGCTAAAATAATCTTTTAAAAACAGACACCAGACCACATATCTCTGTTGCTTACAACCTTTCCATAGTTTCCCTTTGCCCTTAGTCCAAAAAGTCCAAAAAGGTCAACAAGACATCGAAGAATGACAGCTCCAGGTAATGGGGGACTCTGATTTATTTAACAATACATCATCAGTTCCTCAAACAGTAACTGGCATATAGGAAATACTCAATGAACATTTGTTGAATGCAAGAATTATTACAAGACTTGCCACAGAACTGCCCTGCCTATCTGTCTGGCCTTTAGTTACATAACACCTTTACCTTTGCTTTTCTTTCTCCCACTAAAAAGTATATATATTTTAAAAATTTCTTCAGATGTGCTTCTTCCTACCTCAAGGTCTTTGAATATGAAATTCCGCCTACCTGGAATATTCATTTCCCACCTTTTGACTAGCTAATGTATCTTCGTGCATCAGTTTCAGTTAGAAAACCATTTCCTTCAGGAGGTCTATCTTGAACCTCGTCTTGGTCAAGCTCCTTGTTATATTCTCCTACAGCACTCTTCCATAATACTCCTCATGCTTGTACTTGGTCAGTGTCTATCTTTCCCATTAGATGCTAAGATTCATAAGGACAGGTTGGGATTTGTTTTATTCACTGCTCATCCTTCTTGCTGAGCGTAATTTTTTGAACTGGCACAAAAGCAGACACTCAGGAATTACCCATTTTATGAACGAATAAATACATGAATAAACAAAGGAACGAAAGAATGAGATGACAAGGTGAGCAAAAGAGATAGGTGGTCCCATATTTATGCAGTAGAGGGTTTATCAAGTACCGGCTCTGAGAGGAAGGGGAGAACAGAACCGTTGTATTCCACATCATGATGATGATGGTGAAAGAGATTTTAAAAAAGATAAATCGCTCAATCTAGATTACCTGAGAAGTGTCAGCTGATGTGTCCTCCTTATTTTCTTTGGTAGCTCTGTTTTAATAAAAAGAAAATTGTTTCACTCATGGGAAGATTGACAGAGTTTTGTTCAACAATGATTTTAATTTCTAAATTTTGAGGACCCATTAATTATATCTTTTAACTTATTAAAAATAATGTCATTACAAAAATAAGTTTATGAAATCGAACATTTATGATGAACATCAATCCAATAGCTTCGTTTATTAAGATGTATTTATATTTGAATAAATATAAATGTATTATACTTACATATAATACATTTTTATACATTAAACGGTGTTCCTATTTTTTCTGTGAATTGTCTATCCATCTGCATTATGTGTTAATTTTTTTAGTGTAAAATAAAGTATGACTGGGGCGCCTGGGTGGCTCAGTGGGTTAAGCCGCTGCCTTCGGCTCAGGTCATGATCTCAGGGTCCTGGGATCGAGTCCCGCATCGGGCTCTCTGCTCAGCGGGGAGCCTGCTTCCCTCTCTCTCTCTCTGCCTGCCTCTCCGACTACTTGTGATTTCTCTCTGTCAAATAAATAAATAAAATCTTAAAAAAAAAAATAAAGTATGACTATGGAAGGGTATATAACGTAAGTTCAGAATTAAAGAATAATACGAAAGTGAACAACTGTGAACCCACTGAAGCAGCAGAGATGACTAACTCCTTTGGAGTTTCTGTGTGCCGTTCCTCAATGTATTATCCACCTTCTTCCCTCACACTTCAGAGGTAACCACTTTACTAAATTTTGTGTGAAACCATTCCCTTGCTGTTTTTTATAGCAGTCCCACAAGTGTATGTATGGGTCCTCAAACATAGATTTGTATTTGCCTTTTAAAAACTTTCAGAGAGATGTACTGTAATGTACTTTTTTCACTTTTTGGAGAAATCTTGTTTTAATCTGTAATGTTTGGATGATGTTGAACATCTTTTCATGTGTTTACTTGCCATCTGTATATCTTTTTTTGGTAAGACATCCGTTCAGCTCTTTTGCACGCTTTAAAGTTCAGTGTTCATTTTCTTTCTTTCTTTTTTTTTTTTTAAAGATTTTATTTATTTGACAAAGAGAAACCACAAGTAGACGGAGAGGCAGGCAGAGAGAGAGGGAAGCAGGCTCCCCGCTGAGCAGAGAGCCTGATGCGGGACTCGATCCCAGGACCCTGAGATCATGACCTGAGCCGAAGGCAGCGGCTTAACCCACTGAGCCACCCAGGCGCCCCCAGTGTTCATTTTCTTATGTTGAATTTTAAGAGTTCTTTGTATGTTTTGGGTAGCAGTCCTTCGTTTGATACATCTTTTGCAAATATTTCTTAAAAGTCTGTGGCTTGTCTTCTCATTTTCTGGACATTGTCTTTCACAAAACATTAGTTTTTAATTTTTATGAAGCCCAATTTATCAGTTATTTCTTTCATGGATCGTGCCTTTGATGGTGTATTAAAAAATCATTACCATACCCAAGGTCATCTCGGTTTTCTCCTATGGAGAAAAACTCTTCTAGGAGTTTTATAGTTTTGTATTTTACATTTAGATCTCTGGTCCATTTTGAGCTTATTTTTATGAGGTGTAAAGTCAGTGCCTAGATTAATATTTGAAATATGTTCTTTATTCAAGTATAATTAATAGACAGTGACATATTAGTTTCAGGTGTATAGTATGTTTTAACGCTTCTATACCTTACTCAGTGCTCATCACGGTAAGTGTACTCCTAATTGCTTTCACATATTTCACTCATTGCCATTCCCACCTCTCCTCTGGCAGCCACTAGCTTACTATATTTAAGAGTCTGGGGGTGTTTTTGTTTTTGTTTCTTTTAATTTGTTCATTTGTTTTGTTTCCTATATTCCACATGAGTGAAATTATTAGGTGTTTGTCTTTCTCCGATTGACTTATTTCACTTAGCATTATTCCAGTTCCATCCATGTTGCTGCAAATGGCAAGATTTTGTTCTTTTTTATGGCTTAGTAATATCCCACTGTGTGTGTGTACATACACCACATATACATAATATACATATATATACCACATCTTCTTTATCCCTTCATCTATGGATGGATACTTGAGTTGCTTCCATATCTTGGCTATTGTAAATAATGCTGCAGTAAACATAGGGGTGCACACATCTTTTTTTTTTTTTTTTTAAATAGTGTTTTGTTTTCTTGGGTAAATACCAGTAGCCAACACCATTTATTGAAGAGACTGTCTTTTCCCCACTGTATGTTCCTGCTTCCTTTGTTGAAGATTAATTACCCATATATGCATGGGTTTATTTCTGGATTCTATTCTGTTCCATTGATCTGTGTTTTTGTTTTTGTACCAATACTATACTGTTTTGATTACTATAGCTTTGTAGTATACTTTGAAATCAAGGGACATGATATCTCCAGCTTTGTTCTTTCTTGAGGTTGCTTTGGCTATTTGGAGTCTTTTGTGGTTCCATACAAATTTTAAGGTTATTCGCTCTATTTCTGAGAAAAATTTCATTGGTATCTTGATAGGCATTGCATTCAATCTATAGACTGCTTTGGATAGTATGGATATTTTAACAATATTAATTCTTCTAACCCATGAGTACATGTGCTGTCTTCAGTTCCTTTCATTATTGTCTTATAGACTGTTAGAGTTCAGGTCTTTCATCTCCTTGTTACCTTTATTTGTATGTATTTTATTCTTTTTTTTTTTTTTTTAAAGATTTTATTTATTTATTTGCCAGAGAGAGAGAGAGCAAGAGCGAGCACAGGCAGAGAGGCAGGCAGAGTCAGAGGGAGAAGCAGGCTCCCTGCGGAGCAAGGAGCCCGATGTGGGACTCGATCCCAGGACGCTGGGATCATGACCTGAGCCGAAGGCAGCTGCTTAACCAACTGAACCACCCAGGCGTCCCGGTATTTTATTCTTGATGCAATTGTAAATGGGATTGTTTTCTTAATTATACTTTCTGATAGTTCATTGTTAGCATATGAAAATGCAATAAATTTCTGTATATTAATTTTGCATCCTGCAACTATAGTGAATTCATTTATTAATTTTAGCATTTTTAAAAAAGATTTTATTTATTTATTTATTTGTCAGAGAGCAAGCGAGCGCATAGGCAGACAGAGTGGCAGAGGGAGAAGCAGGCTCCCTGCTGAGCAAGGAGCCCAATGTGGGACTTAATCCCAGGATGCTGGGATCATGACCGAGCTGAAGGCAGCCGCTTAACCACCTGAGCCACCCAGGCGTCCCGGTTCTAGTAGTTTCTTAATGGAGTCTAGCATTTTCTGTATATAGTATCATGTAGTTTGCAAATAGTGATAGTTTTACTTCTTTTCCTATTTGGATGCCTTTTCTTTCTTCTTTCTTCCTTTCCTTTCCTTCCTTATTTGGATGCTCTTCTTCCCTCCCTTCCTTCTTTCCTTCCTTCCTCTTTCCCTTCCTTTCCTCCCCCCGCCTTTTCTTTTCTTTTCTTTCTCCTTCCTTCCTTCCTTGTCTTATTGCTGTGCTAGGCCTTCCAGTACTATTAAATAACAGTGTCAAGAGTGTGCATCCTTGTCTTTTTCCTGTTCTAAGAGAAAAAGCTTTCAGCTTTTCACTCTTGGTATGATGTTAGCTATGGGTTGCCATATGTGGCATTTATTATGTTGGGCACATTCCTTTTATACCAATGTTTTTGTAAGTTTTTATAATAAATAGATGTTAAATTTTATCAAATTCCTTTTCTGCATCTGTTGAGATGCACTTGATCATGATGTATGATTCTTTTAAAGTATTGTTGAATTTGGTTTGCTATATTTTGTATAGGATTTTTTTTATTAACGTCTATCATGAATATTGGCCTGTAATTTATTTTTTAATGATAAGTAATGTTGGCCTTATAGAATGAGTTTGGAAGCATTCGTTCCTCTTCAATTTTTATAATACTTTTAGGAGAAGAGGTATTAACTTTTCTTTAAATGTTTTATAGAATTCGCTTATGAAGTCATCTAGTCTTGGAGTTATGTTTGCTGGAAGATTTTGGATTTTTCAATTTCATTACTAGTAATTAGGTTACATTTTCTATTTCTTCTTGATGTAGCCTTGGAAGACTATGTATTTTAGGATTTATCTATTTCTCCGAGGTTCTCCTATTTGCTGGCATGTAATTATTTATCATGGTCTCTTATGATCCTTTGTATTTCCATGGTATTGACCATAACTTCTCCTCTTTCACTTGATTTTGTTTATTTGGGCCTTCTCTTCTCCTTGATGAGTCTGGATAAAAGTTTATCAATTTTGTTTATCTTTTCAAATAACCAGCTCTTCATTTCATTGATCCTTTCTATTGTTTTTAAGTCTATTTCATTTATTTCCATTCTAATCTTTATTATTTCCTTCCTTCTGTGAATTTAGGGCTTTGTTTTGCTTTTTGTAGTTCCTGTAGGTGTAAGGTTACAATGTCCATTTGAGAGTTTTGTTTCTTGAGGTAGCCTGTTTTGCAATAAACTTCCCTGTTCAAACTACTTTTGTTGCAAACCATAGATTTTGGACTATTGTGTTTCCACTTCCATTTGTTTCCAGGTATTTTTTTTTTTTTTACTTCCTCTTTATTTGTTGACATATTGTTTAGTAGTATGCTTTTTAGCCTCCATGTGTTTGTGGGGGTTTTCCCCCCAGTGTTCTTCCTATACTTGATTTCTAGTTTTTTATTTTATTTTATTTTATTTTAAGATTTTATTTATTTATTTGACAGACAGAGATCACAAGCAAGCAGAGGCAGGCAGAGAGAGAGAGAAAGAGAGAGAGAGGAGGAAGCAGGCTCCCCGCTGAGGAGAGAGCCTGATTCAAGGCTCGATCCCAGGACCTTGGGATCATGACCTGAGCTGAAGGCAGAGGCTTTAATCCACTGAGCCACCCAGGTGCCCCGATTTCTAGTTTTTTAACATTGCCGTTGAAAAGTATGCTTGATCATGATTTCCACCTTCTTAAATTTATTGAGACTTGTTTTGTTTGTGGTTTAATGTGTGACCTAATGTGGAGAATGTTCTATGTGCACTTGAAAAGAATGTATATACATGCATATATGGGTGTATAAAGTTCATCTGGTCTAATGTGTCATTTCTTGTTGGATCTTTCCCTTTATCATTACTATGTGATGGTCTTGTTTCTTGTTACAGTCTTTGTTTTAAAGTCTGTTTGGTCACTTAAGCTAAAGCATATTCTAAATGCACTACATTTTTATTCTTCCCACACCATGTTTTATGTTTTTGATGTCATATTTTCTATCTTACTGTTTTGTGTATCCCTTGACTAATTATTGTAGGTCTGATGCCTTAAAAAAAAAAAAAAAAAGATTTATTTACTTGAGAGAGAATGAGAGAGAGAGAGCACAAGAGGTGGGAGGATCAGAGGGAGGAGCAAACTCCCCACTGAGCAGGAAGCCTTGATGTGGGACTTGATCCTGGGACTCCAGGATCATGACCTGAGCTGAAAGCAGTCGCCCAACCAACTGAGCCACCCAGGTGCCCCTGGTCTAGATGGTTTTATTACTTTTGTCTTTTTTTTGTTTTGTTTTTAAAGACTTTATTTTTGACAGAGAGAGAGAGAGCATAAGTAGGGATAGAGGCAGGCAGAGATGGGAAGCAGGCTCCACACCGAGCAGAGAGCCAGAAGCGGGGCTCAATCCCAGGACGCTGAGACCATGACCGGAACTGAAGGCAGAGGCCCAAACCACTGAGCCACCCAAGTGCCCCATTACTTTTGTTTTTTAAACTTATATAAGCTAAGCAGGTGGTTGAACTATACCTTTATTAGACACTTATCTTTACCAGTGAGATTTTTTTCTTTTATAATTTTCTTATTTCTAGTTATGGACTTTTCTTTTCCATTTAAGGAAGTTCCTTTAACATTTCTTGGAAGGCCAGTTTCATGCTGATGAACTCCTTTTGCTTTTGCTTATTTGGGAAATTTCTCCTTATTTCTCCTTTAATTCTGGGGAATAACCTTGCCAGGTAAATGTATTCTTAGTTATAAGTCTTTCTCCTATCAGTACTTTGAATACATAGCTTGACTCCCTTCTGGCCTATTATGTTTAGGGGTTTCCTTTGTATGTAACTAGTTTTTCCCTTGCTGCTTTTAAGATTCCCCCATCTTTAACTATGGATACTTCCACTGTAATGTGTCTTGTGGTGGGTCTTTCTCTGTGCTTTCTGAACTAGGATGTCTATTTCTTTTACCAAATTAGAGAAATTTTCTGCTATTATTTCCCTTTTATTTATTTATTAGAGAGAGAGAGACAGAAAGAGAGAACAAGTGGGGGTTAGGGCAGAGGGAGAGGAAGAAGCAGACTCCCTGTTAAGCACAGAGCCCAAGGCAGGGCTTGACCCCAGCACGCTGAGATCATGACCTAAGCTAAAGTCAGATGTTTTAACCATCCAGGTGTCCCCATTATTTCTTTAAATGGGGTTCCTGACCCCTTTTTCCCCCCTCTCTTCTCCTGGGACCCCATAAAAGATGAATGTTTGTATGTCTGATGTTCCAGTGGTCTCTTACACTATCCTCATTTAAATTTTTTTTTTTTTTTTTGCTGCTCTGATTGGGTGATTTACAATACCCTGTCTTCAGACTGCTGATCTGTTCTTCTGCATCATCTAATCTGTTGATTCCCTCTAGTGTATATTTCACTTCAGTTACCATATCCTTCAGTTGATGGGTTCTTTTAGTATTTTCTACCTCCTTGTTGAAGTTTTCGCTGTGTTCACTCATCCTTCTCCTGAGTTTGGTGAGCATCTTTCTGATCATCAATTGCTTATCTCTGTTTCTTTAGTTCTTTTTCTGAAATTTTGACTTGTTTTTTTCATTTGGAACATATTCTTCTGTCTTCTCATTTTTCCAAAGTCTCTGTTTCTATGTATTAGGTAGATGAGTCACATCTCCTGATCTTGAAGGAATAGCTTTATGCAGAAGGTATCCTGTAGGCCCAATAGTGTAAACCCTCTAGCCACCCCAGTCAGGTGCCCCAAAAGTGTTCCCTACGTGGGCTGCATGTACCTTTCTGTAGTGACTGGGTTGCAGTTGTGCAGACTCACAGATGAGTAGGGCTATCCTCCAGCATGACGGTCTGTGAGGTCTGACTTTGACTACTATGGTCATGCTGGTTAGTGGGGCTAGCCCATGAGAGACCTGGTTCTGACTGTTGTGGATATGCTGGTGTGGGGTTGGTCTCTGGCATGGCTGGCTGTGAGGCTGGGTTATGACAGCTATGGATACACTGGTGCGTGGGGCATGTCTCCTGCATGGCTTGCTAAGAGGTCCAGTTGTGACTGCTATAGGTGTTCTGGTTTGTAGGGCTGCCCCCCCTGGGTGGAGGTGCTTAGGAGGGGTTCTGGTCCTAGCTGAGGCTCCCTGCTCCAAGTGCTGGGGTTGAAGGCTGCATAGGAGGAACTCTGATGCTAGCCAAAGGCACCAACAGGGAATACCAGGGTGCAGAGACACTTGGGAGAGGGTACAGGTTGGGAGGTGGCTTGGGTGGAGCAAATTTGCAGGGGAACACTGTAGGGGGTGAGTGGTGCTCTAGCATAGTAGATACAGAGTGCCAGAAATGACACCCACCAACCGTGGGCAAGGTAGAATGGTAACCATAGTGCATCTGTCCCTGGAGGACATTGCAACAGATTCCTGCCATTCTGGCACGTGCCCTAATATTAGTCAATGGACCTCCTTCACATGTAACCCAGGTGTTTTTCAGGTGGTTGCCTCTGTACTGGAACTCAAAGCCAAGTGTGATTGTGCACATGCCATTTGAGAGCACAGTCAGTTTTCTACCCTCTGACTCTCCGGGACATAAGAACTGTTGGTTTTCAAAGCCAGACATTATGGGCGCTTGTCTTCCTGGTGTAGGTTCCCTGGGATAGATATGAGCCTGATGTGGGGCTCAGACCCCTTGTCCCTCAGGGCAGGCTTCTTCAGTTGTGAAAGCCTTCCCACTTATGGGTTGCTGCCCCGGGGGTGTGGGACCTGACTAAATCATGTCTCTGTTCTTCTGACCCATCTGGATGTGGTCTTTTCTTTTTGTCCTTATTGTGTATGATCTGTTCTGCTAGTCTTTAGTTCCTTCTCAGAGATTGTTTTCTTTCCTTTTTTTTTTTTAAGTAGGTTCCATGCCCAGCATGGAGCCCAGTGTGGGCCTTGAACTCATGACCCTGAGAACAAGACCTGAGGATATGTTAAGAATATCAAGTTGTTGGGGCGCCTGGGTGGCTCAGTGGGTTAAGCCACTGCCTTCGGCTCAGGTCATGATCTCAGGGTCCTGGGATCGAGTCCCGCATCGGGCTCTCTGCTCAGCAGGGAGCCTGCTTCTCTCTCTCTCTCTGCCTGCCTCTCCATCTACTTGTGATTTCTCTCTGTCAAATAAATAAATAAAATCTTTAAAAAAAAAAAAAAAAAAAAAAAAAAAAAAAAAAAAAAAAAAGAATATCAAGTTGCAAAAATCTGGGAATCATTTTTGTCATCAAGCCTGTTTATACTTGCACAGTTGAAAAGATGAAATATCTGAGAACACTATCTCAGCAAATAAAGCAACCAGTTTTCCACGGCAATTTATCAACTATTTAGGCAATTAGTAATCACAGTCAGGTTTTCTGAAGATCTCTGTATGTCAAGTAATGTGCAAAAATACCTTTGCTCAAGAGGAATCTGCAGGTGCTCAAAGTACAATTGGCCCAGGGAGTTTATGCTCATCACTACTTCTTCTTCAGACACCAAATCTATCTTGAATGGGTTTGCTGTGATATGATACTTCAGATCTCCTTTTCCGTCTGTCAATACCAGACTATCTGCATCCCCTGCACATGAAATAAGCCTAGAAAATAAAACAAGAGAAAAACAGGTTTACATGGTTCAATGTGATTCTCAATTTCAATTAATATGTAAATGGAGCACCTGGGTGGCTCAGTCAGTTAAGCTCCTGCCTCTTGATTTCAGCTTAGGTCATGATCTCGGGACTGTGTTGGACTCTGTGCTGGGTGAGGAGTCTACTTGAGATTTTCTCTCTCCCCCTCCGCCCCTCCCCACCTACCCCAACCCCACACTGCATAAACTCTCTCTCTCTCTAAAATTAAAAAAAAAAATTGTAAATCAATATTCATGTGACATAGCATAGATAAGACAGGAGAAAGAAGTGACTGAGAACACGGGTTTTGGGGTCAGAAAGCCTGGATTGAACATAGCTCTATCATGCACTAGGTGCATAACTTCGGACAAATTAATCAGTCTACCCAGTTCTCAGTTTCCTCATCTGTAAAGTAGAAATAATAAAAGCAAGAACAAATAGAGCTTTGGGGGAGAATTAAATGAGATCATGCATGCAAAACACCAGGCAGTGGCTGGCACATAATAAACACTCAATAAATGTTAGCTATCATCATCATTACCTTGGTCTGGACAGTCTAGTAACACTTCAGTGCACTAAACATTTTGCTTTTTTCTCTCATCCCAACCATACACTCAGAAACTAAGGAGATAACCTAGATTGGATTTTGACCCACTGAGTCCAGTGAGATGGAATCTCTCCTGACTCTCATCAGTCCCCAATTTGATAGGTAGACTGTTAGGATATTCTGGATCCCCACGAATTATGTAAGCTCAGAGGCAGCACTTATAACCCCTCAGAGGTCTAGGTATTTCTTTCTTGGTGCATTGTCATTTTGGTAAATGGTCACATGCCTCTTTAGGGAAGGTGAAAAGGGATATTTTATGTTCTTATTATATCCTTATCAAGTCCTTCTCCACGGGTTCTAAACCCCACCCCTCAAGCAAGATGCCTGGGCTCTGGAAACTGTCTGGAGTTGGGTGAGAGGTTGTATCTCACTGTTCATCAAACTGAATTCTTTTGGTTGTTCCACTTTAGTGCATCTATTTCAGTCCAATGCATCCTTTGATTGGGTATTTTGGGTACCATACATATACTGCTGCACCTTATGGAAACATATTCACCTTGTCTCTACCTACTAAATGCTGCTACTTTCATTCTGCCACCTGGAGTCTTATGGTCTCCAGGGAAATCAGGGAGGCCCCAGCCCTTTTTTAAGATTTTATTTATTTGATGGGGCACCTGGGTGGCTCAGTTGTTAAGCATCTGCCTTAGGTTCAGGTTGTGATCCCAGGGTCCTGGGATTGAGCCCCACATTGAGCTCCCCGCTTGGCAGGAAGACTGCTTCTCTCTCTCACACTCCCCTTGCTTGTGTTCCCTCTCTCACAGTGCCTCTGTTAAATAAATAAATAAATAAATAAATCTTGAAAAAATTCATTTATTAGAGAGAGCAAGCAGGGGGAAGGGAAGTAGGAGGGGGAGGAGGAGAGGGAGAAGCCAACTCGCTGAGCAGGAAACCTCCCATGACACAGTGCTCTATCCCAGGACCCTGAGATCATGACCTGCACTGAAGGCAGACACTTAAGCACCCAGGCACCCCTCAGGGAGCCCATTTTGATGGCATCATTTCCCACCATTATGTCTCGCTCACAAAAGATATTCACTCACTACAGTGCTTTCCAAATGTTCCCTTACCAATTTATTTCTCAGTGAAGGGAATATCTTTTGGATCCTCTTAGAGAACAAAATTAGGAGCTAGATGAGCTGTTGAGTATGATATATCCACTTCAACATCTTTACCTCCCTAAGTCTATGGATTATTTCTTCTACTCTGCCAAGGAATTTCTGGTATCTCAGCTTCATTCAGCAGAGTCCATAGCTGAACACAGATTATAATTAACCAGCCAAGCAAATAATTAGATCCACTCCCAGCTGTCCAAGCTAGCATATCAAATCTAGATTCTCTGGTACATGTACCCATGTCAGTAAATTTTTTTTTTTTAATTTATTTGATAGAGAGAGAGACATCACAAGTAGGCAGAGAGGCAGGCAGAGGGGGAGGGGGAAGCAGGCTCCCCGCAGAGCAGAGAGCCCGATGTGGGGCTGGATCCCTGGACCCTGAGATCAGGACCTGAGCCGAAGGCAGAGGCTTAACCCAATGAGCCACCCAGGCGCCCCGCCATGTCAGTAAATTTAATGCAGTCCTAAAATTGTGTTCTTTCCTTCGGTCTAGGAGCCCCTCAGAAATTATTCCCATCCATATACCAGGTTTTTGCCCAGAGAAAATCTTGTAATTCCTTAGGGATAGGGTTTGACTGTAATTAGCTCTTTAGGCATGCTCGACTCCGATAGTGGTTTTAAAGGCAGTGAAGGGTGGTGTGAGGCATAAGGAACACTAGAATCCCCCTGCACAATATATCTTAGGTGAGGTCAACACAGGGTGTCCAAGTAAGGTTGGATCAGCTTTGTTAGAGGAAAAGGAGCTGCTTCTGCTGGAATAGGAGGCTTGATGGAATTCTGAGGTCTGAGTACTCGTTATTCAAATCTTCCCAAATGCTGCTATATAATTTTCCCTTTCCCCAATTAGTGCTCTAAATTCACAGAACTGATGAGGCTGTGAATTAAACTCATGGTCTAACTCAGCAAACCACAGACAAACTCTGTATCTGATTTTTAGCTATAAGAACTCTGTAGCCACAACAGATATGAGAGACTTTTAGGACTGTCATTAAAAAACTTACTTGGTTTCTGACAAATGCCTAAGCTAAGAATTTAAAACCTGAGACTGTACTTTTCTTTCTTTAAGTTCTTCAGTTAAATTAATAAGAGGCCACTTCAGAGTTTTAAGTTCTTTATGACAATTGTTCTATGCTATGTCCCTATTGCTTTGTCTGCAGGGGCTATACTCTCAATATGCACTTTATTTCAGTTGACCATGGGTAGTAATTTACGTAACTCTGCCAAGGAATGCTGTGGTTTACTGACAGTTTTTTAATTTGCTAGGTTTGCCACAACAAATGCCACACTGAGTAGGTAGCTTAAACTACAGAAGTTAATTCTCTCAAAATTCTAGAGGCTAGAAGTCCAAGGTCAAAGTGTCAGTGTTTGGTTTCTTCTGAGACCTTTCTCCTTGGCTTTCCTCTTCTTGCTATGTCCTCTCACAGTCATCCCTCTGTCTGTGTTACTTGTGTTCTAATCTCCTCTTCGTGTGGGGCACAAGTCATATTGTACTAGAGCCCACCTTAATGACCCAATTTTAACTTAGTTACCTCTTCAAAGGCCATACCTTTAAATACAGTTACATTCAGAGGCACAGGAGGTTAGGGTTTCAACAAATGAGTCTGTGGGGGGGAAGCGGGGGGGGGGGGGACATGCACACAATTCAGTCCATAACACTAATATCTCATCCTAATGATAACGATATCCTCGCTATCTCCAAATCCAGCCAAATCAACTAACCAATCTCATATTCCCATCCTGGAGGGTTTGTGGTCTATACTCACTTCTGATACTAAAGACTATATCAACCCAGAGTCAACTGTAGATTAAAGAAAACACTCTATTTTAAGTAGAAAATAAGTGACTTAATATGGGGAAATTAGGAGCTTACAACATCATGGGACGTGTTGAGGTAATAGTAACAGAACAATACTGCATAACTGTATGGTCAATGAAACTTCTATTGCAACTAGAATCAGGAAGGTGGATAATCAGAAGTCACTATGGCAACTGCTGGGCTCCAGGATCATGCCACGTTAGCTCTGGAGATCAGAAAACTACTGCTCTCACTAGTATACCTCTAGAGAGACATTCTATGGTGGCCAAATCCATACTAGCAAAATGGGAAGCTCAGTACTGAAATCAAGATCCCTGTAAGTACAAATCATTGGTAGATCCTGAAATATACCAGAAACTAGCTGCACGGGAATATAAGAGATGGAGGAATATGGTTTTTAGCTTTCTAGTTTCTGCAGTAGTAAAAGGCCCTCTAGAAAGAGGTTGGAACAGAAGTAGAATATGCCATATTTACTAAACAAAGCTAGTTATTGCCCTGACCCCAAAATATGGGGTCAGAAAAAGAGAAGGAGAGATGAATTTGTAAAAATGTTAAAGGATCTACCAGGAAAGCAAATCCTCCAGGATAGTGAAAATAATATAGTGTGACCAATAATATACACACACCCCCACAACCACCAACCCACACACACGCATAAAAACAAGTGCACAAGCAAACTGTGAAGTCTTAAGAAGAGTCTCTCTTTAATTCCTGTTTCCTAAGTTCTTGGCATAGAGTAGCAGCTCAATGAATAGACAGACCTATTCTGAATTTATGATGATTCTACTATAATTGAAATAACTTATCCCTATAATTTATTGACTTTATTAAATTTTTATGGAAAAAATAATCTACATAAAATTATGATAATAATATAGTGAAAATTAAAGCATCTGGTATAATCTTCTATTCCCTTGGTGAAATAATATATAAAAGAAATAACAGGAATCAACAGGGAGAACCAAGTTGAAATATCACTGGAAGGTGTGCTGAGAACTGAACAAGATGCTGCAGTGACATGGAAAATACTTTTTAATCCCCGAAGATTTTTTTTTCACTTAGACACTGATTATTAATTTATCTCTGACTCTCAATCAAATTACATGTTAGACTTCTGAGACTACCATTAATTAAAAGTGAGTCAGCCTAACTGTATAAATTACAGTAAGCATGTTTGGCTAGTGCATTAGATCTCTGGAGCCCTGCCACTAAATTGAGGAAATTAAATAGCTCTGCTTCTACTTATTCCCAAAGTCAGATTGATGAATCCTTTTCTTTGTGAAAAGGACAGCAGGCATCAAAAGTTCTGCCTCTCCCCATTTACAAGGGCCGATTAATCACAGCATAAG
This sequence comes from Mustela lutreola, assembly GCF_030435805.1. Taxonomy (NCBI): domain Eukaryota; kingdom Metazoa; phylum Chordata; class Mammalia; order Carnivora; family Mustelidae; genus Mustela; species Mustela lutreola. Next base: position 68,536,035 of record NC_081296.1, on the reverse strand, counting down.
AAGAGAAAACAGAATGGATAACATACAAAAAGGATAAATTTATTGCCAAATAACTGAACACAAACTTGGCAAATGATGGTAGCTTTGAATAGAGAAAACAGGAGGCACATACAAAATCTGCTACTCAGTGTATGATAAAAGCCCATATTGAGGGTGTATCCAAGTTCTCTTGTTTCTTGGCTTACCTTACAGTGCTGGGCTTGCTTGTGAGTACATCGGGAACCTCATACCTGGGTTTCAGGGGAGTTTCCTCATTGATTTTAAGCCTGAAAATATTTCCCTCTATACCATAAATTTCAGCCAGAAGGGGAACCTGGGAACAGACATGAGATTAATTTCAATAGGTTATTAGCCCAATGATGATTGGTTCTACTGTCAAATTGCAATAATTACAAACTATGTTTGGGGCACCTGGGTGGCTCAGTCGGTTAAGCGTCTGCCTTCAGCTCAGGTCATGATCCCAGGGGCCTGAGAGTCAGCTTTTCCCTTTGCACCTTCCCCTGCTCATGCTCCCTCCCCCTCTCTCTTTCTCAAATAAATAAAATCTTAAAAAAAAAAAATGAAGCTATGTTTGAATTATTATAGGCCAAATAAACTGGGGAACAAATGGAATCATAAAGGAAAAAGCTCCCCAATCTTTGTATGTACTTGTTTGGCTGTACCTGGTGTAGAGCAAGAAATACCTTTTATGTGTGCTATGGCTAGGCAAACATGTAATTGTCCATACCAGGACCTTCAAAGATGAAAGAGGTCTCTATTAATAATTATACAGAATGATGGACATAAACTGAAACTGCTTTTGGAAAACTGGGACCTCTGGCCCTGTATCTATGACAAACTGCAGCTCTCTTAAGAACCTGATCTTAAAAGTAGGACAACTGGATTCCAGCTGAATGGAAGATGAAGGATGACAAGCCACAGAATGGAAAGGAATAGAGAATAAAATAGTGGTCACGGGGGTTCCCTAGGATAGATGATTAAGCCTTGCTGTACTAAAATCAAAGGATTTCCTGTATACTTGGGAATAAGGTCTGGGGAACTTTCTCAAGAGGCTGGAATATTCTCAGCTTTCTTAAGAGGCTGGGGAATTCAGGTAAAATTCAACTTTCTCAAGAGGTTGAGATACTCCCAGCTTTCTTAAGAGGCTGGGGAATTTAGGTAAAATTCTGCCTACAGTGGGACATGGAAACAACAAAGAAATAGAGAATACAGGAATTGAGAAATAAAACATCAAACCTCAAGCAAATAGAAGTGGCTAGTTTTAGGTTTCAAAACGAGGCATCTAGATCAGAGAAATATGTATTTTTTAATATGCAGTCATCTTTATTTATGTATACACTAGAATCAGACATGGAATTTTAAGAAAAAAAAGTCTAGGGGCACCTGAGTAGCTCAGTGGGTTAAGCCTCTGCCTTTGGCTCAGGTCATGATCTCAGGGTCCTGGGATAGAGCCCCGCATCAGGCTCTCTGCTCAGCAGGGAGCCTGCTTCCCACCCCCCTCTGCCTGGCTCTCTGCCTACTTGTGATCTCTTTCTGTCAAATAAATAAATAAACTCTTTAAAAAAAAATCTAGGATCTTATGGACTTTTGTTTTCCATTCATTTATGTAGTTAGGAAATCCAGTTTACTTGAGAATAATGGAAAAGGCCAAGTCATAGCTCAGTTTCATATGACAAGTTTTCTCCTCATAGATATTCTGGAGTCTGCAGGCATTTAATGAATCTGCCCATTTTTCAGTGCCTTCTGCAATTCCTTAGATTTCAATGGGCACCTGACCTATAGAACATTCTATTACTCTACTGACTCTTAAGGTATGGTTATGGGGCTATGCCTGATAATTTGCTTTTCTAAGCTATGGTTCCCCTTTGATTTATTCTAATGGGCAGTTTTAAAAAAGGGTCAGATGTGACCAACCTTCCAAACCTCCACGCATATCTTACAAAAATGCTGTTTACTTTATGATTAATTTTACCAACTTTCCCTGCCAAAAAAGGACTCAAAAGTATAAAGTATCACCTGCCAGTGTTAGATGAGGCTCCTCTTCTTTCCCCAAATCAAATTATTTGGGATTCTGAGAGCAAGCAACTCCCAACATACAGTTACAGTCTTTCTCAAAAAAGCTTGATCAGATAAATATTTTGACAGTTTTCAACCACTCTGCCATATAGCAGTGATTATTAGCAAATTCTCCATTAAATCTTTCATATGATACCAAATTCTGGTTACACTTGGGTACATGTATTGTTACTGTAACATCTGTTCAATGAAAGGCTAACATGGGCATGCTGTGTGACCTAGTCCTTGTGCTCTGGTGCAAGTAAGATAGGAAGCAGGGAGACTATCACACACACACACACACACACACACACACACACAAAATGATTTCTCTGGGACTTTGCCTCTTGGGAATAATAGGAAAGTAGTCAGGGCACTTAAGCAATGACATTACACATAAGAGTGACCAGATAAAAAGTACAGTGGCTGTAGCTACTTTTACAGATAATTCTTAAGATAGCACAATAGTAGAGTAGTAGTGAGCATAGCCTAATTATTTTTTCTAATTTTATTGAGATACATATTGTACAAATTTAAGGTGTATACTGGGTTGATTTGATACTTACATATTGCAAGATGATAATCACTACAGCATTAGCTAACAACGGCATTGTATCACATAATTATTATCTCTTTTTTGTGATGACATTTATGATCTACTCTTCTAGCAACTTTCAAGTATATAATAGAGTAACATTAGTTATAATCAATATGCTATACAGGAGAATCTCCAGAACTTATTTCATGTATAGCTGGAAGTTACTCTTTGACCAGCATCACCCTTCCTTCCACACCAATCATAATGTAATTATTCCTTTCATGTCTAATGTTCTTTTGTAAACTTAATGACTTCAAGTGTACCATCAGAATTCTAAGATTTACAAATGTGCTCAAACACAAGTATAGTTGAAATTCTGTTAGATTATCTAACAGATAATTCTGTTAGATATCTCCTAAGTGAGAACTGTATTGTCATTGCTCTCAAATTCAACTAACATTTATTTGGCATCTGATATTGTGATGTGCTGTGAAAAAGAAGACCAAACTCTTAGAGGGAAATTGCAATTTACAGATGAAACACGGTAAACATAAAACATGCTGTAAGTGCTGAGGGAGAGGGTCAAGGGAATACTGATGATGACTGTAAGGACAGGGGTTTTGGGCTGTCTCTGGAGGAGCGGGACCTTCAGGAACTAGCAAGACTTTGGGGAGGCCAAATGAGCATGAAACATCCTAAGTAGAGGGCACACAAGCTGCCTACCTATGATGATCAACTACACCCCATTTCTGTACTCAGAGATTCTCCCAGTTTTAGTAGCTCTCACATTTAAAAGAATAAAAACAAACAAACAAAGATTGGTCTGTATGTTCTGTTCTTGAGGCTGCAACTCAGGAAAGAATCCTAATTCTATGAGGAGGTAGTTAATAACCCTGCTTTTACTTTTACTATAATAACCTTTTATAACCAAACACACAAATCAGAGTCAAAGCTCCATTTTGTTTCCGTTCTAGCTCAGTTAAGCAAATGATTTTTTCCCCAATGGGCAGTCCTTTTCCGGGTTGATATTCAGATTCATTCATATCTCCTACCATTACCGACATATCTTTCATGTTCCATGCATATAATCTCCTTAGACATTAGTATGCTCTATTTCTATGATCTGGCTCATGCTGGTTTTTTTTTTTCCTCCTTTAATCAGTATGTTTTAATTTTAACTTTTAAAAAAGATTTTATTTATTTATTTGTCAGAGAGCAAGAGCACAAGCAGGCAGAGTGGCAGGCAGAGCAGGTAGAGGGAGAAGCAGGCTCTCTAATGAGCAAGGAGTTGAAGGAACCTGGGATCATGACCTGAGCTTAAGGCAGCCGCTTAACCAACTGAGTCACCCAGGCATTCCTGGCTCATGCTGTTTTCATTGACTTAAAAACTTTTTTTTAAACAGCAACAGATTTTCAGAAGTCCAATAAACAAAGCTACGTGGGTTAAAGACAGTGGGGAGTAGCTTGGAGTGCCCCACCTTTGAGCCCCTCCCTGAATTGAGCCCTGAGACACCTCCACGGAGACCTCGGTGACAGTTTAAAAACCACTTCTCTGAGTTTCTCAATTGCCAGTTATTGCCCAATTCTTGCTCATGTCAAAAAGCCTGGATATGAATGTTACATTCTCCTATCTAACACATTAAGAATTTCTCTATATATTCCTTTTCTTTTCCTGTCTGGACACTTATGAAAAAGTAATATACAAATAAATGATGGCATCTCTTCCTCCTGTCAGTGAAAACTGTAAATGACAATGAAAAGATATGTTAACTTACAGAAGCTAGACTGTGTAAACTAGAAGTTAGTATGAATACTTAGATCATAGTAGCAATTACATTCAAGTTGCAGCAAGATGGATTTATGTAAACTAAGTGAAATGTGTAACAGAGCATTTTAAATAATGACACAGTATGGATTTTGTTCCCTTAAAAACATTTAAAATCTGTAAATGTCCATTTACACTGAGATCAATCCTCAGAGAAAGGGACCCATTTAGAGGTTCCTTTTAATACTGCAAGTCTCCATTTGGTTTTTCATAAAGCTTTATTTATAGATTTCTTTCTCATAGGCTGGGAAAGAGTATTCTCTTTTTTGTACCTGATTTCTTTCATATGTAATAAAAACAAAACCTGGTAGTCTGTCATCCATAAATTAAGCTTCTTGTCGTTTTTGGCCACATGGGCAAAAATACCAGGTTGTAAAAACCATGGTGGTAGAAACAGACTTGTCTTTGTATTCAAGTAGTGGACGGTCACAATTACACGAAAACAAAATCTGTTATTTACCCAGAACTGGGAGTCACAACTAGTAGAGACTGACAAGAGTTAACAGAACAGCCCTAGAACACATGCTAAAAATAGCAGTGGGTATTAGGAACGGAAATTATGAGTCCGTCAACTTCTCCTTGATGGATACAGATCTTGCCTTTCCTCTGGTACCAGGTGTCTTCACTATACTCTAAGGAATAGTTCATCTAAAGGGCCTACAAGAGTTAGCAAGTTGTTGATCAACATCTCCTGGGATTCAGAGAACGGTCTAAGAGTACATTACATTGCCACAGGGCACTAATTGCTCCTTCCATTGTTGCAGCCAGTTGATTTACTGCAGGCAAGTTCACGCTGGGCATTAGGCTGTTCCTTGTTTCTGGGTGTTTGGCTAGTTCCCAAATTAGCTGCCTGTTCATGGCCGTTTCTGCAGAAGCAGTACTGGCTAACAAGTGGTAGTTCTTCCTCATCAGCTGAAGGGGCAGCTGGTTGGGCAAAATCCCATTTCATTAGGCTCAGAGGCAAAGGCAAGGGGGATCTTCATGGGGGTGCTCAGAGATATCCCTGCATCCTTGGAGATGCTGCCAGAAATGGGAGTCTCTGGTGAAAACTCGCCAACAGGCTGCAAAGGAAAGTAAATGTAGTGCTAAAAAGTCATCCATGTCATGAGAAAGCCTCAAAACTGGCAATATAAAAGAAGATCAAAGACACAGGTCTGTTCTAGATAGCCTTGCTAGCACGCTTTTTTTCTAGACTCAGAGGACAGAATAAACTGCTCTGCTCTGAAGTCACAAGACTGGGTCTTCCCTGTTTCTCAATCTAGGTCAAATTTTCACATAAAGTTAAAAAAAAAAAAAAATTGGTAATAGAAAAAAACAGCTCTAAAAGACAATCAACATTTTACTATTAGCTTTCTTTTGGAAATCTCTTTATCAAATATCTACCTGATTATTTCTTCATCAGGAATAGGCAACATACTATTCCGGGACCCTGTGTGAGAAAACTTGGGCAGTTTAACTTACAACTGCCTTTTTTTCAAAGCCTAGATGTCCTGAGCTGGAGACAACACACAGGGCCTCCCTTCGGCTTGTTCTGTAACATGACCATATCCCAGGAACATCATGGTTGCTACAGATTGAATTGTGTCTCCCCCACCATCTCCAAATTCATATATTGAAGCACTACCCCTCAATAAGATGGTATTTGGAGATGGGGCTTTTGGAAAGTGATTAGATTTAGATAAAGTCATGAGGGTGGGGTTATGATGGGATTATAAGTGCCCTTAGAAGAAGAAACCAAAGAATTCACTCTCTCCCCACTATCTGAAAATACAGTAAGAAGATGGTAGTCTTCTAACTCTTCTAAGCCAGGAAGTTAGTAACTTTCTAAGCCAGAAAGTTACCTTCATTTTGGATTTCCCAGCTCTAGAACTATGGCAAATCAGTATCTGTTGTTTAAGATACCCAGTCTACAGTATTTTGTTATGGGAGCCTGAGCTAAGACAATGTTGAATGAAGCTCGGTTCTGTTTCCTGGTTGCTTATGTTGGGGGAAGGGACTGAGAAGATTTAAAAAATTAACAACATATCTTGATAACAAAGTTACTGCTTTAAGAGCTGTAATGGTGTGGGGGCAGGCAGAGACAGTAAGAACGCTGTTTGTCAGAATCTGCTGGATCAATGAAATATGAGAACGGCAGCTTTGAGCTGAATATGATCCTCTTAGACTTTGGACTCTGTCTCTCTGAACCTGAAGTAAAAAGCTATCATTCTGAATAAGTAGACATGTGCAGCTTATTTTAAATCTCCAGACTACACCAATACCATGCCCTAAAGTGAAATCTCCCATGAAATACCCATTACATCCCAGAAACCACTTTAAATGGAGATTGCTTGTCTATACAGTGAGCTGGATACAAGGTTCAGACAACTTTAGAAATTACTGTCTGGGTCCTCATTGTCCCTACCATGCTGACAGAGAACATGAAATCCTGAGTCCCTCTTAGTCATCTCAACTCCAGGTGACAAGGAAAACATTAAATTGGAATTAAGCCAGAATTTCAGGGTGACCCCCTAAACCTACAGATTTGCCTGAGATTAGAGCATGTAGATTCTCTATGCAGCCCCAATATTTCTAATACCTGAACATAAAGTCTGTTCCAAGGGGTCCTCGAAGTTCTCAGTACTGGGAGCCATGTTGCTGACATCCTGGATAACCTGTCCTTGCTTGTTGGGCTTCTCAACTTCCTTCTGAGCCATGTGCTATCTTATGTTGAGATTCTATGAGTTGTCCTGGATTGTCACTTCTTTTCCTTGGAAGGATCTAGATCTGGTATAGACTCTGGCTCTGGCACCTGACCTGAATGGCATTGTCTCTCACGTTTTCAGGCTCCAAGAGGCATGTATGTAGAGAACTGATCTACAGTTTTGTAAAATGTTGTGTGTGGGGATCCACCACTAACTGCGCTGGTATCAAGATGCATGGACATTTGCATTCTGGCCCACAGAGTGCTTCTGCCTCATTTTCTTTGCTTCATCATGAGTCTTCGTGATGTTGGATGTTCAGATGCTCAATATACCAAGGGTCCCAAGGATAGAAAGTGATTTTTGCCCTATCGGATAGCTACAATTCTCTGGGTTTAGACACACTGGAGACAGGAAGGAAAAGGAGCAAATGACATCAAACAAACAAACAAACAAAAACCCCAAACGAAAAAAAAAACAAAGAAAAAAGAAAAGAACCTAACATCTGGTGGCAGGCTTAATGACTATGACTTCTGGAAGGTTTCTAGTGGACTCTCTGCATTTCCTGGAGCCAAGTGTTTCTGCTGACACTGAATACAGAGGTTTGGCTGGGTATCAGGCTATTAGACCACATGCAAATGGCTGGTGGCTCTCCAAGAAGGAAATCCGTACTACTCCAGGTCTTCCCATGAATAGCTATCAAACTATGCTAAAAAAAAATGATTAGTATAGACTTGATCAGTTGGAGAGGACCTACGTATGAGGACCTATTGCAGTGGGGGCGAGGGAGAACCATGAGGTGAGAACTCAAAGACATAAAAAATGCCAAGCAAGGGGGCAAATTCCTCCAGAAAAAAATAGGTGGTATAAAAGCAGCATGAAGTTTCAGAGAAAGGTTCACCATCCCATCTGTGTAGTTAAGAGACATGAACTAAGTATATAGCTACCATAATACACTCTTAAGTAATAAGAAGTTGGGGTCAGGGATAGAGAACACAGAACTATTGATATGATTTTAGCCCTTATTTTGAATTTGGGCAAGAGAAGTATGTTAGAAAATCCCACATTTATGAAATAGTGAAATTTCCTAAAACTTCATAAGGAAGGTATGTTCCTCATACCTTCTAGAGGACCCGATGCTGTGGAGCAGTTTTTATTCTGTCTTCCCTGAAGAGGTTCCTCAGTGTAGCACCATGGGACGACAGCTATGCCACAGGGACAGCTCACACAACTTTGCAGGAAAAGGGGGGATTTCTTCTCAGTCGCCTGTTATGGAACCTAGACTGCATGGCTTGAAGTATGTCTTTTAGTTACATGAACTACCAATTAAGCCAGATTTGTTTGTGAGGCCTTAGAAGCATCTGAAGCTTCTAATGAGACAGTGAGGGTCAGGCTGGGAGCCTGGGTACTTGGGCACAGCCATACTTCCCGGCTTAGCCCATTGTGCACTTCTTCTGTGACTGGCCCTTCTGAAGTAGCATGATGACTTGACAAGTGAGAAAAAGTACTTAATACTTGCTCTCATCCTTTCAGTATGTAATAACCAGGATGATCTGCTAGTGAAGCAGCCCAGGAAGATAGCACATTTGTGACTTAGGTTTTCAACTATATAGTCCCTTGCTCCCCTGAAGTTTGGACAGTCCCTGAATCCATACCTTGCTCATTTGCATGCTCAACTGCACACTGTCTAACAGTAACTGAACATGGGTACTTGACAGAGTTGACAGATGCAGGGGAAAACTTGACTCTGACTTTGAGCAGGTGACTTTCTAGTCACTTTTCTGTATTATGAGGACTAATTAAAAGGAAATAACGTTTGTAAAACATGTAGGAAAGCATATGATACAGAGGCAATAGGTAAGTTAATATTCACATTACTTTTTAAGTAGTATTAGTATAGATACAAAAAAGATGACATTACTTCTTCAACAAAGTTTATTTTTGATGCATACATAGTTTTAATTATTAGCCTTTGTGGAACTTTACTTCATTCAAACCCAACTTAATATAGGAACAAATAATTCTCTTAGAAAATACTTCTCTCTCACCTTGGTTGTTTCATTGATGATTCGGAACTTGGTGCTGTCTTTGCCTATCGTGGCTGAGTCTAGTGATGCCTTATAGGTTGATCTCCTGGAGAGCTGCTGTTTCTGACGCCTGCAGATATACAGAATATAAATACCCAAGAATTATTTGTGACTGTCAGCAATCTATATTATCATGTGGAAGTCATTAAAATTCACTATGATGGTAAATGAACTGGGTCCAGACAGTATTAGTACTCTCATAAAATACTAATAGGAGTACTTTGTTATTAGAGTGCTAATAAAATTAGTATGAGTAAGAATAATATGAATGTAATTGCTCAACAAAGCACTGTCCGAGGATGGCATTTTGTCCCCTTTACTGAGAAGGTGGGGCAGTTTTCATAGATGACATTTATTAGCTTGTTAATTTCCCTCCCTCCTTCCACAAATGTACACTTTAATAGAAGCTCAATAAATTCTTATGGAAATCCAATATAATCCAGTGACTTTACAAAATAATCAAGAGTTCCCTATAGAATTCCCTCTAAGGTACCTATTCAGAATTTAAGTGATCTGATTTTCTTCCTTTAGAGCAGTGTGAATAAATTAGAAATTTGTAACATAGGATACAATTTTTGGTGGTTTCAGGTTTAGGATCACACAAAGACATATAGTCAACAAAAGTATTTTAAAGAAATATTTTCTGAAGCTCTGGGGAAACAGGTAATCTTATACAGTGGTGATTAGGGCATAAAACAGTACAATCCCTATGGGGGTGTCTCTGGTAATAGGTACAATTTTAAATGTATTTATTCTTTGATGCAGCAATACCATTCCTGGAAATTAATCCTATAAATACACTTGCAGATGTAGGAAATGACATATGTATAGCTTTTCATTATGGCATGACTTTATAGCTAAAAGATTAAGAACTCAAGGATCTAGCAATAGGAAGGAGAACAAATAAATCATTGTACATCTACCCAATAGAATACTACACAGCCAGAAAAAGAGAGGACAATCTCTATACACTCATGCAGAGCTCTTCAGAATAAACTATAAAGCAGAAAAAAAGAATACAACAACATATATAGGAAGTGACTTGTTATAAGAAAGGCAGTGATATAAGAATATATGTAATTCTTTAAAAAAAAAAAAAAAAGGGGCGCCTGGGTGGCTCAGTGGTTTGGGCTGCTGCCTTCGGCTCGGGTCATGATCTCAGGGTCCTGCGATCGAGCCCTGCATCGGGCTCTCTGCTCCGCAGGAAGCCTGCTTCCCTCTCTCTATCTCTCTCTCTCTGCCTGCCTCTCTGCCTACTTGTGATCTCTGTCTGTCAAATAAATAAATAAAATCTTTAAAAAAAAAAAGAATATATGTATTCACAAAAAGAAATACTGGGAGGATAAATAAGAAACTAATAAATCTGGTTACTTAGAGGGATAATATGTGGAATGGGGTGAAGGGAGACAGGCATGGGGGTAACCCTTTTCAAAGTATATCTTTTTATATTATTCGACTTCTGAAACCTATAGAAGTATTATCTGTTCAAAGATATAAACACGTTTGGGCGCCTGGGTGGCTCAGTGAGTTAAAGCCTCTGCCTTTGGCTCAGGTTGTGATCTTGGGGTCCTGGGATCGAGTCCCACGTCAGGCTCTCTGCTCAGCAGGGAGCCTGCTTCTCTCTCTCTCTCTCTGCCTGCCTCTCTGCCTACTTGTGATCTCTCTCTCTGTCAAATAAATAAATAAAACCTTAAAAAAAAGATATAAACACTTTTAAAATAAGATACGTATTTATTTAGAAATTTAAATAAGACAGTAATAAGTGTATAAAGATGAATGTCTCCTGTCTGATGAATTTTTTAATGACTACATTTCCTAACTGACCCTTTCCTTAAAAAGCCTACAAAAATTGCAATATTGGAATGTTCTGATCAGGTAATACATTTCCTCTTCTTACCTGTAGAAAGCAATCTTGTTGCAATCTTTGAAAATGTTTTTATCCACAGCTTCATCTTCAACACTAAATAAAAAGACATTTTAAGAAATTTATTTTCTCCAAAGTTTGTGAATCCAATTTTTGTTCCTTCTCTAACTACAGCATGAACTTAGATAATAAACTTCTGCAATACAAAACTGCCGTGACCATGACATAATATGATAGCCTGTGTGCTGCAGAGTAACATCTTTTTGTAAATCACACAAGGTAAACAACAAAATATCAAGTTCTGGGAATACACTGAAACACTGGAAAAAATACTGTCACTTATAAAGCAGGATTCTTTTAAAATAATAACTGAAGGCTATGACTACAATAATAAAATCAGAAGAAGCAAAACCACAAAAAAACCCAAACGAAACAAAAACAATCCACCTAATTATTCAATAAAATATTTTCAGTGAGTGCTGGGCCCTGAGGAAGATAGGAAGGAATGTGTCTGAGCTTCCTACAAGAGCCTAACCAACAGGTACAAATCAACCTGACAAATACTTCAACAGGGGTATGTGCAAGGGACTAGAATAATAGAAACAGATGTAAAAGGAAAATCTGCTTTTGAATTATGCTGACAATTAGGAGTCAACGCTTTTTAAAACCAAGTTCCTAGAATAGCTGTTTCTGGAACAGACCATGAATAAGATACATACATATTGCTGCTAGAAAATATGTATTTAAATTAGCCTCCAGTGGCACCTAGCTGGATTACTCAGTCGGTCAGTGAAGCATCTTGGTCTTGGGGTTCTGAGTTCGAGAGCCCAGTGTTGGGTACAGATTACTTAAAAATAAAATCTTTAAAAAAATAAATTAGCCTCCATATGATTAAAACAACTATAGACTGTAAGGAGGGGGAAAACCATTGGCCTTTAAGCAGACATGTTACTGAATACAGCTACAGTCAGCATGTTTATGAATATGTAGGAAACTATGATTGAACACAAATTTCCAGATAGGAAAACAAGCCCACACAGATACACTTGGCTGTACTAAAAAAATTATTTTTTGGAAGTCATCAAATCCTTCACTGATGCAGTCTTTGTCAGTGTTTCTTTTAATCAAGTCTGCAAAGATTTGAGAAATTTAGTCTTTTTACTTTCCAGCTTTGAAGAATGAGCTCTGTTAATACAGGAAGATGGGGGTACAGCTGAATATGGAAAGCAACATGCTTGAAATTCACAGGTTACAGTTCTGATCACAACTCTTCTACTGTTTTGTAAACCATCCTAAAAGTATTATATGAGGGGCTGGGGAATTGAGAAAAAATTATAAAGATTAAATACATAAATACGAAACATGCAACTAACAGGTCATTCAACAATCAGTAAAGCCTTCAAAACCAAAATGTTGCTTTCAGTTACTCTCCATCCCCTGCTGTCTGGATTCAGTCCCTGCAGGACCACTGGGCCTTTACCTGATTTCCTCTTTCCCAGCAGCTTCCATGGCTTCCCAGGCAATTCGACCCTCTTCCAGCGCTCAGACCAAGGCCAAGCGCGGTCTTTTTAAAACTCCTATTGGCCGTCTTTCTAAATTATAACCAGGACTTCACCACTGTCACGTCCTGGGAGATGGAGTCCTCTCCAGGTCCTTAAGGAGTAGCAAATCTGCACTTATTCCTCGGTTTTCCAGGCCAAATTAGCGCTTCTACATGGATTTAGGTAGCCAAATTTTCTTAGTTACGAATGCCCGACGAAGAACTGCTTTCCTGAGGAATCAAAACTGTCTTTGCGGTGGAGGGGGCGTGTACTCAAAGAGCCCTAGAGGAGAAAAGCCTAGAGCGTGAGAAACAGGAAATACGGAGACCGCTTGCCTGACCCAGGCCAAACTTCTGCAGGTTGATCTCCGTGACCGTCACGCCACAGATCCTGAAAACTGACCCACTTTCAGTTTTTAGTAGAAAGTGCCGGCCTGCTCTGCGCTGAAGCTTGGTGTTCCCCGGTCAAATTCTGCTTTCCCCTTTCAGGGATAAAATGGTCTTTATAAAGGGTGTATCTACTCCAGTAGATACAGTTCTGTAAGTGCTTATACTCTACCACTGCCAAATTCCGTCTTTGCTTAAATATCTCCAGAAAACCGGTAAGTGACTACTACACGCCAAACAGGCGAACTTACGGCTTTCCCAGACTTCGGCCCCAGCGACTGACTTTGATCTAGAACGCATGAAAGGCTGGGGCGAACGAGAGGAGGAGAAAGCCAAACGCCACACTGGGTGCCTGCTTGATCCCCAGACCCTTTAAGGGCCGGGAGAGAGAAGGGCCGACAGAAGCGGAGGCAGCTTTTGATAAACATCCTAATGCTCCAAGGTGACCGGCAAACCACAGAACTACGTCTGCGCTGTACGGTCTAAAACTCACACGAGGTCGTGACGGCTGGCTTAGGGAGGGGCTGCTGGGTGGCCAAACAAACAAGCCCCGGGAGGTTTCGAGGACCCGGATGGTCCCGCCCCCAGAGCAGGGCCGGAAGAGGGCGGGGCGAACCGGAAGGAGGTGAAATGCTTTCGGTAGGCGCTCCATGGCTGTGAAGATGGCGGCGGCTGCGTGGCTTCAGGTGCTGCCTGTCATTCTTCTACTTCTGGGGGCTCAGCCGTCCCCACTGTCGCTTCTCGGTGTAGGGCCGGCACCTGTCGCCGCTGCCGACCGATCCAAGTGGCACATTCCGATACCGTCGGTGAGTGTTCACTTCAGAAGCAACTGAGCCTGGAGGAGCAAGGGGTGGGGCTACGGCGGCCTTAGGGGTCCATGAAGGTTCCGCTGAAGTCCGCTTCCAAAGGAGTGGAATTGCCTGGAGCGTCTGTGTTGCTGGTTAGCAGGGACCCACCTCCCTGGAGCGGACAGCTGTGCACTTCTGTGGGTAGGTTAGCGGGAGTGCCAGGACCACTTCAGGAGCGGAGAAGAATGGTGGAACGGTATTTTATCAGCGAAGTCAGAGAGAACTTTGAATGACTTGAGACGGGAAAGTTGATGAAAAGGTGGAGAACGGTTTCCCTTTCAGCTAAAGTTTCGCAGAATCCAGTGACCCCGAGTTGCAGGAGAGAGATCTGGAAATAGGTGTCTTTCTTTCTGTCTTTTCTCTGCACTTTTTTGTTACTGGATGATTCTACTTAACAAAGTTGTTTGATATCATTGGAACTTTGGAATGGTTATTCTAAGCTTTGCTGTGTGATTAGGAAGCCTAGGCATTTAAAAAATATATTCTAAGATGAGAATGGCTGAAATGGAAGAAATTTTGTTCTAAAGTTTGATGCGGTAAAGGTATCCTTTCTTTTGGATGATTTACTAGATAGGTTGACCCTTTTGGTCCTCCTACTCCCCTCCTTTAAATTTCATTTGAGTAAGCGCTGTAGTCCTGCGAGCCAACAAATCGGATGCATCCAGGAAATGCCAGAAAGCATTTTTCCTGTTGAAACCTCGGTGGTCTTTTTGTTTCATTCGGCTCTGCTCCCTGGCTCTAATGTCGAAATTTCATTTGAGCTTTTCCATGGCAAGCATTAATAGCTTTTGTTCATTCGGTGAAGATCTTCAGGTTCTGACTTTTAGGTACTGTTGGTAAAATGGCTACTAGTTAAGTTCATCTGTCTGCTCATCTCATACAATAGTTTATTTGAAGAAATGATTGGGTTATTCTGAACAGTGATTAGTGAGTGAAGGGAATTTACTTGAAGATTTAGGTTGAGATTTCTAGCAGCTTCTAGAGTCCTTGCTTCATGGTCTGTGGGGAAAAAATTGTGTCTCTACACCAAGCTACAAACTTCTGCAGTTTGGATGCGGTCGAATTTTTCTAAAAGGAAGGATATTCATGTATTTTTTGTTGTTAAGAAAACTAACTTAAACATTTTATAAATTTAGGTTTTGTAACAATTATATTCTGCCTTGGGAATTAAAGTGATGCTAATTATCTTTCTCCTTTATCTTTGCAGGGGAAAAATTATTTTAGTTTTGGAAAGATCCTGTTCAAAAATACCACTATCTTCCTGAAATGTGAGTTTTTGCATTTCATGAAGTTTTTATTTGAGTTTCTAAGTGATCTTTAAACTTTTAAATAACCTAGTTTCTATCTCTGACCTCTCTAAATGTAAGCTTTGAAATTTAATAGTCTGGCACTATCTAGGCATAAACATCTTAGTGTAATTAAGGTCTTTTCACTGAGTAATCTTCGGAATACTTGTGTGAACTTTATTTTCTTCTCTTGTTTTTCTGGTGTTTATACAGTTAGACCAATTATGTTGTTTGATTGTCTGCATGGTGTTTTAATCTGTCCTGTGTCAAAGAGATACCACTGACTTGGCTTTTGTGTGCTTGTTAGATGTTTACTGAACACATGACTTAGGTTTGTCAGACCTTTGGCTCTGAATGCATATGTTCAGTAAACCTTTGTTTACAGAAGGTGTATTTTCTTATTTGGATCTTTGAAAGAGGAAGCTCAAGGCTATTACCGGGGAATAGGGATTATGTAGAACAAAACCAGTCTGTCCACTGAGAAAAACCACTGTATCTGAATCCAGAATATCCCATTGCGTATTAAAGAAAGGCTTCCTTTTATTTTTGAAACTGGTTTTATTTTAGGGAATAAATGATCATGGGTAAAACTCTTGTTTCAGGATCAGGGATAAAAGTTCAGGTCATTCATTTGTGCTTCTTTGCCTGTCTTTCTCCAGGAAAGTGCAAAGTTATAAGTTGTAGTTGGTTGATTTTGTTTTAATCATTTACTAAGTAGTTATTAAAAACCTACTGTGCGCCAGGCATTGTTTTAGATAGCAAGGGAGTGATAGAAAAGGCCTTCTCTCTTCCTGAGCTTACAGTCTAACAGGAGTGAAGGGGGCCAGTAAAATTGCTATGAAAAACAGACTGTGTCTATGAAAATGCAATTTCTTTTTTTTTTTTTTTTTTAAAGATTTTATTTATTTATTTGACAGAGAGAGATCGCAAGTAGACAGAGAGGCAGTCAGAGAGAGAGAGAGAAGCAGGCTCCCTGCCGAGCAGAGAGCCCGATGCGGGACTCGATCCCAGGACCCTGAGATCATGACCTGAGCCGAAGGCAGCGGCTTAATCCACTGAGCCACCCAGGCGCCCTGAAAATGCAATTTCTTGACTAAGGACTTAAATTTGGTTTAAATGAGATTACTGAAACAAACTGGTCTGTCTTGTGAGGTTGGTATGCTAGATAAGACTAACTTTTAAGGATAGCAGTATTTGGTTTTTTGGAATAGCCTGACAGCCTGCATGCTATTCTACCTTTTTATCATCTATAGTCTTTTCTCACCTGTTTTTTAATCAACTGGTGCTTTGCCACCTTAGGCAAGCTGCTGTTTTGCAGTTTACATTTCGTTTTTGGGGAGAATTTGAGACTCCTAAAAAATTATACTTTGTTTCCTTTTGTTACTTCTCTATTAGCTCACATTTACCTTGTCTCCGATTTTATACTTTTAGGGCTGTGGTATAGCTTTCCATGAAATTGCCGGGACCATTTTCGTCTCTAAATCCATCTATACAAAGTTCGGAATGGTGTCTTTTAACATATAGTAGTATTTTTGCAGCCAAGTCTTTCTGAAGATCTTTTGTTTAGGGGATTTTCTTATTGGCTTCTATTTAGTTAATAGAAGAATTTGTATGGTTCTTCTGAATAGTTTACAGTGAGATTGCAAATATCCTTTTTATCATTTCCATAAATTCTATTTAGCACATCAGAGTTTTGTATATTTTAATTGAGCCTTGTAAAAGTGTGTCACTTGAAAATTAATTTGAGAAAACAATTTAAAACACAAAAGGGAAGGTTATAATTTTAGGTATGCGCTTTTTGTTAAGAACCAAAAATAGATTCCTAGATACAGTCATGTTTATCTTTGTCACATTTGCATAAAGCAGGTATCTTGTAGTATATTTTCCATAACGCAGCTGGAATCAAAGATAAACTGACTTCCAGGTGGGACAGCTGATGTGTGATACAGTCAGATTTATGCTCTCACGTTTTCAGACTAATGCCTTGGCCCTCTAGCATATTGTGTTCCAGGCATTGTTAATGAGTTATGAGGCCACTCTGACTTCTTAAGATTCCTTGAGGCCTCTCTTAAGGTGGGTTTTGGAAAGAGTTTTTCATTTTTGCTTTTGCTCTTCCTTCCTTCCCCAGGTTTGCTTTTTTTCCTTAGTTCTTTCTGTCTAGTTTTGATATCTTTCAAGGTCTAAGCCATTAATTTTTCCCTCAGTGGAACTATTTTTGAATACTGCCTTATGATGTCCCTAATGTTATTCCTTGTTTCTCCAACTAGAATGTAACCTCCTTAGGAGTCCTGTTCTCCAGCCTATACAGTGTCATGTAGCTTTGTATGCTTAAGTGTTCTGCTCAGTAAATATTTGAATGATAATAGAAGACTGGGTTTAACTGAGGACTGCTTTATCACTTCCAGCTTTTTTCCAACAGAGAACCAGGAATTGAGGTTTTAAGGCATAAAAGTAGATACACTTAAGCAGGTCAGAAACTTCTTTTGTGAACAATAGTACTTTTATCTGAAGAATATCCACTTCTTTTTACGTATATTACCTTATGTTCGTAGAAGAGGTGGTCTTTGAATACCTAAAGTTAGCAGGAAAAATAGAATGTGAGTAACAGCCTAGGAAAAATGCTTTGTTTGGGAATCATCTTTATTCACAAAGTTTTCTTCTTTTATAGTTGATGGAGAACCTTGTGATGTATCTTTGAATATAACCTGGTATCTGAAAAGTGCTGACTGTTACAATGAAATCTACAACTTCAAGGTAAATATAAAATTTACAGACTTCTTGGACTTTAAATATCATCGTGTCCTACCTTATAGAGGAAGGAGTGTCATGTAACTAGGAGGGAAAGAGTGGAAATTAGAATCTGTGCTTCCCAGTTTGCAGACCTACAATGCTAGCAAACTTTTTGGTCTCAACCCTTAAAAATTACTGCATACTCCTGCTCACTTTAGCAGCACTATAGAAGTGCTGATGGTACTGATTCCCATCTTTGGCCCCCCATTTTGTTCGTTTGTCAGTTACTTATGGGGCTGTGTGTTCCAGGCCCCTTAGAGATTATTATACATAACCTTAGGAATATCTAAAATCTATAAAGAGCTTACCAAACTCAACACCCAAAGAATAATCCAATCAAGAAATGGGCAGAATGCATGAACAGACATTTCTCTGAAGAAGACATACAAATGGCCAACAGACACCTGAAAAATTGCTCAGTGACACTCTGCATTGGGGAATTACAAATCAAAACCACAATGAGATACCACCTCGTACCAATCAGAATGACTAAAATGTGTAAGTCAGCAAGCACTGGATGTTGGTGAGGATATGGAGAAAGGGGAGCCTTCCTACACTGTTGGTGGGAATGTAAGCTGGTGTAACCACTCTGGAAAACAGTATGGAGGTTCCTCAAAAAGTTGAAAATAGAACTACCCTACAACCCAGCAATTATACTACTAGGTATTTACCCCAAAGATACAGATAAAATGATCCAAAGGGGCACCTGCACCCAAACGTTTATAGCAGCAGTGTCCACAATAGCCAAATGATGGAAAGAGCCCAACTGTCCATTGGCAGATGAATGGATAAAGAAGATGTGGTATATATATATAATGGAATACTATTTAGCCATCAAAAAAATAGAAATCTTGCCATTTGCAACAATGTGGTTGGAACTAGAGGATATTATGTTAAGTGAAATAGGTCAATCAGAGAAAGACAGTTACATGATTCACTCATATGTGGAATTTAAGAAGCAAAACAAAGGATCATTAGGGAAAGGAGGGAAAGATAAAACAAGATGAAATCAGAGAGGGAGACAAACCAGAAGAGACTTTTTTGTTTAAAGATTTTATATATTTTTTATTGTTTGAGAGCGAGAGAGAGCATGAGTGGGGTGAAGGGTAGGAGGAAAAGCAGACTGCCTGCTGAGCAGGGAGCCTAATGCAGGACCTGATCCCAGGACTTCTGAGCAGAAGGCAGACACTTAAATGACTGAGCCACCTATGTGCCCAACCATAAGAGACCCTGTAAAGGGTGACTATAAGAGTAGTTATAGGGTAACTGGGTGATGGGTATTAAGGAGGTCCTGTGATGGATGAGTACCATCCATCACATATAAGACTGATGAATCACTGAACTCTTATCCCTGAAATTAATAAACACTATATGTTAACTAATTGAATTTAATAAATATGCAAAAATTTTAAGAAAAGAAAAGGGAATGCCTACTTTGAGAAATGCCTATCTTGAGAATGCCTTCTTTAAGAAAAGAAAAGGGAAAGCCAGGATTGGGGGAGGCTTGTTTTGGCCTTCCATGAATCTGTTAGAGATAACATTGTCTTTACCCTTCCTGATGCAGAGGTAGTGCCACAAGATCTAATTAATGATTAGCTGTTTATTAGGTGCCTGCAGGCTCTTTACAGGTGCATGGGAATCCTTTGATCTCACTACAGTGCCCTTCTTTATGCCTGCTCACTGTATAAAATCTATGGACTAGGGTCTGGATTTTGCGGAGAATAACTCTTAAGCTCCCATGTATTGTCCTATGCCCATTTCCCTTCCCGGTCAATAAGTTACCCTGAATAAAATTATGCATAAACTGTGGAGAGTTGCCTCCTTCATTTTCTGGTCTCAGAATACCTTCTCAGTTTGTGGAATACTTTATTGTTCCTCCTCCACCTTCTAACAAGCTCATATACTAAAACTGGAACAATACAGAAGATTAGCATGGCCTCTGCACAAGAATGACATATAATTCATGAAGCATTCCATATTTTTAAAAAAATTACTATAGTTTCCAAAAAACCTTTTGTTCATGTGGGTTAATGTATTAGAAATTAAAACAGAAAATACAGAAATATGTATTAATTTATTTTACAGTAGCAGTAATAAGTCATTGCATGTTAATACGAAAAACTTACTTTTACTGAAAAATAGATTTTTCCAAAAAACACAGAAGAGGTATTATTTTGTATTTTTGCAAAGCCCTTTCTTCATTTGATGTTCGATATAGTAGAAGACAGCTGAATTCTTATATCTTCTTCACTCAGTTTATTGTGATGTATTATTGTGATGTATATGCACAAAATGTGGCCTCATAATACAGATACATAGTTGGAAAAGGGGATGATATTTTAAGTGTTTTCAGATAATTGTAGATAGTGTTCTTTGATTTTATACCAAAATGTAACAAGTAGAGTTTCTTAAAGGTTGGTGGCATTGTGGTATCTGAGAGCATATCAGTCAACTTTATTCTTTCTCTTTTGTATTTAAATAAGTTGGTGTGTCATGTACTTTGGTCTTTTATGTATGTCTAATTTTGGTTATTTTGAAAATAGTGCTTGACTGAATTTTATAAATCTTTAAAATATTAACTTATTTTACAATTAAGTTGAAGTGTTTTTTATATGTGTGTGTATATATATATATGTACATATTTTTAAAGATTATACTTATTTGTCAGACAGAGCACGCACAAATGGGGAGCAGCAGGCAGAGGGAGAACTAGGCTCCCCACTGAGCAGGTAGCCATACATGGGGCTTGATCCCAGGACCCTGGGTTCATGACCTGAGCTAAAGGCAGATGCTTAACCCACTGAGCCACACAGGTGTCCTGAAATTATATTTGTTAATATCACCCTCCTGTCACATCAGAAACTCCTTGAGTATTAGAGACTTAAGTATTGTGAGGAAGATGCAGTTTGAAAGCTCAAATTTTATCATTGGCAAAGAATACTTTCTGTTGTCTTCCTTGAAGTAACAGCCTCCCTTCGCCCATTTTCAAGAAAGTATCTCCCAAATAGCCAAATCTGAATAACCTATAGTTTGTCAGTTATTCTTGGAGGTAAATGGAAAAAGTGGATAGTTCAAGTTATAAGTCAAAACAGTTGTAAAGTGTTTTATCTTTTTTATAGTATTTTGCATATTTCCCATTTTGTCTCATAGAATATTAAAAAATACACACAAAGTCCAGATTTAATAACATTAATAGATTTTACTGTTCATTGAAGACATTTTTAGTAAAACTGGCATTTTTTTTTTTTTTAAGCTGTGTATGACTGCAATGACTACTGGTACAATTCAATGTCACTGCCTTGATTCCTGATAAGGGGCAGGAATTTTACCCATCATTGCTTTTGCATTATCAGTACAAAACAAATAACCTATTACTTTATTAGTAGTAGTGTGGAATTAGTTTTAGATCTCATTTCACAGTTGACATAGTACACTGTACTTGGGCAGTGAATATATATGGCTCCAACATGGATTTTTCAGGACTTTTCCATTCTGTTTCTAGCCTCCATTTCTTTCTTTCTTTCTTTTTTTTTTTTTTTCCATTTCAAAGATATTCTAACTGGTTTTTAAAAAAATGACCACCATCTAGTTGGTTTTCCAGACCTTAAGGATTTTGAATTCCTGCCTTGTATTAGGATTTTACATTACCTTTTTTGTGGTGTCGGTGACTGTTTTTTGCTTTTGTTATACAACATTGGATAGGAGGTAGGATGGGGGGAAGGACTGAAGAATTTAAAGAGAAATGATAGTATGTCCAGAGTGTAGTTTGAAGCATTATTGATCTTTTGCTCTTAATCAATCAGTAATTGAATTTACAGGTAAAAACTTCGTACATTTGATACTAGTGATAAACTGGTCAAGAACTTAAGCAGATCTGGTCTTTCTTTATAGGTAAGATAAGAACGTAAAAATTATCTCGGGTTGCCACAGGACGGAATTCTGGAAATGACATGCAGCTAGTTGGAGATGTAAAACTGGAGCTTAGGGAAAAAAGGGAAAGAGTAGGGATGTAAGTATAGGAGAAAAGTTGCAGAACTGATGGATACAACCACAGAAATGGTGAATTTTTCTCAGAATATCCACAGTGGGCTATGAATAGCTACAGCAGTTTTGTACTCTATCTTAGCTTATGAGCACAAGTATGTCTTTTTGTTGGTTTTGGCAATTTAGTCTTTTAACTCTTGTAAATGTATTTTCTTGTGACAAAACCTTCTGGACTCTGACATTTTCCAGGTCTTCCTAGAACTTTTAGAACTACTCTTTGTAAGCAGTGGACTAGAATTGTAGTACTTCAGAGTCTAATACTGTTAGATTCTTGGATACTGTTACACAGTTTTTATCTGATGCTGTTAACTTCTAAAATAGCAAATTCAACAATGTGTCTGTCCTGTAAGCAATCTATTTGGTGTTTTTTAAATACCTTCCTTGTGAAAAGTAAGTTGTGTACTTTGTATTTTCTGTTTTTACAGGCAGAAGAAGTGGAGACATATTTGGAAAACCTTAAGGAAAAAAAAGGTTTGTCTGGGAAATATCAAACATCATCAAAATTGTTCCAGAACTGCAGTGAACTCTTTAAAACACAGGTAATATTTGATAGTGGTTGGAGGGAAATAGAAGAGGTGAAATGTCTAATATCTGTATTTTTGGTGATTCCCCATTTCCCACTTCCCAATTCTTTGTTCTGACAGAAATAACTTGCACAGTCAGCCATTTAATATTTGTCTCATCAAAAAGAGGATGTGCCTTCATGTGTAAAAAGCAAATCCCCATTTTTTTTTTTTTATGGTAAAAATTTTTTTTTTACCATTTTAACCATTTTCAAGTGTGTCCTTTGGGGGCATTAAGTACTTTTGTATTATTGGGCAACTATCACCAGTAGCCATCTCCAGAACTTTGATCATCCCAAACTGACACTTCATAACCATGAAACAATAACACTCCCCTACCCCTCCATCCCTGCTAACAACTATTCTACTTTGTCTTTATGAATTTCAGTATTCTAGATTCTTCAAGGAATGGAATCATAAAATATTTGTTTGGCTTCTTTCTCTTAGTGAAATATTTTCAAAGTTCATCCATATATCATTTAATTCTTTTTTTAAGTATGAATTGCATATATATATATATATATATATACCAAATTTTTTTTAATCCATTCATCCACTGATGGACATTTGGAACCCCCAATTTTTAGTTCTCTTGTCATCTCATCTAATTAATATGTTTTCAGAAAAATCAGTGTTTCTAGATTTTACTGCTACAGACCTGAACTCAAAGAGTTGAATTTCATACTTTTTCTTGAGTAAAGGAGAAGAGGTAAATAATGTGTATTTTTAATGTTTACACATATGTAATCATGTAATTGGAATTTATCTTTGAAATTTTTTTTTCTTAGAAATAGGATCTAGCACCAGTTTTTTGATGGAGAAATGATATATTTTATGGGTGTTGAAAATAGTTCTTGTTAACTATAGCCTTTTTGTCCTTACTGTGTTTATTGCTTTCGAATATTTAGCAAATTGCCTTGAAGAGGCAGAGTTCACCAAAAGCTAGGTTTTGTGTCCAATTACTAGAAGTAAAGTTGGTTTATAAGAAGACCTTAATTTAATAATTAGTGATTAATAAGCAAATGAGGTAATTGATAATCTAACTATAACAATTGATAGTTCAGTTCTTGTTATAGCTTAGAGTTTATGGATTTGGAGAAAAAAGATATCTTTATAATGGTGGAAGAATAAGGAATCTAGAAACAGTGGAATGTTGAGTAAGAGACTTTCTGTTAGTTTTCTAGCCTGGGAGGATTGGTTGGCTTTTCTTGGATTTTATCATGGGAAGCTACCTGTTGTATAGTGCTGCCCAAGGTTCACTTTGAGATCTGCTATAATCTTTCCAGGGTCTTGGCATATACCCCTATTAGTAAGCTTACCTCTCCTCCTCCAGTCTAATGTAACAGAGTTGAAATACATGTTCTAATTACTCAGGAAGGTAAATGCCTCATCTGCTGATAACTGATAAGAAAGGTAGTTAGTGTAGTTTTTTTTTATAGGCGTGAGTGTGTTGTGGTGGAAGGAGCACTTAACTCAGTAGACCCAAGAGTTGAAATCCTATGTTCAAATCCCATTTCTCCATCTAAAGCTTTATAACATATAGCCATATTTTTCTCATCTGTAGCAGGAAAGGGAACCATAAGCTCTCTCCATACTAAGCATATACCTTCTGTTTAAGGGTTTTTTAAATTTTTAAATGTCTTTAATTCTTAATAGAAAAATTGAATGGCCAGTTTAGTCTGATACTATTTTTTAGTTCTCAGTTTAGTCTACTCACTTGTTTATGGTTCATTGGAAATCTTTTGTCTGTCAGTGCCATATTTTTTTACTGTTACAATAAGTTTTGCTTTAATCATTTCTGTGGATTTTGAACGATGTTTAACTATTATACTTCTTTAATTTTAATGTTCTGTTTCTTTCATAGAGCTTTTCTGGGGATTTTGTACATCGATTGCCTCTTTTAGGAGAAAAACAGGAGGTAATTGTTTGCATTGTTATGTATTTCTGAGAGTAAAGTAAAAATTCTGAATTAATTTTCTTTTCCTTTTTTTTTAATGTTTAAAGGCTAAGGAGAATGGAACAAATCTTACTCTTACCGGAGACAAAACTGTAAGTATAGTAGCTAATTTGGAACAATGAACACATATTTCAGTTTCTTAGGTTTATGTGTTTTGAATCTTATTGATATTGTACCATTTAAAAAAGAAATTTAAGTATATGTGCTGCCGAAGCGAGCACTAAAAAAGAAATTTAAGAATGGAAGTTTAAACACAAAATGCTGAGGCACCTGCCTGGCTCAGTCAGTAGAACGTCTGACTCTTGGTGTTGGGGTTCTCAGTTCATATCCCACATTGGGTGTAGAGATTATTAAAAAAACAAAACAAACAAACAAAAACAAACCTTTAAACCCAAAAGTGTTAGTAATGGTTGTTGTGGATAATATGAGCAATTTTTATTTTCTTCTATGTATTTCCTGTATTTTCCCTATTTGCTAAAGTCTGTTTTTGTAATCATCAGCCAATAGATGTGACTCATAAATAGGAAGAACCTTTAAAAAAGATCCTCAAACTACATCTGAATTTATCTTATGATAGAGTATAACTGGAAGACAGTTTGGAAAGCTGAAATAAGGTTGAAAATGATAAATATGCCTTTATTTTCATAATTCACTTTCTAATTCACAATAACTAATTCCTCAAAACTTTACCTCTTAAAAATACAGAGGAAATAAGACTGTTAACCATGTTGGATCATGCTTTTTACAAAACTGATTAAAGTTTTAAATTTTATAATGACTTTATTCAGACATACATATCTCAGAATTCAGCCTTTTAAAAGCTATAATTCAGTGTTTTATATAGTATATTCAGAAGTTGTGCAACCACCAATCAGGATCTAATTCCAGAACATCTTTGTCACCCCAGAAAGTCACTATTTTGATTATGGGAAAGCCATTAGCAGTCACTTCTCTTCCCACCCTTGTCACCCTTGAGACCACCTGTGATCATCTCATTTCCAGTCTTTCCTTTTAAGTTTTTAGTCAGCCTCTTGATAGCCCAGCCTGCTAACATCAGCTGAGGGAGGGGTACAGTTATGATCTGTCACAGTTGCTGCTGAGTGCCTTTGATGGTGCCTTGACTATAGGATCCTATATGAGGATGGACTAGGTCATATAAAAAGATAAGACCTGGGAAAGGAGCTTTTCAGCACCTGCCAGAGAGCTCTGCCACTGGGTTTGAGGGCAGCTCCAAACCGGTTCTGTTTTTTCCAGTGGCTGCCAAACTGCTCTTTTTCACAGCCATTACAGTTGTGAGAACTTTGGTTTTAAGGTGTTTGGAAGAGGGACGTGGGATTAGGATGAACAAAAACACCACAGGCTTGTTTTTCTTAAAGACACCCAACTGTTTTTCTTAAGGAAACGCATTTAGGGTTGGCGCAAGTTTTTAGCTAATTTCTGGACTTGGCAGAAATGTTGATTTAGATCATTTTGCCCATGTTCTTGTTGCTTTTGGGGATAAGTATCTTTTCAGAGGTCCTCATTCTGCTATTCTGCTATTCCCCCCTTTCCCTGCCCCGATTTATAGTTTATGGAATTTTAACCTAAAGATGAGTTTGGCACTGCAGACTTCATTAAAAAAATTTTTTTTTCTTATTGCTAATCTGCATATATTCACTATCAAAAATTTAGAAAACATACATAAATGCAAAGAAGAAATAATCATCTAATACTACCACACACTGTAGAGTATAAATATATTTATTTTACAATCTTTTGTCTCTGAACATACTTCTATTTATTTAATAATGGGAATCCTACAATATATATTACGTTGTAGCGTTTTTTTTTAGCTTGGCAGTATAACATGTACTTCCTTCCAGTTTAGTAAATACTGTATGACATCATTATTTAGGTCTCTGCAGAGTATTTTTTGTATTCATACATTGTAATTTGTTAGCAAACGATCCATTGTCAGACATATATGTGTTTCATTATCTTGCAATTTTAAACAGCACTTCAGTGATTAATTTTGAATATTTAAAAAAATTTTTATATTCTGGTTTCAAAAGACTTCCATGTTGGCACATGTTGCTTCTATACACGTAAAAGTAAATCCCTTGTAATTTTATTTTCTAGCAGTTCAGTGTGATGACACAGAAGAGATATTTACTGACCAAAGTGAGATTATGTTATATATACTGCTATATAATTTTTTGTTTTCACTTACTAGATTGGTACATTGAGTGCTATTTCACTTTTTTAATGGTTGCATACTTTTTCATTTCACCATGATTTTTATACTTAACTCCTGATTGATGTATATTGTTTTGTTTCCAAATTTTCCCTATGATAGATAAGGTCCCATTCCTAATGTACTGCTATATCTTTGTGCATACTTCTTTTTTTTAAAGTAGGCTCCACACTGGGGCTTGAATTCATGACTCTGAGATCAAGACCAAGTTGAGAACAAGAGTAGGAAATGCTCAACTCACTGAGCCACCCAGGTACCCTGAGCACATTTATTTTCTTAGCCTAAATTCCTAGAGGTTGAATTGCTGGTTCCAAGTGTATGCACAATTTATAATTTATAAGTTCTTTTTTTTTTTTTTTTTTTTTTTTAAAGATTTTATTTATTTATCTGACAGAGAGAGATCACAAGTAGGTAGAGAGGCAGGCAGAGAGAGAGGAGGAGGAAACAGGCTCCCTGCCAAGCAGAGAGCCCGATGCGGGACTCGATCCCAGGACCCTGAGATCATGACCTGAGCCGAAGGCAGCAGCTTAACCCACTGAGCCACCCAGGCACCCTATAAGTTCTTTTTTAATATTTTGTTCTATTTGTTCTATATGTTCTATGTATATTTTGTTCTATATGTTTATATTTTATTCTAGAGAAAAATAACAGCAATTTATTGTCCTAAGAAAAGAGGATTGAGTTTCCCTCTGTGCTCACAATGACTGTTA
The DNA here is from genome assembly GCF_030435805.1 of Mustela lutreola. Taxonomy (NCBI): domain Eukaryota; kingdom Metazoa; phylum Chordata; class Mammalia; order Carnivora; family Mustelidae; genus Mustela; species Mustela lutreola. The sequence goes on along the minus strand of NC_081296.1, from coordinate 68,508,627 downwards.
TAATTTAAAACAGATTTTATGCAGTTTGTCAGATTAAATTATTGTAAATTGTATTTATAAAAAATAATTGCTGAAGCTAAACATTTATTTGTATGCAGATAGGTTGTTTGTAATTGTGCTTTTATTCAGTGGCCTTTTGTGTATAGCATTTTTTATGATTTTATTTTTTAAAAGATTTTATACTGTATTTTATTTTTATTTATTTTTTATTTTTTAATATTTTATTTATTTATTTGACAGAGAGAGACACAGCGAGAGAGGGAACACAAGCAAGGGGGAGTGGGAGAGGGAGAAGCAGGCTTCCTGCCAAGCGGAGAGCCCGATACAGGACTCGATCCCAGGACTCTGGGATCATAACCTGAGCTGAGGGCAGAGACTTTAGCCCACTGAGCCTTCCAAGGCTCCCCTTTAAATATTCTCTGCATCCAACAATGGGCTCAGACTCAGAACTCGAAGATCAAGAGTCACGTTTTTCACCAACTGAGTCAGCCAGGCACCCTCTGAAGCATAGCATACTTCTAAAATTTGCTCAAGGCTTGAGCCCTGTTCCTAGTGATTAAAGCTGGCTGGAAGATGACCCTGATGAATATCACAAGTAATATTTATTTAGAGATATTTAGTCAGATTATAATAAAAAGTCAGAGATTTATCTGTCCTTTGATCATTCTTCCTGAAAATTGGACCTAAGAGGAGAATACTTTAATAATACTATTTTTATTTATTTAAAAAGATTTTATTTATTTGAGATAGAGAACGAGAATGGGGGAGAAAGAGAAACAGACTCCCCACTGAGCAGGGAGCCCGACATGGGGCTTGAGCCCAACACCCTGGGAACATGATCCAAACTGAAGGCAGATCCTTAACCAACTGAGCCACCCAGGTGCCCCTAATAATTCTATTTAAAGGGTAATCACAAGTTCAGCACCTCCTCCTTTTTTTAAAGCTCTGATAAAACAAGTTTTTTAGACAAAGGGGCTTTTCTCTGTCTTTTCTCCCTAAGAAGTATTAATGTTTCTATTAATTCAATTTTATGGTTTGATTTAAGCAGTAATGTGATATATTTACCATTGTAATGTTTTTTAAATTAGTAGATTTCCTTTTTTAGAGCAGCTTTAGATTCGTAATACAATTGAGCAAAAGGCAGGGGTCCTACATAGCTCCTTCATAAACGCAGACTCCCCCTCCATCTTGCACCAGCCAGTGTGACACATTTGTTACAGTTGATGAATCAACATTGACACATTGTTACCAACCAAAGTCCATAGTTACATTAGTGTTAGTTCCTTGTGTTATTTGTTTTTAGTCAAATGTAAAGTGACCGATATTATAATATAGAGAAAAGTTTCATTGCCCTAAAAATCCTCAGTGCTCCCTCTACCTAGTCATCTCTCCTTCCCTTCAAGCCCCTGGCAGTCATTGATTTTTTTCTTTAGAGATTTATTGATTTATTTATTTGGAAAGGGGGGGGTTGTGCAGAGAGAAAGGGTGAGAGAATCTCAAGCCAACTCCCTGCTGAGTGTGGAGCCCCACAGGGGGCTCAATCTCATACCCTGAGATCATGACCTGAGCTGAAATGGAGAGTCAGATGCTTGACTGAGCCACCCAGGCACCCTGATTGTTTTCTGTTGTTGTTTTACTGTCTCCATAGTTGTGTATTTTCCAGAATGTTTTATAGTTGAAATTGTGTGATATATAGCCTTTTCAGATTGGCTTCTTTCACTTAGTATTATGAGTTTAAGGTTTCTCCATGCATTCTCATGGCTTGATAGTTCATTTCCTTTTAGTGCTAAATAATTTTCCATTACTTGAATGTATCACAGTTTATTTTATCCATTCACTTTTTTTTTAAGATTTTATTTATTCATTTGACAGACAGAGATCACAAGTAGGCAGAGAGGCAGGCAGAGAGAGAAGAAGGGAAGCAGGCTCCCTGCCGAGCAGAGTGCTCGACACGGGGCTCGATCCCAGGACCCTGAGATCATGACCTGAGCTGAAGGCAGAGGCTTCTAACCCACTGAGCCACTCAGGCGCCCCTATCCATTCACTTCTTAAAGCACAGTTACGAAGGAGCTAATTAATAGTAGTACCTATCATACATAGTTGTGAGGATTAAGCACTATAATATCATACATGGTTGTTGTGAGGATTAAGCACTATAATAAATGTTAAACCTGTGCCAGAGTGCCTGGCATATAGTTTAAGATTTCTTTTTTTTTTTAAGAGTTACTTATTTGACAGAGAGAGACACAGTGAGAGAAGGAACACAAGCAAGGGGAGTGGGAGAGGGAGAAGCAAGCTCCCTGCTGAGCAGGCAGCCCAATGTGGGGCTCGATCCCAGGACGCTGGATCATGATGGGAGCCGAAAGCAGACGCTTAGCAACTGAGCCACCCAGGCACCCCTCTTTTAAGATTCTTAATTGGTATTATGTTCTCAGTATTCTGAACTAGACTTTAGACTTGTCAAAGCCTGGTTACGAAGTCAAAACTTGGCATATGGTTATTTTTACAGGCTCAAAATAATGTATATCCCAGGGTTAGATGGAAACTTTGTCAAATCCTGGAATATGAGAATTAATGAGTCCCTTCTGAAATTTGTAAGAGGCAGTTTTAAGGTGTATAGAATTAATACCAAAGCAGCTTATTCCACCAAACTAAGATTTATTGGTTAATGCACACATAAGTTCAGGGAAGATTCAGTTAATTATGGGTAAAGGACATGATGTACCTATAAGTTTGAAGCTTTAAATTTTTCTCATAAACTCCTTAATTTTGTCAGAAAGAGGCCTTCAGGCAGAAATAAAACAATATGTGATTCAGTATGGCATTTATGTTCTTAAGTTACTAAGATAACCTAGTAAATGTATTATAGTTATAGAATCATTTAATCTACTTTGACACTTGTGATTTGGGCATGGAAAATAATTTTTGAACTCATTTTGGCCTTTTTTGGGTTGTAGGATAATTTGAACATTTGAGAAAACCTGTGGCTCCACAGGAAAACACATAAATATGTAAACTCTGTTATCCACTTTGAGGGGTTTTATAGATCGATGACACTTACCCAGAGGTGTCTGGGTAAAAGTTTCTTTTAATTTTAAGACCAGAAGATAATAAATTGTAAGTCTAAGCAGTTGATACCTCCTTTCACACAAGGAAGAAGCCAGTAATTTTCTCCTTTAACTTTGTGTTTTAGTATTGTGTTTGTGAGGGTCCATAGTACGCTAGTAAGTATGACAACAAATCCTTTGAAAGCTTTTTGCTTGGGCTATGAATAACTGGTCTTGAAACGGATTCTTCCCAAATAACTTGTTCTGTATACATGGAGGATGTTACCTCCACTTCCTTTACTTTGACAGACAGTGACTCCACATAGACTAGCCATGATTTAATTTTTGATAAAAATGTGAGTCCTTTTCACTAGAAATTCTGGTAGTTTTGAGAAGGATATTGAACAAAGGAAATTAAATTCAGGAGTTAGTGTTTATAATATAATTCACTGTCTACATCATGGGTATTTTTTGTTTTGAGGTGATTTAAATCTCCTTACTTTATCTATATAAAATATAACCAAGTATCCTAGCATGGCTTAATGCAACATTCAATTTAGTGATATTTAGCTGAGGTTTTCCTTGTTAAAAAAAAAAAAATAGGTTAAATACATGATTTTTGTGTATAACAAGATCTAAAATGTCCTGTCATATAATAATTTGTAGTCTGACATACTTTATGCAGTATAGGCCCGTTTGTTCTGTTGTACCTGCTGTTTTAATGAATGAAAGTAAAGAACTCAGCTATGTTTTTAGGCACATTCTGGAAGAAGATTTTCATATTGACACATGTTCTTAGTTCTTAAGACTTGTAGATTTGATGTCTTTTTTTTTTTTCCAGGCAATGCATGATCCACTGAAAACTTGGCAAGATGCACCATACATTTTTATTGTACATATTGGCATTTCATCCTCAAAGGAATCCTCAAAAGAAAATTCACTCAGTAATCTTTTTACCAGTACGTACATTTTGTTCCTTTGTACCATTCATATTATCTAGTTGTTTCATGTGTGATCAGTAGTGTAAAATTGCTGTAAGGGAGGGAATAATTAAGAATGTTTGTTGTGAGTGTGGCTCAGTCCATTAAGGGTCCTGGGATCAAGCTCCTGGTGGGGCTTCCTGCTCAGTGGGGAGCCTCCTTCCCCCTCTCCTTCTGTCTGCTGCTTCCCCTGCTTGTACTCTCTCTCTCTCTCTGTCTAGCAAATGAATAAATCTTAAAAAAAAAAAAGAAGTAGAAGAAGAAGAAGAAGAAGAAATGTTTTGTGTACCAGACAGTTTCAGGCACTTTACTTATGCTTTCTTGTTATGTATTATAGATACCAGATTTCATTTTCTGTCATTTGATCCTCCTGCTTTTAAGATTCTTTTTTTTTTTTTACATTTCTATATCATAATAATTTTATTGGTTGTCCTATCAGTTTTTTTTTTTAATTTTTTATTTTTTATAAACATATATTTTTATCCCCAGGGGTACAGGTCTGTGAATCACCAGGTTTACACACTTTACAGCACTCACCAAAGCACATACCCTCCCCAATGTCCATAATCCCACCCCCTTCTCCCAAACCCCCTCCCCCCAGCAACCCTCAGTTTGTTTTGTGAGATTAAGAGTCACTTATGGTTTGTCTCCCTCCCAATCCCATTTTGTTTCATTTATTCTTCTACCCACTTAAGCCCCCATGTTGCATCACCACTTCCTCATATCAGGGATTGGTATTTGTTCTCAGTATTCTCAACTTGACTTGTCATAACTTGATTACCAAGTGAAAACTTGGAAATTTATGAATTTAATTGACTTTGTTAAGTTTTTAGTGTCTCAGTTTTTCTTAGTGTTCTCCTTTCTGTTCTTACCCAGTTCCTGGAGTCATCGCCTCTTGGAATGTTGTGGTCACTTAACTAACCAGTCTTATTTTCTTTAGTTTCTATTTTATGTTTCTTCCTCCTTTGCAGTTTTCTTCCCTCCCCTCCTTTCTTGAGTAGAATATTGAATGAAACAATGATGATGATCATCCTTATCTTGTTACTGACTTTATTGGCACCCTTAGTGCATTTTACCATTAATTGTTTTCACTGTTGACTTTTCAGAATATTCTGTGTTTGGTTAAGGGATTTTTTTACCCCCCTCATTTACTAAGTGTATTTTTATGCCTTTTTTTTTTTTTTTTTTTATGGAGAATGAGTGCTCAGTTTTATCAAATGCTTTGATTATATTAATTAAAATGATCATGTAGATTCCCCCATTTTTAATCTGTTAATGTGTTGCATTATATTAACCAATTTTTCTAATGTTAAACCATCCTTGGGAGCACCTGGGTGGGTCAGTTGGTTAAGTGTCTGCCTTCAGCCCAGGTCCCTGGGATTAAGCCCAGTGTTAGGTTCCCTGCTCAGAGGGGACTGCTTCTGCTTCTCCCTCTGCCCCTTTCCCAATCATGTTCCTTCTCTTTCTCTCAAATAAATAAATAAGATCTTAAAAAAAAAAAGGAAAAACCCATTCTTGAATTTCTGAGATGCCAGTATTGATCTTGATATACACACACTTACACACATTATATATATATATATATATATATATATATATATATATATATATAGCTGACTTCTGTTTTATACAATTTTATTTGGAAGTTTTGCTCATTTTAAGATGGGCCTATAATTTTCTTTTCACATACTGTCATCTATGGGTTTTGGCATCCAGATTATACTAGTCTTATACAATGAATTGGAGAATATCCCCTATTATAAAATTCTGTAGAGTAGTTTTTGTATGGGTAGGATTATCCATTTTTTGAACGTTTTGTAGAACTTATTATAGTGTTTTGGCCTAATGTTCTTTTTTTCCTCCTCTATATAGATTTTAAAAGACCGATTAATTTTCTTTTTTTTTTTTAAGATTTTATTTATTTTATTTGACAGACAGAGAGCACAAGCAGGCAGAGAGGCAGGCAGAGAGAGAGGAGGGAAGCAGGCTCCCTGCTGAGCAGAGAGCCTGATGTGGGGCTCGATCCCAGGACCCTGGGATCGTGACCTCAGCCAGAGGCAGAGGCTTTAACCCACTGAGCCACCCAAGTGCCCCTAATTTTCTTTTTTAATAGTAATACTTTTTTTAAATTATTCTGTTTTTATTTGATTTTTTTTTTGTTTTTAAGAAATTGTCCGTATCATTCAAGATTTCAGATTTTATTGGCATAATGAGTAGTATTTCTTTACCAAAAAATCTGTATCTGTAGCTTTTTTCATTCTTTCTGCTTTTATCTTCCCTTTTTAACTTTTAAAAAAACTTCGTAGAATTATATTTTACTGTATTTTTATCCCAGCAAACCAGCTTTTATTAGTTTTCCCAACTGTGTCTTTCTTTTTTATTTCACTATTTCTTTTGTTTGATTCAATTTAAAATATTTGGTTTTTGTAGATTGTTGTGTTGAATGCTTTTAATTCCCAAACCAGAAATGGGTCTTCTGCTCTATAGTTATATGGGATATAGCAGTTCTAGGTAAACCAATGGGTTACCTTGCATACTTTCTGGACCCAAGATGTAGGGGTATCCTGTATTTCTAGGCCCATAGCTTTCTTTTATTTTAGATAGTTTTTTTTTTTTTTTTAAGATTTTTTAAAATTTATTTGACAGAGAGAGATCACCAGTAGGCAGAGAGGCAGGCAGAGAGAGAGAGAGGAGGAAGCAGGCTCCCTGCTGAGCAGAGAGCCTGATGCGGGACTTGATCCCAGGTCCCTGAGATCATGACCTGAGCCGAAGGCAGCGGCTTAACCCACTGAGCCACCCAGGCGCCCCTCTAGGCCCATAGCTTTCTAAAGAATAATAGTCTAAAGCAGCAGTTGCTAGCATTTACTTTCAACCTTCTTTCTTGGAAAAGGATGGAAAAGAAGCCCTGTTCCGTTCCACTTCAGCCTCTTCATGCATTAAATCTGGCTCTGCTCCTGGTTTTCCTTAGACTCCTACTAATTTTGGTAATCCCATAAGAACTGCACTCCTGACTACTATAGCTTGCTTTTCCGGCCCAGAGTCAAAATGACCATAGCTTCAGTGTCATACACTGTTCTGAGTTTCTGTTCAGTTTTGATATTTGGAGGTATATATCTTGTTTTTGAACTTACGTCCTTATTTTGTTTTATCCATCCATTGTTTGGAGATAAGAAGGTATTTTATTTTTATTTATTTATTTTTAAAGATTTTGTTTATTTGAGAGAGCAAGCACGAGAGAGAAAGCATATGTTGGGGGGTTCTCTGTCTTGCTTTCCTACTTTCTCTCCCTTCTAGCTGGTTTTCTGCGGGCTGGTAGAAAACATTTTATTCATCTTTTTATCTCCTCTTTTTTCTCTAATGCGTGTCACATAGTAAGTGCTTAATAAATTTACTTTATATTTTGGCATAGAGCAAGCGTTAGCCAAATTTTCTTTCTTTCTTTTTTTTTAGCCTTTTTTTTTTGAGTTAGGTAATAACTGAGACTTTATTAATAAAGGCTACAAGTTCTGAGTTCTAAATGTGCTAGTTCCCCAATAGCATTATTTATGTAGGAATTCTAAGAAACAGAAACATTACATTAATTCACCATTTGAGGAATGGAATATAGAGTGGAAATTTCTGTATTAGCTAATATGAACAACAAAAAAAGACTTTTGAAGGGAAATAAAACTGTACATTTTCTCATTTTAGGAAGGTGCTTTGCTATTTGATGAAGTTATAGAGTCTCAATTTTATAAGATTACAATTAAGCCTCCATGACATTGGAAAACATAAACCAGAAAATGTTAGAAATCTGTCTCCAGTGTTCCAGGAATTTCTGCACAAAACCCCAGTGTGCATGCAACTGCCCTGACCTACTTCTCCCATGATGAAAAACAGAATTTACAAAGTGCTTAGCATAGAGTTTCTCAGAAATAGGGAGATTTCCCCAGGGTCCTCATAGCAGCAAAGAAGCTTTCAGATTATGTAGGCTCTCCCACTCCAAGGAGAGTCTCCTGGCCCCCTCACTGTGGACCATCACAAGCTGAAGCAGAATCCCTAGAGAAATCTAAGAACTTGATAATCTTGGATAGTAGGTATTCTTCTGGATGGAATCCTTTTCACATCCCAGACTGCTTCTCTTGATTCAAAAACATGATCAGGTCTGGCTTTGACACAGTGAGACCCAAGAAGAGGGGGTTTCCATAGTTTTCTAACCTCACATCCCTGTATAGTTGCCACTGAGTGTGGTTCAGGCATCCCCACTCCTTCTGGGAGAATTCTGTGGTCATACCCCTGAATGTCAGCAGTCCCTGAGAACTAGCCATTTCTTCTTTTGCTTCATCCTCTAGATTCTTTCTCACAGGGTATTTGTGGAAAAATATAGCCAAATTTTCTTAAAGAGCCAGATAGTAAATGTTCTCTCTACTACAGCCACCCAGCTCTGCCATTTTTGTGTGAATTTGCAACCATAGATAATATGTAAGTGAATGGATGTGGCTGTTTCTCAGTGAAACTATAAAAAGTGGGTGACTACATTTGCCCATGTGCTGTATTTTGCTGACCCTTGGCGTAGAGTAAACAAAGGATACAATAAATATTTACTAATTATTTTGTTTCCTATTTATTAAATTAAGAAGGTGTAGGTTTAAGAAACAACGTGCTTAAAATTTTTATGATTGCTAAAATCATAAAATCAAAAGGGTGCTCCTTTTGTTCATATGAATGTTGGATTGGATTTACTTTCTTTTTTTGGTTTACTTTTAATAATCGCATGTTCCTTTTGCTTGGTAAAAACTAGGAAATTTTTGTTGACTAGACAATTGTAGTCTGTCATCACAGACTAACACTTCTCACTTAAGTATTTATCAATCAGAACTAAGATAGTTTTATCAATCACAATTTTAAAAGTCGTAGTTTTGCTTCAGTAAGGCAGATCTTTCTTTCAGATTTTTATTAAATACTTTGTAAAAATTAACCAGTTTGTTGTTGTTATTAAGTATTTAATGAGAATTAAACATTAATGTAGCAAAGTCCCATAAACTTGACGTAGGTAAAAAAAGTAATAAATAGGAGAATATAGGTAAGGTTAGATAGAAGACAAAGAGAATAGCAGAATGAAGGAATGAAATCCTATACTTTTCAAAGCACATCATTGATGTATTGTAAGGAAAAGTACATATGAAATACGTTTGGAATTTAGAGGAGCCGGGCTGTGGTTCCAGTTGGGGTTTATGGAAGAAATAACTTAAATCTAGTCTTTTTTTTTTCCATATTTTTTAAAATTTATTTGACACACAGAGAGGGAGATCACAAATAGGCAGAGAGGCAGGCAGAGATGGGGGAAGCAGGCTCCCCAATGAGCAGTGAGCCCGATTCAGGGCTCAATCCCAGGACCCTGAGATCATGACCTGAATTGAAGTCAGAGGCTTTAACCCACTGAGCCACCCAGGTGCCCCAACTTAAATCTAGTCTTTCCAGGATGTGTGTCTGGGAGCGAAGGACTTTTCCACTTAATATACTGTCGGGAGCAGGAGTATGGAGGCCTGTCTGGGACACAGCATGAATCATGAGAACACCTCAGGAATTTCAGAGTGCTCTATAAATATAATATTCACCAGAATTGAAATGGTTAAAAGTAAATAACCCAATGGAATTTTCATTAATTTCACCAGACAAATCTTATGCAATGTTCTTGTTTAATTTCTGCATCCTTAACATTAATTTCGAGGACTGTGTTTTTGGCAGTGACTGTTGAAGTGAAGGGTCCCTATGAATACCTCACGCTTGAAGAATATCCTTTGATGATTGTAAGTGAACTTATATTCTTACCCTTAACATTACATAAGTTTAAGTTGAAAGATTGTTCATGTTTTGTGTTAATATTCTTTCAAGAATTGTTCTGAACGGTTCAGAAAACACTGCTTTTTAGTTTTGTACTTCTTACTAAAATATGACCTTGAGAGTGTCAGTTGATGACTTGTGGAATTTCAGAATTGGAAAGTACCTCAAAGATAATTTCAGATCTCATATTCTGTCTAGAATTCAAAGTGGGGCACTTCTTACCTTCCTGTAGTTTCTGATTGCATTTAAAGTAACTAAATGATGACACTTCATCGTGTGTGTTTGTGTCTATTGGAATAGCCTCACTGTTTTCAGATTTCCTTTGTTCATTCTTCTTTTCCCTTTCATAGTTTTCGCACATTGTGTTTCATTGCCTTTAGATGTATCTTCACCCTGCCATGTCTTCTTTGCTCCTTAGTGTTCTCCTTATTTATGTACTTTTAGATTGTGAGCTGAAAGACACTTTAAATGCAGAAGAACAGTTACTCTTGATGATAGGTCCTTAGGTAGTTTCTCTCTCTGCAAGAGGAGATGATTTTTTTGTGTTAGTATTGAACTTCAAAGAAATGAAATAATTACTCTTATAGTAGGAGGTAGAATATATATATATTTTATATAGTTTAGGACTGAGTATTCTAAATTGGCTCTTGGCCCTAATCCTCCTTTTTATTTCTTACCCATTTGGATGACAGTTTTTCATGGTGATGTGTATTGTATATGTCCTGTTTGGTGTTCTGTGGCTGGCATGGTCTGCCTGCTATTGGAGAGATCTCCTGAGAATCCAGTTTTGGATTGGTGCTGTCATCTTCCTGGGAATGCTCGAGAAAGCTGTTTTTTATGCAGAATTTCAGAACATCCGATATAAAGGCGAATCAGGTATGTAACCAAAGAGTGTTCGCCTGTCTTATGAGTGATTGGCAGGTAAGACGTGAGTTTTCCTCATGTCGGCAGTCGTTAAGTGGGTTTAACTTTTCGGTTTCTTAATTATTAGAATAACTTAAGCATAATCACTTGTAACTTTTGTTTTTAATCTCGTAATTTACGGGTTCAGTGATTTAAGAGTGAATTGTGCTGAAATAGATTCACACAAGTTACAGCAGCAGTGGCCATTTTGGATAAGATTATCACCATCGCTGCATCTCAATTGCCATTGATTTTTTTTTTTTTTTTAAGATTTTATCCATTTATCTGACAGAGATCACAAGTAGGCTGAGAGGCAGGTAGAGAGAGAGAGAGAGGCAGAAGCAGGCTCTCCACTGAGCAGAGAGCCCGATGCGGGGCTCGATCCCAGGACCCTGGGATCATGACTTGAGCTGAAGGCAGAGGCTTTAACCCACTGAGCCACCCAGGCGCCCCTCAATTGCCATTGATTTTTAAGGTACCATTATTATATTATCCATCTAAGGAGAGAAATAAATACTGCCAACTTAATAGTAAGATGCCATTGACCTATTTTGATTTCAGAGATTTTAAAATATGAGGGAGAAGTACCTCTAAGAATTGGTTAAGCACAGTAATACCAAGAAAATGGGAGGGTGTTTATGGTTCACTGAAGTAAACAGCTAATGACGAATTATTTTGCTGAAATTTTTTGTGATAGCTTTGGTTCTCTCTTCATTAGACCATTTGATTATGAATGATGATTATTGTAAGATTACTAATTAGAGCTTTCCCTATCTTTGAAAAGGCTTGAAAGTAGTAGATGTGAAAATAATTTGAAAACTCTGTGTGTTTGTGTTTTGTGCTTTTCAGTGTATATGTATTTTTTCAATCTGTATTCCCCAGTTTTTAAAAATGGGAGAAAAGTTCTGTAGGTGTTATAAACTATGTAGGTGAGGTATTCTGCTGAGGTTTTAGTGAAGTGGGGTTAGGGAGGGAAGGTGATTCAAGCATACCCAGACTGCTATTCACATGAGCAAGGTAAGTGAAATCAGCTTGTGTACTTAGAAGAATTGCAGGAGAGGTATTTTCTTTGAACAGGACTAATCCCAATGCTTATTCTGAAGAGCATTAGTTATCTAGATCGACATTCTGGTTCTAGAGTCACGCCTTTTCCCAAACCTAGATTATAGCACTCTTTCTTTCTTTCTTCCTTATAGTCCAAGGTGCCCTGATCCTTGCAGAGCTGCTTTCAGCAGTTAAACGCTCGCTGGCTCGAACCCTGGTCATTATAGTCAGCCTGGGGTATGGCATAGTTAAGTAAGTATGGACTTTTTATATGGAAGAACATATTAAAACACTGATTAAATTGAAACAGTATTGTAGGTTCCTGTTGTAATTCTGAAAGAATTGATATAAGAAATAGTTTGCAATAAGACAGGTTTCTAAAAAATGTTAAGTGTTTCATTTCACTTCTGAGAACTCGAGCATTTGTAGGAAAATCAGCAATGTAGTGAATGATGTTAAAACATCAAATTTTTAGGGTGAACTTAGAGTGACTTTTAATCTTCCAAAATGTTTTTGAAATCAATTTTTTTATGAGAATGTCACTCGGTCTGAAAAAAAGTCTGAAAATAATTTATTTTTCAAAAATTTTATTGAGTGCCTTCTGTATACTAGATATTATTCTAGGTGCTGAGGACACAGCAAGTAAACAAAAGACTTGGAGTTTACATTTGTGGAGGGAGGGGACAAAGATACAGATAAGTAAGTAAATATCTAATATGTCAGTGGTAAGTGCTATGGAGCAGATAAAGCAGAGGAAGGGTGTAGAGAGTGCTAGGCAAGAAGTGAAGCATATAGTTGTAAATAGGGTTGCCAAGGAAGGCTTCACTTAGTGACATTTACACAGAGATCTAAAGGTGGTGTGGGGGACCATATGTATACCTAGAGGAAGAGATGCTAAGATGTGGTCTGTATATATTTTGAAGGTAGAGCCAATGGAATTTTCTGGTAGATCAACTGTGTGATATGAACGAGAAGAAGAATCAAGGATGATGCCAACTATTTTGGTCTGAGCAATGAAAGGATGGAATTTATAAGTTAAGGAGAATCTTAGGTGAAATAAGTTTGGAGTAGAGGCAAAATTAGGAGTTCAGTTAGGTAACCAAATGGGGAAATAAAGAAGAGAGAGTGGGGTAGAGATATGAATTTGGGAGTCATCAGGATATATATGTTTATCTAAAACCATGAGAATGGAATGCAGTCACTGAGGAAGTAATTGTATATAGACGAGATCAAAGGACGGAGCCCTTGAACATTTTCAGTTACTTAGAATTCAGTGAGGTGAAACAGAATTAGAGGAATTTGAGAAGGTTTATTGTGGTGAGAGGCAAACCTGAAGAGTTTCACGGAGGAGCGATTGTGTCAGGAGGGTTAAATGATGGCCATTGGGTTGAACTACATGGAAGACATAAGTGACCTTAATAAGATGGTTTAGGGAAATGCTAGGATAAAAGCTTTACTGGAGTGAGTTCAAGAGAGAATAGGAGCAGAGAAATTGGAACTAGCTGGGTATAGAGAGCTATTTCAAGGAGTCTTGCTTTAAGTGGGATTGAAGAATTGGGTTTTAACTTTTTAAACTTATTCACTGGAGGGAGATTTGTTTTCAATGGGGTTAGGGAAATGGGGTGAGTTTCATTTTTAAAAATTATTTAATTCATTTAACAAATATGAGGGCCTACTATATGCCAGGGCCTAGGTTTCAAAAATACAACAGTGGGGAGAAAAATCCTTGCCCATATGGACCTTTGCTAGCATATAATAAAAAAATACAAGGACAAATACTACTTAGACTTAGGTAGACATGATTTAAGGCAATGCATCTCAAACTGACAGTGCAGTAATGAATCACTTGGAGATCTTGTTATCAATCAGAATGCAGATTCTGATTGAATGGCATCTTGAAGCATAAGCTGCTTGAAAGACTTCATATTTTGTTGGATTCTGAGCTTACAAATGTACAGTTTATCTAATGGGTTGCAATAGGATATTTGCTTATATCAAAACTTTTAGATTTGGTAATGGTATTGTGCTAATGTATTTAAAAAGTCCTTGTTGGTTAAAAACATGCTGAAATATATACAAGTTAAAGATACACTATCTAGGATTTGCTTGAAGATAATATGGGAGGATAGGAAGTGGATGGGATTTGCATGAGGCACAATTGACTATAACTTAGTGGTTATTGGGACTAGATGTTGGACATAGAGGGATTCATTATACTGTTGAATGTTTCAGAAGTCTCTATAATAAAATGAGTTTTTGTTTTTGTTTTTTTGATACAGTAACCGGGAACCAGATCTAAAGTTCTAGTAGTTATTAACTTGGTTTAAGACCATAAGTTCTTCGGAGTTTTTTTTTTTCTTATGTAGATTAAGTATGTCTGACTTCCTCTGTTAAGTTATTGACCAGTATTTTAATTAAGTGATTGCTTTTAACTTATTTTGGAGTTTGTGGCATTGATGCTCAGCTCTTTCTTTGCTTCCTGTTTAGGCCTCGCCTTGGAGTCACTCTTCACAAAGTTGTGGTAGCAGGAGCCCTCTATCTTTTGTTCTCTGGCATGGAAGGCGTCCTCAGAGTTACCGGGGTCAGTACTGCTTAATCTAAGTATTTATGATCAGTTCAAATAACATTGTTTTTGTCCTGAGAGGGTGAATTAGAAAAGTCTGTGGACTTCTTTACTATTTCTTCTAAATCATTTGTAACTCTGATTTTCAAAATGTATATATAATTTAAATTTTCTTTTTAATCCATTAGAACTTCATAAGTTTAATGAGTAACTAGGAATGAATGCTTTCCCACCTGTCCACAAATTGCTACTTACTCATTGCCTCCTCCCAGACAGTGGGCCCTCATTCTTGTATAAGTGGCAAAGATTATAATTTTGCTTAATAATACACTTTTTTAAAAGATTTATTTATTTGAGAGAGATAGCATGTGTGCATGCTTGTTGAGGAGGGGCAGGGGAAGAGGGAGAGAGAATCCCATGCAGACTCCCAAGGAGCTTGGAGCCTGATGAGGGGCTCCATCTCATGACGCTGAGATGAGGATCTGAGTCCAAACCAAGAGTCAGATGCTCAGCTGACCGCCCCTCCAGGCACCCTCTCTTTTTTGTTTTAAAGTGATAGTGCTCTTTGCTTAATTAGTACTTGAGTTTCAGAGGCTTTTCTAAAATGCAACTAATTGTTTCACTTTATTCTTGAGAATTATAAAATCATGCTCTTTGTCAGGAAGGGAAGCCAAAGCACTAAATATAAATGATAAATTTTGTCAGAGTTGGATTAATGTGAATGGTCATTCCAGCTGGATTAATAACTACTGGGCATTCTAGTAGTTATTTATTTAAAAATCACTGTCAGCAATAACCCATTAGATTCAAGGTGGTAAATGCTATAAACTTGACTTAGTGAGCTCAGTAAGTTTTGTAATAAATTACTCCTTAAATAAAACATTTTATGGATACATACTGTTTTTCAGATCACACTGTCCTGTATGTAATCTTCAACTTTTAGCAACTCTAACCCTCTGTCAATTTCCTTTTCTTTCTGCTGCTGTAGTATTTTTCTTACTCATTGGCTCTGATAGTAAACCTGGCCCTCTCAGCAATTGATGCCTGTATTATTTTATGGATATCCTTTCAGTAATGCCCTGATGTCTGGGTAATCAGGGTTATATAAATAGCATCTTATATATATAAACTCGTGAAACAAGTGGCATAGTTTCGGGGACAGATACTTGCCTTACATCTTATTTTGGGATGTGCTCTTATTTGTAGAATTATATTGTATTACAGCTCTGGAAATTATAACTATGTATTAATGCTGCAGTACTTTGAAATATGAGAAGGGTCTTTTTAGACTTGTAGCCAAAAATCACAGTGATGGGAGATGATATGATGGGATTGGGGCTTGTAACACCAAAGCTTTTCAGTGTGGTCACTTCTTAACATGGACCTTACTTAGCACGCTAGGAGCTCTATGGTGGTTGCCTTGTATTAGTTTGTAGCACGTCTTACTGTATTGAGATGGTGATCAACAGTTTGTATGAAATGCTTATAGCTGTGTATTCTTTGTGATTGTCAGAAAGGAAGAATGATAAAGGTACAAAGTATTATTCCTTATTTTCTTTCAGTTCAAATGCAAAATCATTCTAGATGATTATGTAAATGCGGAGTCATTTTCTGGTTTCTTCGCTGTGCTCTCTAGACATCTTTTTTTCACCACCTTTTTTTCTTTGTCTGCAGGCCCAGACTGATCTTGCTTCCTTGGCCTTTATCCCCTTGGCTTTCCTAGACACTGCCCTGTGCTGGTGGATATCCTTCTCATTGGCTTGTTTGATGGCGGTCCCATTTTCTCCCCTCGGAGTTGGGTTTCCATTGATCTTTCTGCAAATGGTTTTTGCCAGTTTCGTTGATCACTCCTTACTTTGGGGAATAGGGTATTTTCAGTCTAACAACCTGGGGGCTCAGGTAAGCAGTTATTTTGTTTTTAATTTTAAAAAATTTCATCAAGAGTTGGTGACTGCAGCCTGAGAACAAGATAAAAAGCTTTTGGCCTTTTCTTTAAATGAGCATTTCACTTCGATTTTGGATTTACTTGTGTATCTCACTTTGTGTTAGAATCACTGGCTGCTGTGGTCCTGCTCTTTCTTTCAGCCTTCCAATTAGTAAATGCCTTGAAAATTATGTAAATATTTTGATTCTTAAAATATGGTTTCAGGAACTGTATGAGGTTGTTTGACTCTCTTAAAATTCTAAGTAGATTTAGCAGATTTTACCCTTACGTAGTAAGTGTTTTATACCCTCATTCAAAAGCTGACTTGGGATTATTTGAAGATGTCACTCTTTGAAATAAATCTTGCTTCATTTACAGGAAAAGTCAACCAGCAGGTAACAAACAAGCTTCTATTTGAATAATCTTGTCTTCCTGCTTTTCAAGAATAAACATTTGTTTATTAGGGACTTGGCCTGTTGGAGGAAGGATTCAGGTTTTTGGAGTTTTATCTTTTGGGGATTTTTAAAAATTTATTTTGTTTTTTTAAACAGTTGGGCAGTTGGGCAATATTATTGCCCAACTATGTACAGTTGGGCAATATTATTGTCCTGATGGACTGTGACTATTATGAAAGGCTGAGTATAAATAAAATTGCAATTTTGTGAATTTGAGGGGATTTTCATATATCAAAAATACTTGAAACTGAAATGTCCTGCATCCAAATGGCCAAAGCTTTTCTAGGTCAGTATCTTTGTGAACCTCTACTATGCATATTGAGAGGAAAGGAGAGGGACGAGACCATACAAGAAGATGACCTGATAATTAGGTAGCTGCGAGGGCTCTGTTGAAAGAAGGCAGGTGTGAGCTTCAGCTCACTTGCTTTCATATCTTCTCCTCATTTTGAAAGTTGAACATAAGAGCAGATAATTGAGCAGAGTCGTGCAGCGGAAGCGTGCTGGGCCCATAAGAGCAGATAATTGCGTATAGTAGTCATTAGCTGTCCTCTATCTTTGTGCAGCAACTTATACTTGAGATAATGACTTGAAAATAGAGAGTTGTTGCTCTTGAGCCTGCCTGTGGTTCTCAGCCAATTGTAATCATATGGTAATTCATTATAGTTCATGATGGCAAGTTGCTTAGCATGACGCAAGGGGACTGAGTGTAGAACTCTGGGAGGTTGTAGACATGAGTGTAAGACTCTAGACTGGATTAGCTAGGGCACCATTACCTCGCAAGAAAAAAGGAGATGATGATAACTCCTGTTGCTTTGCCTCTTACTCATTTTTATTTCATTTTTCTTCCATTTGCTTCTTTTTCTTTCTCTAGAAAGCTTACTACCTTTATTTCTCCTTTATATTTTTCTTCTCTTCTTTTTTCTTATCTTTTGCATTCTCATTTTATCCGGGTTATGTCTTCTCTTTAAGTCTCATTGAAAATGAAGACTTTCTAACTAATGGTGGGGTTGGAGTGTTTATAAAGTTGAGAGGAAGAGCTGTAAGGCCTGGCATCCATGGCTCTGTCATTATGACCCAAGATCCTTAAAGAAATGTAAGGGTTAATTTACTAGCTTACTGTTTTTTTCTGAATGTTGATTTCCTTGACCTGCAAACACATATTTATTAGCTTGACTCAAACAATGAAGCTGTTAAAACTTCGGAGGAACATTGTAAAACTCTCTTTGTACCGACATTTTACCAACACGCTTATCTTGGCAGTGGCAGGTAAGTCAGGACTTGCTTCCTGCTATTTAAATGCATTTCCTTTAGAACTAAGATTCTTAACCTGAGAGGCCGTGGATGGGCTTTCTAAAATTACATGGAAAGTTTTGTGTGTTTCACATAGGGAAGGAGTCTTTCACTATTGTCGAATTCTCGAAAGGGTCTTTGGTTCTAAAAAGTTTGACAACCATTTATTTTAATAGCTGAAAATCAATTACATATAATTTTAACTCTCCCTCTCCTGTCTCCATTCTTTTTCTGAGACTTCTTTTTTTGAGGCAAATTAGCATTAGTGTCATATAGCATTTAGATTTCTTTTAGAAGACATTAATATTTGCTTATTTGGTTTTATTGAAATAAAAAATTTTATATAGATTTTAGATCAGTGTACATTGCTGTTGTACTGCCTTTATATATGTCATTAAACATGCATAACATATATGTTATGCACATACATTAGGATAGACTATAGCCCACATAAGGGTAATTTGCCTGCCTTTTTTAACTTGTGTATCAGGAATAGAGAGGTCTGGCCTATGATTGGAACCAATAATTCTATTTGTCTTACAGTCATTTTATCAACCTTTTTCCATCTGACCAGGCAAAGAAAAATTAATGTTATACGAAAGAGGAAAGGGAAAGCAATCATTATTGATAATGCTGGAAAAAGCCATGTTTCTCACATCTTCTTTCCCACTTCTGAGGGTTACTAAAGTAGTGCGATAATAAGTAATACTATTCTTTAAGTATAGAAAGTGTTGACAAGGGTACACATTGTACACTTTGCTTATAGCAGTTGTTAAGTAAATTTGTGTTGAATAAATGTGTTACAATAAGTGAGAGAAAATGATTGTGATATATTGGGAGTTAGGGATGTGTGAGATTCCACTTGATGAGAATCAGAGAACGTTTGAGAATAAAAACTAACATTCGTATTCTGACCAGGTTTTTCCATTTCCTGTTAGCATCTATTGTGTTTATCATCTGGACAACCATGAAGTTCAGGATAGTGACTTGTCAGTCGGTGAGTTGTAAACACATGCATTTATGAATAGTGTTTTAAAAAATACACAGTGGTGTTAATGATCGTGGTAAAGTTTAAGAGATTAGGGCTAGATCTCCAGTCTAAGGGTTAGAATGCTTTCCTCCTCCTAAAAATATTTTGTATTATCACAGTGCTTTGGTATGGTAGATTTGTTTTGTGGATTTTTTGGGGAGAAAGGACTGACTCTGTATCCCAGTAGTGGGAGAGAACATTATAAATGATATCACAGTTTTTCATAACCTAGTTTTGGCCTTAACTAAAAATTGTTAGCAGAGTCCTAAACGTTAAGTGTGTATGAATAATGCTAATCTGAGCAGAAGCCATGTACTTAAGAATTGAGCATTGACTGGCCAGTAACATTACTTAGGAAGCTAGAGCTAAGCTGTTAAAAATAAATAAAAATGAAACTCTTAAAAAAAAAAAAAACCACAATGTTACTTTCTCTTACCTTGTATAAAAACCTTTTCCTAAATATTCTCAGAGCTATAATGAAGTCTTAATGAAGTGCTCCATTCAGTTGGTGCCTTTTCTTGAGCAACAATAAAACACTTCCAGGGAAGAAACTGTGTTCGTTCATTTTTTATTCCCAACACTTAGCACACTGCCTAGCACATAGCAGGCTCCTAGTAAATGTAAGTTGAATGAATAAATAACTGATTCTTGTTCTATGCCAAGGGCTTTGTGAAGAGTTAAGATTATGTATAAAAATGTACTTCTCCCCCTTTTGGTAGGATTGGCGGGAGCTTTGGGTGGATGATGCCATCTGGCGGTTGCTGTTCTCTATGATCCTCTTCGTCATCATGGTTCTCTGGCGACCATCTGCGAATAACCAGAGGTTCTTGACACTTCTTATTTATATTGCTAACCACTGAATGGCCTTGTCATCTGTTTAGGGGTGATTGAATGGGTGACAGTGTCAGGGCCTTGTCAAAGTATAAAGAGTATTCACTGGGTCTGGAATCCAGTGAATGGGTTCCTGGGTTCCTGCCCAGCTCTCCTATTTGCATTGTGATTTTTGTCATGGTGCCCTGTTCCACTTCCCTGGGCCCTCTTCATATAATGGGAGGGAATTGAACCAATTCGTATGAGGTATTTTTCAATTCTGACATCTGATAATATATGAGTAAATAAGAGTAGATAGATAGTGATACTTGTAATGAAAGTCTCACCTGTCTAGCCTCAGGAAGGAAAGAATAATTTTTATAGCCAGTAACCCAGCTCACTTTGTAACAATAGGGTAAAATGAAAACTTAAGTGACAGACTTTGGAATTAAAAATATATATGTGAATTTGCTTTGTTAAGCTATTGGCAAATCTCAATTATTTAGGAATTGACTATCTTTATTCTGTGTATATTCACGTCTTTGGCATGCCCTTCCTTTTGTGTTTAGACAGTTAAGAGCTTATATTACCCAACCATATCAGCAAAGAAGGAAAAGGATGAGGTGGCATAACTGAGTGGCTAATTTTATAATCAGACATACCAATAAAATACTTAGACAATAAGTAATATCTTTTTACCCCATGAAAATAGCCTCTCTTTTTATTCATTTATTTTTATTTTTTTTTTAAAGATTTTATTTATTTATTTGACAGAGAGACAATGAGAGAGGGAACACAAGCAAGGGGAGTGGGAGAGGGAGCAGAAGGGTTACTGCTGAGCAGGGAGCCCAATGCAGGGCTCGATCCCAGGACCCCAGGATCATGACCTGAGCCAAAGGCAGATACCTAATGACCGAGCCACTCAGGCACCCTTAGTGTGTCTTTTTAATATACATATGTTTGTGGTTTTTTTTTTTTTTTAAAGTTAAAAAATAGAGTAGGCTTGGGACTATTGGGGTGAAGGGTATGCACATTTGTAATTTTCAAAGTATTAAAGTCAGAGTGCATTAAATAAAATCTGAAACAAATTGTGTATGTACTGATAATTGTACGAGAGGAGTTCTCTCCTCTTCCGTCCTATATTCCTGTTATTCAGTTTTTGCAGATCTGGCAGATGAGAATATTCACTGTTATTTTTTAAATGTTACATTTAAGACTGAATTACTTTTTATGGCTTTTATGTGTTTATGGTCATTTAGTTCACCTGACAATCAGCTTTTTATATTTTGAGTTTTTTTAAATCAGCTTATTGATCAGTTTGTATTGATTTGTAGGAATTCCTTATATATTTTAGATACCAATATTTTGTTCTAAGCATTCCAGATATTTACTTCTCGTTGTTGATTGTTTTTGAACATTTTAATGGTATTCTTGGCTATAGAAAATTTTGAAAGTATGGAGTCAAATTTGTCGGTATTTTTTTTTCCTTCATGTATTGTGTATTTTATGTCTTGTTTAAGAAACTTTCCTGGCTTGAGGTGAATTCTGAAATTATAATTTTTTTCAAAACTTCACAGTTGAACTTTCATTCATCAAGAATTGTTTGACTGTGGGTTCTCTGATTTTTTCTGTCCCTCTGATCCTGAATCAGTAGTACACTATCTTAGTGTTAGTAGTACACTGCCTTACTGTTTACTGTTATGTCTTGGTATGTGCCCTCCCCTTAGTCTTCTTTTTAAAAAAATACGCATTGTTACTGGATCTTTGCTTTTTAATGAAATGTTTAGCTTGTTTGTTTAATTCTAGGAAAACCTTTATTGATTTTAATTGGAATTTAATTAATAGGTTAATTAGGGAAATTATATATATTTTTTTAATCCTTGAATATGTTACTGCTCTACCAATTTTAGTCCTGTGCTTTAGTCATAACTTTTACTGAAATATTTTTTAAAAGATTTTTTATTTATTTGATAGAGAAATAGGCAAGTAGGCAGAAGTAGGCAGAGACGCAGGAAGAGAGAGAGGGAGAAGCAGGCTCCCTGCTGAGTAGAGACCTCCCCCCCACCATGTGGGGCTCGATCCCAGGACCCTGGGATCATGACTTGAGCCGAAGGCAGAGGCTTAACCCACTGAGCCACCCAGGCGCCCCTTTTTATTGAAATAGTTAAAAAATGTTATGGCTCTTATGGATGCAAACCACCACCACCCCACCTTTTTTTTTTTTCTTTTAGATTTTATTTATTTGTCAGAGAGCCCAAAGCAGGAAGAGTGGCAGGCAGAGCAGGTAGAGGAGGCAGAGGAAGAAGCAGAGGAGCAAGGAGCCAGGTGCGGGGCTCCACCCAGGACTCTGGGATCATGACCTGAGCCGAAGGCAGGTGCCTAACCAGTTGAGACACTCAGGCATCCCTGGATGCACCCCCCCCCTTTTTTTTTTTTTAAGATTTTTATTTATTTATTTGACAGAGATCACAAGCAGGCAGAGAGGCAGGCAGAGATAGAAAAGGGGAAGCAGGCTCCCTGCTGAGCAGAGAGCCCGATGTGGGGCTTGATCCCAGGACCCTGGGATCATGACCTCAGCCGAAGGCAGAGGCTTTAACCTACTGAGCCACCCAGGCACCCCTGGATATACCCTTTTAAAATAATACATGTAGCTTTGGCAAAAATGTAGGAATGTTAATTGAATTTTTTAAAAAAATTTTATTTATTTGTTTATTTAAAAGATTTTATTTATTTATTTGACAGAAATCACAAGTAGGCAGAGAGGTAGGCAGAGAGAGAGGAAGGGAAGCAGGCTCCCCACTGAGCAGTGAGCCGGATGAGGGACTCGATCCCAGGACACTGGGATCATGACCTGAGCCGAAGGCAGAGTTTAACCCACTGAGCCACTCAGGCGCCCCTTTGTTTTTAAATTTTAAGTAGCCCCATACCTGATTAGGGTTTGAACTCATGACCCTGGGATCAAGAGTCACATGCTCTATAGGCTGAGTCAGCCAGGACCCTTTGAATGCTATTGATTTTTATATATTTATCATACCCATCAACCCTCCTACATTGTTTTCTCAGTTCTCTCTCTCTCTCTTTTTTTAAAGATTTTATTTATTTATTTGACAGACAAGTAGGCAGAGAGGCAAGCAGAGAGCGAGGAGGAAGCAGGCTCCCGGTTGAGCAGAGAGCCTGATGTGGGACTTGATCCCAGGACTCTGGGATGACCTAAGCTAAAGACAGGTGCTTAACCAACTGAGCCACCCAGGTGCCATATTCCTAACTTTTAAAGAGGTGGGGGTTTTTTGTTGTTGTTGCTTTTTAAATTGATGAAAGGGAGTTTTACAAACAAGGTAGAATGAAAATAACAGGCAACAGTGAGTACAGAGTGAGTTCAAAGCTAATGCTTTGTAAGAATTACCTATCTGGGGGCACCCGGGTGGCTGTCAGCTGAGTGTCCTGACTCTTGGTTTTGGCCTAGGTTATCTCAGGACTATGGGATTGAGCCCTGTTGTGTTGGGCTTCATGCTCAGTGGGGAGTCTGCTTGAAAGTTTCTCTCCCTCTACCCCTCCCCCTACTTTCTCTCTCTCAAATAAATAAAAATTAACAAAAAACGGAATTGTCTCTGGCAGCTGCTTTGCTGAATCTGTTCAAAGTTGGAAAGGTAAGATGAGGCCTTCATCTTCTCAGCTCCCCACTGGGAAACAGATTTTTAAATCACCTGGTACATATAAGGTCAGGTCTTCTGTCTCTTTACCCCAGATTCAAAGGCTGCGATTTTAAAGCACATGAGAATTTACTTCCCTCTGTTTGATTATATATGCTTATAAATGCTTACTATGTGTGAGGTATTATTCTAAGCATTTTTTGAAATGTTTACTTTTTTCAGAACACCTCTGTGAGTGATGTTTCATTATCCCCATTTTCAGATGAGAATACTGAGGCACAGAGAATGAATAACTTGTGTCAAGTCATAAATAGTACGTGGCTGAGCCTGCACTCATCAGTGTGATGCTGTCCTGCTTCTCTTGCTCGTATAGGCAATCGAGCTTTCTGAAGGGGAAGAGTTAACTTCGTTTTCACTGAAATAATTTTATGAATGACTCATTGCAGTTTCAGTAGTAAAACCTATAAAATCTAGTTAGTGGACCATTTTTTGTAGTTTTCTAAGTTTTTTCCTTCTGTTCTATCTTTGGTCAGGTTTGCCTTTTCACCGTTGTCTGAGGAAGAGGAAGAGGATGAACAAAAAGAACCTATGCTAAAAGAAAGCTTTGGTAGTGATAAAATTTTATTTATGCTTTAAATATTATTTTCTGGTTTTTAGAAGTAGAGTAGAGCAAGTATAATGGTTTGTGAGTATCCAAATCAGGATACTGGATATAGTTTATTATTTTACACCTGTTTTACACTTGTATCTCAGTTTGGCCTGTGGTAAATTAGGAGACAGCAAAAATAAGGGTATAAATTTTCAAGTGAAGCTGTGGTAAATTCAGTAAACAGTTGTACATTAAATGTCCACTTTGCTTACTGGAGGAGCTAAAAATCTGGATTTGAACTTCCTAGCATAAAGATGGAGAAACATTGTTATATAATTCAGTTTGAGTAAACTTAACATTCTAAATTCATGTTTGAAATCATTGCTGATCTACTAATATACTTAACCCCATCTACTTTGTTTTTGCTTTACAGAAGGAATGAAAATGAGAAGTACTAAACAAGAACCAAATGGAAATAGTAAAGTAAACAAAGCAGTAAGTAATTATATACAGGCCTTAATGATTTTTTAAATCATAAAGCTTTAAGCTTGCTTTATATAAAGATCTTTTCATATATAATACATTTACATTTATAAAAACAGCAAGTGATTCTAAGACCTACTAATCTTTAACTAGATGGTTTGCTACTAAGTCCTGAAAAGGTTCCAGACTAGTCTGATGGCTCTTTTTTTTTTTTTTAAAGATTTTATTTATCTGTTAGAGAGTATATATACAAGCAGGGGGAGTGGCAGGCAGAGGGAGAAGCATTGCTCCCTGCTGAGCAAGGAGCCCAATGTGGGACTCAATCCCAGGATCTGGGATCATGACCTGAGCCAAAGGTAGATGCTTAACCAACTGAACCACCCAGGCAAGCGTCCTTAGTCTGATGGTTCTATTTAGTTGTTTTCATTAGTGGAAGTTATAGTCCTTTTAATAACCTAAGGTGTTTCTTGTAGTAAAGATCAAGATTTTTTTCATTCAGCAGTTTTTTTGTTCTGTTTTGTTTTAAAATAGTACATGCAGTCTATACATTAAGGGCTTTAGAGTTTAATCTCACGCTTAAGGAGCAAAACTTACATGAGGCAAACTCTTAGGTATTAGACCATTGAGAGGAAAGAATTTAAAGACATCATTTTATATTTCCCTTACATGGTTTTTTAAAGTATTGGATTATATAGTTTTTTAAATTATTAGCAGTGCCATTTGTTATGAATATACTCCTTAAGAATGCCCAAAAGATTAAATTTAAGAATTTTGAGACCTCTATAGATCCTTACTTGGGATGTATTATTTGGAGCATTTTAGCAACAACTGATATTTGTATGTTCCCAGCAGGAAGATGATTTGAAGTGGGTAGAGGAGAATGTTCCTTCTTCTGTGACAGATGTGTAAGTTTTTGAATCATTACCATGAGAATCATATTTCAGTATTGCTTTTATTATTTAATTGAATGAGCTCAAGAACATCCTAATGAGAATGCTTATAGATTAAATTATTTAAATTAAGGAATATTAAAAATGTTTAAAAGATGTTCAATAAAAATTACAAATGATATACAACCAAAAGTAATTGGAATTGTTTGTTCAGATGACATTTCTGCTTAGAAAGTTTTAGTTATCCATCTTCCTAAAATCACTGGGATAGTTCTTTGGAATTTTTTAGTTCTTTCCCATGACTATATTTTTATTTTTTTAATTAATTTTATTTTTTTAATCTTTTTTTTTTTTTTTAAAGATTTTATTTATTTATTTGACAGAGAGAGAGAGACGGTGAGAGAGGGAACACAAGCAAGGGGAGTGGAAAAGGGAAAAGCAGGCTTTCCACTGAGCAGGGAGCCCGATGCAGGGCTGGAGCCCAATGCAGGGCTTGATCCCAGGACCCTGGAATCATGACCTCAGCCAAAGGCAGATGCTTAATGACTGAGCTACCCAAGTGCCCCCATGATTATTTTTAATTAAACATTGGCTCTGTCACAGCGCAGAACCTGTTTGTTTTCTGTACACTTCCAGTAACCTTCTGTTTTTATATTTGCTTTTATTCCCCTGAAATGGCCATTAATATGCAGATCTTAGATAATTATAAAAAAGGCTTTAAATTGCATTCATAATCTACTTTCCTTTATGAACTATTTATGACTTTACATTGTTCATTTTGGTGTTTTTCTCTCTGCAGAGCACTTCCAGCCCTTCTGGATTCCGATGAGGTTGGTAATCATCATGTGCATAAACTTTGGGTCTGATGATTTAATAGGGAATCATAGGTCCTTTGTTTAGGGAAATTTTATTTGACTCAGTAATGCCCTGAAGAACTATAGTTGATATAGTAAAAAGGATGAGAATAGAAATACTAAGATACTAAGAGGGGAACCCACATATTCAAGAATGTTTTCTTTCTGTACACCTTTTTTTTCCCCCTAGGAAGAGCTTTCTTTCTATCCCCTATTTCCTTTCGTAGGTTACATGGTTAGACTTGTCTTTCATGTCTTTCATTGAAGGACATGTCTTTCATTCTGAATATTAGGTTATTCTAGATTTTCTTAATTTTAGAAAGCCCTTTGAAAGCATCTGCCTGATTTCTAACTCATTGTTGTGGATTGACTGCTGAAAAATGATTTGTTCATTTCCCACTGACCTGCTATGTGATGTAGCACACAATATCAAATTCCGTAGCAGTTTTGTATATTGAAATAACTGAGAACTCTATCATGCAGAATTAAACTTATCTTTCTTTGTAACACTTTGCATTCTGTGATGTATTCTCCAGTTTCCCAAATCTCTCACTTGAAGGCTTCTGCGAATAGTTGTCCTCAGGGCTTCCCTGTGACTAGCTCTCAGCCACTGCTATATTTTCAGGCAGAGAAGGTTGAGTATGTAAAACCCTGTTGGGCCATTCATGGCAATACAGGTTTATTTTAGTTTTTTTGGTGATAGTGACTTCACCCATCTGTTCATATTTCTTGTGTGTAAACCTTTCAAGAACTGAGTAAGAACTTAACTATAAGAGAAACAAATTTTAAAGGACTGGGAATCAAAATAGCATCAGACTCTTCAGCCTCAGCTTTGGAAGCTAGAACATAGGAGAACAATGTCTTTGAATTGTGAGGAGAATTATTTTCAATGTAGAATTGTATATTCAACTAAACTGTTGTTATGAGAGCAAAATAAAGATGATTTTAGTCATGCAGGAAATAAATTAATATCCTACATGTGCTTTCTCAAAAGTAGCAGAAAATGTTCTTTACAAAATGAGAGAACTAAAAAGAAAAAGATTTGGGATTCAGTGAATAAAGAGCCCAACAGAGAGGCAAGGATAAACTCCCAAGATGATGTAAGAAACTCTGAGAGTAATAGCTGGGCAACAGTCTTGGAGGGCATCCAGTCCGCAATGGAGAAGACCAGAGAGCTTCAGGAGGAGTAGTTCTAAGAAAAAAAGTGAAAAGGATAGATTAGCTGATATAATTGATTATTTTGAAAAAAAATTTACAGTTCTAAGTTCAGTATATGTGATACGTGATATGTGCTTTTAGCAAATGAAGCAAAACAAAAATGAAAAATATTAACTCCAAGGTAAAAAATTATATAAGAAAAGAAATTTAATGGTAATAAATTAATTTTCTTAATTGAAATGGCATACTATAAATACTATTTTTTTTTAAGATTGTATTTGAGAGTGAGCGCAAACATGCTCATGAACATGGGGGTGGGGAGGGACAGAGGGAGAGAGAGAAGCAGACTCCTCCACTGAGTAAGGAACCCAACATGGGGCTCAATTCCAAGACTCTGGATCATGGATCATGACTTGATCTGAAGGCAGATGCTTATGGACTGAACTACCCAGGGACCCCCGTACTGTTTCTTTTTTTTTTTTTTAAAGATTTTATTTATTTATCAGAGAGAGAGAGAGGGAGAGCGAGAGCGAGCGAGCACAGGCAGACAGAATGGCAGGCAGAGGCAGAGGGAGAAGCAGGCTCCCTGCCGAGCAAGGAGCCCAATGTGGGACTTGATCCCAGGACGCTGGGATCATGACCTGAGCCGAAGGCAGCCGCTTAACCAACTGAGCCACCCAGGCGTCCCCCCCCATACTGTTTCTAATCGGACATAATTTTTAACATGCTTTTTATTTTTAATTTTTTTTTAGATTTACTTGTTTTTAGAAAGAGCATGAATTGGGAGGGGGCCCAAGGGAGAGAGAGAATTTCCGGCATATTCCCCACTGAGTGCAGAGCCTGACGTGGGGGTTAGTCTCATGACCTTGAGATCATGACTGAGCCCAAACCAAGAATTGGATGCTCAACAAACTTAGCTACCCAGATGCCCCTTAACATGTTTTTTAAAAAAAAAATTATGAAAATACATAAAATCTACCATTAATTATTCTCAAGTGCAAAGTGTTAATTATATGCAGTGTTGTACAACAGATCTCTAGAGCTTTTTTTTTTTTTTTTTTAAAGATTTTATTTATTTATTTGACAGAGAGAAATTACAAGTACACTGAGAGGCAGGCAGAGAGAGAGAGAAGGAAGCATGCTCCCTGCTGAGCAGAGAGCCCGAAGCGGGACTCGATCCCAGGACCCTGAGATCATGACCTGAGCCGAAGGCAGCGGCTTAACCCACTGAGCCACCCAGGCGCCCCTCTAGAGCTTTTTTAAACAAACGAATATGTAATATTTCATTATAAGCATATACCATAATTTTGTTTATGCAGTCCTATATTTTTGGACATTTAATTCTTTCAATTTTGTTAAAATTTTGAGTTTTGCAGTAGAAATGTTTCTGGCCTAATCTTTGTCCACATCCTTGACTTTTTCTTCAAGTTACATTCTTGAATCAGGGAGGTAGACATTTTCATTAAAGTTTAATCTGAAGTAGATGTTTATTTCTTTCTCTTCTTTGACTCAGAAATACAGAGTTCCTTTTAATCTGTGGTTTAATGTCCAGAAACTTAGAGATTTTGGTTCAGTTAATCTTGGGTGGGGCCTGGACATCTATATGTTTCAAAATCTTCATAGTTAGGACCATTTCTGTCTGTCTTTCTTTCTTTCTTTCTTTTTTTTTTTTCAGAGAGAGTGCAAGTGGGTTGGGGTGACAAGAAAGAGAATCCTAAGCAGGCTCCACACTCAGTGCGGAACCTGAAGTGAAGCAGTGCTTGATCTCACAGACCTGAGATCAGGACCTAAGCTGAAATTAAGAGTCTCAGGTGCTTATCCAGCTGATCCATCCAAGCGCCCCAGTTAGGAACTATTTCTATCTAGTTAATGGACACAGAAGTACTTGTGAGAAGTATATGTGTGTGTGTGTGTGTGATCTTTGTAGAAGAAGACATTTGGAATGTAGACCCATTTAAAATGCTTAGAAAAAAACTTCTTCTTTTTTACCTTAGGAACGAATGATTACACACTTTGAAAGGTCCAAAATGGAGTAAAAAAAATGGGAAGATGTGCAGTTGAAGATGGCAATATCTGGGAAGAGATCAGCTTCTGTGTTAATCTTCTATACTCCTCCATGGAATTAAAGGAGGCAGTGAAACCTGATCTGTTCCTTGACCTTTGTGCATTGGAGCTGGTGAGAGGTGTCAGAACAAGGAGAACATCTTACTGAAAACAAGTTCATAGGATGAAAAAGATCTGCAAGTGTTTTATTTACAACATTGATGCCCCTTTCCTTCCCATACCCTGACATGGATGTTTATGCAACTTACGTGTGTTGTTCCTGAGCCTTCTATAATGTTTTAATTGTTTAATCTATCAAACTAAAAAGTTTAACATCTTCTAAAGAACTGTGACATCAACGCCATAATATGTAATCTCCAGGAGCAACTGCCTATAATTTTTATTTATTTAGGGAGTTACATAGGTGGTGGGGGAAATTGTTAATTATTTTTCCATTTCCTGAGAAGCCAAGGTTATATCTCACAGAGGTGGTTTGGAGACAAAAAGAGTCCTGACTTCTGGAGCCATGGTTCTTTTGGTGATTTAAAACAAAAAGAAGAGCACGCAAGAGAGAAACCTGTTACAGTATGATTCAGATCATTTAAAAAAAATCAAGTGCAATTTTGTTTACAAATGGTGTATATTAAAGATTTTTCTATTTCAGATGTACTTTAGAGAGAAATATTAGCTTAACTCTTGACATCTGCTTTTGTGACACATCCCATTGCTGGCAATGTGGTGCACACTCCAGAACTTTTAACTACTGTTTTGTAAGCCTCCAAGGGCAGCGGCATTGTGGAATCCTAGGCAATGCTTTGTTTGCCTTCATGCTAGTTACTGGGTGTTGCACTAGATGCAAAGAGGCACTCCATCTAAGTGCTTGTGAGTGAGCGCCCTGCTCAAGGAACTGTAGTGCTTAAGCGGAGCTAATACAAAGGAAACAGGTCCTTCTGGCTTAACTGAAACAGTTTTTCCTGCATGAAGTAGTGTGGAGGCCCTGGACTGCTGCTCATTCTTTAGGATTGACTGTTCTTACACCTGGTGTTGGTTTAGAGACTTTATAAGAGACATCACAAGGTGATGGGATTCATTTGAAGCACTATTTTTCTGTTTTAATGGTTTTGTCCAATTTTGCCTTCCCGAGATTTTTGTTCTACATAAAAAGTTCATGCCACTTTTTAATATAAAAAAATTTTAACAAAATTAATATATCTTCCTCATTTTTTTCCCAGATTTGCCTCTAAAGACTCTTCTTCCTAAACTCTTGTGGGAATTTTCCCTTCATGGTTTTTGTTCTACATCATCTAATTGTGAAACCAGTGACCACATGACCACAGTCTTCACTAACTCATACAATAGTGAAAGTGTTTTAGAATCTTTCTATAGCTGTTTGCTATGGTTATTTAAAAAAAGAAAAAAATCACCTAGGCAGTATCTCTAAGGAACAATATGAAGGGCTGACTGTATTCTCAGGTTAACCCATTAGCAAAAGGCTAGTGGTACTACTGTGTGCTTCTCTTCTTCCATACTGAAACTTAGCAAGTGAAAAATAGTTATAATGCAGCAAGATGGTTGGCCAAATATTTTTTGATGGTGGTTAGATGTTGACTTAAGACTAGGGGAAAAATCACTGTGTTAAGCAGGAGTGTAAAGTAAATTATGTAGACTTGATAATTCTCTCTGCTTTCTCTTAATGGGTCATGTCACTGTGATTAGATACAGTGTATAATTTCTTAAAACTGGTTCAGAAGTAAGTTATAGTATCACATAGATCTATTTAGTTCTTAGTCCTTGGGCCTGAAACTATTAGGTATTAGGCCTTCTTCCAGTACAGCAGCTGGCAATTCTAAATTTGCGAGGTGTTTATGTGGTGAAAATCAGCCATAACACTTGATTTATTTAGCAATTTTTGTGTTAGTATTAACACCTTGAAAATATTTCATTGGATTATCAGAAAGAACATTTGGTAAAGATGGGACAACTATCCTAATTTACAAGTGAAGAAACTGCCATTGTATAAAGATGAAGGGGGGGGTGGAATAAATAAACTGACCAAGTCCATTTTAAAAAAATATATTTTATTTATTTATTTGTGAGAGAGAGAGCACGAGAGGGAGGGGAGGGACAGAGGGAAAAGCAGACGCCCCACTGAGCAGGGAGCCCAATGCAGGAATTGATCCTGGAACTCCGGGATCATGACCTGAGCTGAGGGCAGTTGCTCAACCTAGCCACCCAGGTACCTGAGGCTATTTTATTTTGTTTATTTATTTATTTTAAAGATTTTATTTATTTGCCAGAGAGAAAAACCGTGATAGAGGGAACACAAACAGGGGGAGAGGGAGAGGGGAAAGCAGGCTTCCAGCCAAACAGGGAGCCCAGTGTGGGGCTCGATCCCAGGACCCTGGAATCACACCAGAGCGGAAGGCAGATGCTCAACGACTGAGCCACCCAAGTACCTATTTATTTACTTTTTTAAAGACTTTATGTGTCAGAGAGAGAGATGAAGAAAGGAGCACAAGCAGGGAGAACAGCTGGCAAAGGCAGAAGCGGGCACCCTGCTGAGCAAGGAGCTGGATACAGATATGGTATTGGATCCCAGGACCCCAAGATCCCAGGATCATAACCTGAGCTGAAGGCAGACTCTTAACTGACTTGACTCACCCAGGCGTTTTTTTTTTTTTAACTTATAGACTCACCCCTTTTTCATTTACATTTTTGCTTTAGACCCAAATGCTTACTTTTTTTTTTTTTTTTTTTTAAGATTTTATTTACTTATTTGACAGAGAGAAATCACAAGTAGATGGAGAGGCAGGCAGAGAGAGAGAGAGGGAAGCAGGCTCCCTGCTGAGCAGAGAGCCCGATGCGGGACTCGATCCCAGGACCCTGAGATCACGACCTGAGCCGAAGGCAGCGGCTCAACCCACTGAGCCACCCAGGCGCCCCCCAAATGCTTACTTTTATGACCTACCTCCTATTTCCTGTGGATGTTTGGCCGGGGGGGGGGGTGTGGGTTGGGGGGGGTTGCATCATTATTGCAGTGGTTTTCCAAATTTTAAGTGCATGGACTCACTTTGGGGACTTACTAAAGTACATACTGCTGATACCTACCCCTACCCCCCCCCCCCACCGCCATATTCTGATTCAGTAAGTCAGGAATGAGGCCCAAGACTGCATTTCTAAGTTACCAGGTAGTGTTGATGCTACTGGTCTAGGGACCACACTTAGAGAACTTCTGCCCTGGAACAACCTTTAAAAAAGGGTAAGGTTGTGATTATAATGGTAATGCAAAAACCATTTACTGGGTGTTTAGAGTGGGTCAGGAGTTGCTAAGCGCCCACAGCGCTAAGTTTGTACGGAACACTACCAACCGTTTGCAGATAAGAAAACAAAGCTTCTGGAGATTGATTAGACATCACAGCTAATTTCCTAAATGGCAGAAATTAGCCATCCAGGCTAGCAAGCCAAAGCCCGAGTTAACCACCATGCTACACTGCCTGAGGCAGTTTTAAGAACTAACCCCCCCGCCCTCCCGCCTCGCTTTTTTGTTAACCCCCATTGCTAGTCGGCTCCATGACAGAGAGGCTCTGGGTCCCCAGTAGAGGTGGTGGCCCAAATGCCACAGCATTCCTCGAAGGCGCGTTAGAGGCTGGGGCGGAAGGGGCGGGGTTTCTACTGCGGAAGAGGCGGGCTTAGCCCGGCAGGAAGTCCGGTGTTGATGGCTGTGTTGTCGTATGGCCTGTAGGTAGGATCCCGGTCCAGCATCACGGTTGGCCCTTCCACTGGGCTGGTTCCCGGCCGAGGCCTGGCCCGGCCCGACCCATTACGGGTGAGGCTGCTGAAGTGACTGCTCGCCGCCATGCACGACGCCTTCGAGCCCGTCCCGATCCTAGAAAAGCTGCCTCTGCAGATCGACTGTCTGGCTGCCTGGGGTGAGCTGAGGGTTCCAGGGGCCGAGGCGGGGTCGGCGCAGAGGCTGTTCCGACCTTTCACAAGGCTGGGAAAGTGGACGGGCATCTGGCTGTATAAACTCCTGTCGGACACTGTCCGAAAGACCTGGGAGGAGGGAGGGCATTTACAGTGGGACTGTTGGGGAAGTCCTCCGGAACCCAGTCATTTTAAGTACGTTTACTCTTGCTTTCGGTACAGAGTTGAAGGTTGAGCTTTTCTTATTAACTGTACTGAGCTTTGGCTCCTTTCGAGACCCAATAAGTCTTCAGTTTGGAGGGGCAAGCAGTGGGGAGTTTTTAACTTGCCCGGGGCTTGAACTTGCCCGGATGATTCTGTTGTTTTCTAGATGAAAAACAACACTATTTTAGGGGCACTAAATGCGTTAACACCATATGTCTTTTTTCCTTAGTGGTCACTCATCGTTCACTTATTATTATTGTAGTTAATTCACGTTGTTGTTCTAAACTCAGTCTAGCCAAGTGGCTTGACTGCCTTATATTCAAAGTGACCAAGCTACTTAACTATGTGGGCAGAAGAGCATCATTCGAGGCTGTCATGAAATCTAACCTATTAAAAATTTGTGTGATCCTCTTGGGATCGGCCAGTACAGAAAGCAGGGTCAGGCATCTCTTGTATGCTCTAGAATAGAAATGGTTTCAGGGGTCTAACTAAACCTTGACTCTTAATTATGAACCGTATACTTTTAGAGTGGTTGTGTCTGATAACAGTCACCAAAGACCAAACAAATAATTTCAGTCTTTCTTGTTAATGCCCAGGTACTAGAAATAAGGGCCATGAAAAGGTGTCTCAGAAGCTTCATCAGATCTTATACTGAGCTAGGTACCCAAGATGGGCCTGATGGAATCTGGTGGTACCTGGCATCTTTTGCATTGTTTATGGACATTGCCACCCAGGCAGTCTTGCAGAGTTCTTCACAGCCTTTTCAGTAGGATGCTTTCACTACAGGTCTTCATGTTAATGTACACAGTCTTGCCTCTAGCAGCCCTGGGCTTCTTTAAAATCACGCCTCCACAGTAAGCTGTCCTAGTCCCTTGGGTTAAGGAGAGAATCTTGCTTCCTCCGAATATCTCAAGAAAACCTCCATTTTCTGTTATTAAGTGCTTAGCAAAGATCAAAAATAAATAGAGGAGAAAAAGAAATTTAAAAAATGAAAGACTTGACACTGCACAAAGGGACACATTCCCCTAATTCTTCATCAGATATATATTAAATGCCTATATGGCGCAGTTTCTCTGCCGAAAACAAGGATAAAGGGATGAATAAGAAACAGTGCTTGTGCTCCTAGGACACACAGTGAGGGACAAAGTCATAAGAACAGATTATGATACAAGATAAATGATACTGGAGGCATATGCTGCCTATTATAGAAACATGGAGGAGGGGTACCCAGCTCAGCCTAGGACATATGCTTCTGGAAAGGGTTAATGCAGCTGCTTAACATGCTTTACTTAGCTTGCCATAATCCTTGACTGATACACTATGGAACTAGTAGTACATGTATCTTATCCTCTCACCAGTCCACTTTGTCACACTATAAAGATTCCCTGTACTTGAGCTTTTCAGAAAGATAGTTTTGAAATGCTAGGTAATTTTTTCTACCTTCATCTCCCAGCCTACAGGAGAAATGCTTATACCTTCTAGGATGCTGTGGGAGGTATTGGGCTGCAAGAGGCTGTTTACCACCTCTTGACTCAAAGCTGTTTTCAGACTTAAGCAGCAGTGAATATTGGTATATCTAGTTGTTACCCCTTTTAGCTAAAATTCATCCAGGAGCCTCCCAAAGCCAGATCATGCAGGGCCAGACAATATTTGAGAGACACCATAATCCATCTCTTGGGAAATGGAAATGGGGATACTGATGATGAGGATGACTTCTCCCTAAACTCCAGAGTTATAGAATCCAGCTGCCTTTTCAGCACCTTCACATGGATGTCTAATGGCATGACCATAATGGTTCTTGATTCCACTCTTCCAAAACACGTTTGTCCCCCTGTATCCCGCATCTCAGCAAATGACATTTCTGTTCCCATTTTTTGCTGATGATTTTGGAGCCATTCTTCACTTCTCTTATACACCACATCCAATCTGTCTGCAGATCTTATCTGTTTCACCTCCAGGTGAAGTCTAGAATTCAGTCACTTGTCTCCATCTGCACTATTTCTATTCTGCTGAAAGCACCACCTCTCTCATCTGAATTACTGTAGTAGTCCTCTGACTGATCACCCTGTCTTTGTCACTGTGCCACTTTTAGTCTTTTATCCGCACAGAGGAAGAGTGATCCCTTGAAAACTGGATCTGATTGCATCTCTCCTCTACTCAGAACCCTTCAGTAGCTTACTGTCACAACTAGAATAAGTTCCAAAGTCCTTTCTGTGCTTTCTACATCTGACATCATCAGGCCTGTGGTAGCTTCCTCTCATCTACCCCATCTATGCTCTTAGCTCCTGCTCTGTTCTACTAGTCACAGTCTTCCTTGTTCCATAACACACAAAGCACGTACCTACCTCGGGGCTTCTGCGCTTGTTCTTTTCCTCTGCCTGGCACTCTCTTGCTCTAAATATTACAGAACTCATTTCTCATTTCCTTCGGGTGTCTGCTGAAATGTCACATAAATCAGCAAGACCTTTTCTAACGATGCTATATAAAAGACAAGGTGCTATTCTTACTCAGCCTTATCTTTCTTCTTGTCATGGATTGTCACTTAATGCTATTTTATGTTATATTATTGTCTCTCTCCATATTAGAATATAAATTCCTTCAGAACTGGAACTTAGTTTGTACATTGCTTTATTTGTAGTTCCTGGAATAGTTCCTTATAATGGTATTCATTAAATCTGTTGAATGAATGAATTAATATTAATTGATATTAATAGTAACAGATTCCATTTATTGAGTACTAATCCTTATTAAACTTTTATGAAATAATACCTCCATTTTACAGAGGAGTAACCTGAGAATCTGAGTGATATTTCCAAGGTCACATATCCAGTAAATCATGTCTTATTCTGGACCCCGGTTCCCAAAATATAATATATATGCAGAACCTTTTAAAGAAAATGCAGATGTGCATTTGTATCTGTGTCTCTGTATGTGTGTCTACACATTCATTCTTCTATTTTCCAAAGAAACGGTAGGATAAAAAGGACTAAGGTGGTTGCCTCTAGCAGATGGAGAAAACAGGGAGAGTGGACAAGGATGGAAGCTAGACTTCCTACAGTTTTAGCATTGGAACGACATAGATGCATCATATAATTAAAAATTGAATTAAAAGTGTGGGTTTCAGGTCACCACTGCAGAATTATTGTGTCAGAATCTCTGGGAACAGTACTATGCAATTTGCATTTTTAATAAGTTCAGGTGATTCTGATGCAGCTAAACAGGCTTATGCTTTAAGAAACACTGTTCTTTGCTCTATGACCTCAAAAAGGGAAGTGACCACTACCTATTTCATTTCTGTATTCCCTGCAGTGGCCAGCATTGGGCCAGGAATGAAACTGTTTATCACAAGAGCTTGGACTAGTTTGTAGTTGGATGAAGTTTCATTAGGGTAATTATGAGCAAGATGGCCCAGCACTTACTCATTCTGCAGGAGGAATAAAGTCCAGCCTTGTGGCTCAGCATTAGGCTGTTAAGAGTTTTCTAGAGCTGATTCACATTTGTTTATGTATATGTTACCAACAGACTACACCGTTTTTGTAGTATGTCCCACTTTCTGATTTGCTGTATTGAATCTTGGAAGGGACTGTCCATTCCATTCTGTGTCTGCTCTGCAAATCTCTTTCTCTGTGCTTTGCCTCCATGATTGTATTATATGATGGCATGTCATAGACTGTGGAGGCCCAAAGATGGGTCAGGTCCTGTGGTCACCTGAGCCCCCACCGACTTTTTTTTTAATTAAAAAAATTTTTTAATCAAAGATTTTATTTATTTGAGAGAGAGAGAGACAGAAAGAGAGAGAGCAGGAGTGGGGTGAGGAGCAGATGGAGAAGCAGGCTCTCTGCTGAGCAGGGAGCCCATGCAGGGCTCCATCCTGGGACTCTGGGATCATGACCTGAGCGGAAGGTAGATGCTTAACAGGCTAAAATTACCCAGGCACCCCCCACCCCTGACTTCTCTAACCAAATCAAGCCTCTTCAAGGTTGTATGCCATGAGTGCATCTGGGTAATGTGCTGTTTTCCCTTGAGTGTGAGGCTTAGTAATGTGTGTGTGGTGCTTTTACTACTTAAAGGAAAATACTTTATATGTATAAGTGGTTTTCCCCCCTAGCACCTTCAAATGAACATGTGAAAAGGGTTAAATAAAACCTCAATTAAAAAATTTTAAATTTGGGCTCATGTGCGGCTCAGTTGGTTAAGCGGCTTCCTTTAGCTCAGGTCATGATCCTGGGGTCCTGAAATCGAGTCCTGCATCGGTCTCCCAGCTCCACGGGGAGTCTGCTTCTCCCTCTGACCTTCTCCCCTGTCATGCTTTCTCTCACTCTCTCAAATAAATAAATAAATATCCTCAAAAATTTTTTAAAAAAATTTTAATGAATATATCTGATCCTGTTTTCTGACCAATAGACATTTGATAAATAACATCTCTTGGCAAGGAAACATTTCAATAAAATGGAAAGTAGATCCTTGAATGTCATGCTTATGAGTTTGACTTCATATTTTGGTAGTGCTCATGAGGATGTAAGCACCAGTGTGACAGTCTCACAGATGGAAAGACACATATAATGAGACCAGTTGAGGCCATCACAGGGGTCCCTGGAGGGACTGGGATATGGCTTTTGCAAGCTACCTTGTAGAGCTAAAATTGATAGGAATTGCAGACCAGAGTGTTAAGATGTGGCTGTTAAAAGAGATAAAGGAAAACAGGAGCTGGTAGGGATTTGGGGAGCAGAGTTCGGAGGGAAGAATGGGGAAGATGGTGAATATTCTTTTGGCCTTTTGGTTATAGATTTTTATGTATGTTATAAGTGAATTAAAAAAAAACTTCCACCTCATTATTTATATCTGAAATAGCAGTGGGTGTCCTGGAAATCAACTTCAGTATTCAACTGCTCAGTACAGTGATATCTATAAGTAGAATTCTAAGCACAATATCTTTTACAGAGCAAGCATTGTGAACTTGTTTCTTTGTTTTCTGTGTTCTGCTCCAAGATAAATCTCCAACATTCCTTTAGAGCCAGTGTTATTTTTGATTTCTCTTAATGTCATTAAGAGCACATTCTGTCTTACTTTCTGTGTCCTGCCTTGCTTTAAAACACGAGAGAAGGGCGCCTGGGTGGCTCAGTGGGTTAAAGCCTCTGCCTTCGGCTCAGGTCATGATCTCAGGGTCCTGGGATCGAGTCCCGCATCGGGCTCTCTGCTCGGCAGGGAGCCTGCTTCCTCCTCTCTCTGCCTTCCTCTCTGCCTACTTCTGATCTGTCTCTGTCAAAGGAATAAATAAAATTTAAAAATAAAATAAAATAAAATAAAACACGAGAGACGTCAGAATCACTATTTTTTTGGAAGACTGGGGACATCAACCTGGAAAAATGTTCCTGATGTGGCCTCTGGCCTGTTTTTATAAATACAGCCAGTGCCTTGCAGACAACCTCTGGCCAACACCCATTCTTTTGACATAGGATGCCTTCGTAATTGCTTCACAGCCTGTGGTTATATCCTGACGCTTCTACACACATCTTCCTACATGTATGACTCTGGACAAAGTACTTATCCCCTAGGCCTCAACTTCCTCATCTGTGAAATGGAGATTTATAAGAAGGACTTACCTCAAAGGATACTTGTGAGGATTAATGAAGTAGCATGTGATATGTGCTTAGCATTTCCTGGAGCACAACACATGCTCAATAAAGTTTATCTGTTTGTATCATTATCCAAGAGAGTTTATGAAAGGAATGAATGACCTTTTATAGTATCTGAAAGCTGAGGAAGTATCTGTACATGCTTAACTTCCCTGAATGAGTTAATATAGATCTGACAGGGTAATTATTTAAACCCTATTGGAGCCTCTTTTAGCACAGACCAGTGTCTCCCAAAATGTGGTCCTTGAACCAGCAGCATTACCGTTACCTGCGAACTTGTTAGAAATGGATGTATTCAGGCCCACTGCGAGACCCGCTGAATTGGAAACTGAGGGCAGGGACTAGCAACCTGTTTTAACAAATCCTCAATTAATTCTGATACATACCAAAGAACCGCTGGCATAGACCAGTTTTCTTTTTTTTAATAAGAACTTTATTGAGATGTAATTCATCTACCATACAATTCACCCAGTTAAGATGTACAGTTAAGTGGTTTTTTTTTTTTTTTTTAAAGATTTTATTTATTTATTTGACAGAGAGAAATCACAGGTAAGCAGAGAGGCAGGCAGAGAGAGCAGGAAGCAGGCTTCTCCTGGAGCAGAGAGCCTGATGCGGGGCTCGATCCCAGGACCCTGGGATCATGACCTGAGCCGAAAGCAGAGGCTTTAACCCACTGAGCCACCCAGGCGCCCCCAGTTAAGTGGTTTTTTAGTACAGTGCAAGTCTTGCCACAGTCAGTCTTAGAACATTTCATCACCCTAAGAAAAACCCCATACCCATTGGTATTTACTCCCCCATTTTCCTGTAAACCCACCAGCCTTAGACAACCACTAATCTGTCTCTATAGATTTGGCTACTCTGATATTTCATATAAATAGAGTCATAAAATATGTAGCCTTTTTCGTCTGGCTTCTTTCATGTAGAGTAATGTCAGGTTCATCTCTATTATATAGGAATGTATCCCTATATAAGCATGTATCCGCACTTCATTCCTTTTAATGGCTGGTTAATATTCCATTGTATGGATAGATTTGTGGCATTTTGTTTACCCATCCATCAGTTGATGTACTTTCAGCTGTTAGAGATACCGCCGCTCTGAACATCTGTGTACAAGGTTTTCTGTGGGCATATGTTTTCATTTCTCTTGTGTATATGCCCGGGGTAGAATTGCTGGGTCACATGACAACTCTATGTATAATCTTTTGGGGAACTGCCAGACTGTTTTCCAGAATGACCGCACCATTTTATATTCCTGCCAACAACATGTGAAGGTTCCAATTTCTTCACATCTTTGTCAACACTTTCTTTTTATATCTGCTAGACCGTCATTTAAGATAATGAGTTCTGTAAGCTTAATATTCTTATTTTCCCTAAAGTAAAAGCATTAAACCTTTAAAGGGTGCTGTTTAGTTTTGTTTCTGCTATTAGTTACCTAGTTTCATGTTTACACTATCCATTTTATGGTTTTATAAATTTGTATCCTATTTTTGGTCAGTCTGATTTTGAAACACTGAAGGCAAGGACATTTTTTATTCTCTAATATGTCTGGTAATGATACTTTTTTTGATGGGTTGCTTCTCAAACATTTCTTGAATATAAATAGTCCTTAGCTTTGCAAAACACCTGCTATCAAAAGCAACTCATTTTCTGGCCCGTTTGAGTTCTGATTACAAGCCCCAGCTCAAGAAATAGGGTTTTACTAAAGCTGACTGACCTTTATCTCTGCTCTTTTCTCTTCCAGAGGAATGGCTTCTTGTTGGCACCAAACAAGGACATCTTCTTCTCTATAGGATCCGGAAGGACACTGGTAAGTGGCAGCTCTCCAGCCTCAAGAGAGAGGTGACTTACTACTCATGCAAAAAATTGTGATGGTCAGCCAGTATACAGCTGTGAAATCAGTGATTCCTGGCCCTTTAAAAATGATGGGGGTTGAGAGTAGTACAGTGGGAAAGTAGGGAGAAGCATGAGAAAATCTCTGGCATTTTTGTTTTTTATTTCTGTTTTTCTGTTCCCCTATCCTGATCTGGTAGGTGCAGTTGAGTATTCCTCCCCTCTTTGCTTACAGGAGAGTCACTGTCAGAAATAGGAAGTATAACTGGTGTGAATAAGATTTTTGCATGAATGATGTGGTAGTAGGAAACAAATTAGGAACCACAATTTTTGTTACTTGTTTGGGGTGGACTAGGAGAGAGGAGGCCCAGGTTTAGGCCCAGCTTTCCTTCTTCTTGGCCAAATGACTGAGTAGGTCCTTTCCTTTGTCATTTTCCTCTTCTGTAAACTGTCTATCTCACAAAATTGTCAGGGTCAGATGCAAGGATTTTGAAAAGTAAAGCTCCAATCAGATGTGACTTTGTTAGTAAAAATGTAGATTAATAACTAAAGTATTTGAAATTTATTTTGTTAGGGTTTCCTCTGTTGGAGGGAAAAAAGCACCACACTTCCTTTTCCTGATTTTATTTCTATAGTCTCTTTATGGAAAATTGATGGTTTGGGATAATATACATTGGAGCTACAGAGTCTTTAGAAATCTGCTGTTAATGCCAGAGTGTGT
The DNA here is from genome assembly GCF_030435805.1 of Mustela lutreola. Lineage (NCBI taxonomy): Eukaryota > Metazoa > Chordata > Mammalia > Carnivora > Mustelidae > Mustela > Mustela lutreola. Next base: position 68,466,776 of record NC_081296.1, on the reverse strand, counting down.
TGGACCATATGAAATTGTCATTATTTGACTATATTAGGAAAAACAAAATTTCATGCCTTTCAACCCAATAAACTTTCTGTAGTAAATAGCTTAAAGTAAGATTGGAAATAGATACTTCCTTTTGGAACCTGGAGCAAGGGTAACATGGGAAAAAAAGGCATCTTCCTAGGGCATGTGGAGGGGAATTTCATTCTACTCATTTTAGGTTCCTTGGGTGGGAACATGTAAATTGGACTGACAAAAGACAGATTAACAAGAGAAAAACAAGTGTATTAACATGTATTACACATACACGTGGGAGCACTCAGACATGGGTAACACAAAGGGGTTGTGGTTGGAATTTGGGCTTATATAACATCTTAACAAATGAACAACAAATTTTTAGAAAAGTGGTAAGACAAAGGAAAAGGACTTTGAGTTTCTAGGATGGCAAACTGTTAAAAGGCAGACACATGGGGGAACTAATGGAATACGGATGAGTAAAGTTTGTTAATAGATTGTTCTGGTGTCCTCTCTAGGCTGATAAGGGTCTAGAGCTATCTCTGCTGATTAAATGCTGTCCTTGGTAGAAAGGGGAGGAGGGACACCTTTATAAATGTATGTTCTGTTTTTAGGCAAATTAGAGGAAGGGAGAGAGCCTTTCTTTTTCTGCCTCTTCCCAGTTGCCTTCAGCTCAAAATAATTTGAGGGGGCATAATTTGGGGGGCTGTATTCTGCTACCTATCACCAGTGGAGTAGGGAAGAGGAAGGTACCTGTTCAGAAGAGAAATCAGCAGAGGGTAAATTTCATTTCTAAGTTTTTCAGCTTTCCTTTAAAGCAGGGGTCAGTAAACTTATCCCAGAAAGGGCCAAAAAATAAATAGTTTAGGCTTCGTAAGCTCTGAGATCTCTGTTGTGACTACCAACTTTGCTATTTCAGCAAAAAACAGCCATAGACCATATGCAAAGGAGTGGCATGGCTGTGTTCCAACAAAACTTTATTTATAAAGACATGTCAAGGGCTGAATTTGACCCCAGGGCAGCACTTTGCTTGCCCTTGCTATAAATTTCTAGTTCTCAGAGCCAGAATATTTCTATTTTGTGACACTTATTAGACTATAATTTAAAAATTAAGCTTGCCTTGGATTTTATTCAGCATTTGACAACCATGATTTCACTGTCCACTGTAGGCTCAGATACTGTGCAGGACAGGGAAATAAGAGAGCTTAATATTCTTTACCCCAACAGATGAGCAGTTCTTTGTAGCTTCAGATACTAAATGCTATGATAAAGTGATTTGTTTGATAGGTCATTTCTATATAAATGGTAGGGAATTGAAAAGTAGACCAGAAGAGTAACTCTCAACATAATGTAGTCTCAAACTGATAATATTAGTGCTAATATGACTTGGAACCCTGGTGCTGATTGTTCATGCCCTGTGATGGGTTCAGCATGGGACTTTTGAGACATTCGTTCCTGGGACTCAATTTCTGCATAGGTAACTTGAGTAGCAGTGCGACCTGCCTTAGACAATTGGGAATCAGACTCTGATTAGAAACTTGACTTCTCCCTGTATCCTTAGAGAACAGTTCAGTTCTGGCTCGGCTCTGGCCTATTTATGGCCCGAAAAAGAAATAGACTTGGGCCTCTATGAATCAGCCATAGAACTAAGTTGGTTCCTAAGTTTGAGATATTCCAAACCTAAATTAGGCTGCAACCAGACTGTCTTTCTGAGGAAGGAGAGAGGGTGACAAGGTGTCATGGAGAGACTGGAATTAGGGGTACCTGAGATCAGATGTTAGTCATTTCTTTGAGCTCGGAAATGCTTCTAGGCCTCATTTTACTCCTCTCTTAAACAGAGGCGTTAGATGAGCTCATATCAAATATCTTAACAGCTTCAGGTTTACATCAGTGCCATCACCTTAGAGCAGTTCTCAAAGTGTGGTTGGTAGACCCCACGGTGTCCTCAGGATCCTTTTAGAAGGTTTACCAGGTCAAAACTAAGTTCACAGTGCCACTGCACCATTTTCTCACTGACATTTATTGACATCTGCACTGATGGTAGCTAGAACTGCAGGCCCTTAGCATAAGTTCAGGACAGTGGTTAATGAGCTTGTTGGTATGTTGCTGTTCTCATTGTAGTTGTGGTGCTCTCCAGCTCGCTCTCACTGTGGTTTCTGGTTTATTTTTTTCTTTATTTATTTTTAAAAAGATTTTATTTATTTATTTGACAGAGATCACAAGTAGTCAGAGAGGCCAGCAGAGAGAGAGAGGAGGAAGAAGGCTCCCTACCTAGGAGAGAGCCCAATGCGGAGCTCAATCCCAGGACCCTGGGATCATGACCCGAGCCGAAGGCAGAGACCCTAACCTACTGAGCCACCCAGGCGCCCCGGTTTCTGTTTTTTTTAAAACCAACTTTCATCTAAGGATGTTCTTTGTGCGGCAATAAAATTATTTTATTATATCCTGATCTTTGACAATATTTCTTTTTTCATTTTTAAGATTTTATTTATTTATTTGACGGACAGAGATCACAGGTAGGCAGAGAGGCAGGCAGAGAGAGAGGAAGGGAAGCAGGATCCCTGCTGAGCAGAGAGCCCGATGCAGGGCTCGATCCCAGGACCCTGGGACCACGATCTGAGCCAAAGGCAGTGGCTTTAACCCACTGAGCCACCCAGGTGCCCCTTGACAATACTTCTTTTTAATAATCTCTGATGTAGTAAGAAGTACCATGTGCCAAGGTTTGAAGCACAGTGACTGCCTTGAGAAAAAGTTCTTGTTTGAGTTCTGAACTGAACTGGCCACTTTTTCATGAAGCATCATTGTTGTTTAAAAGAATGACTGACAGACTATGGTTTTGCACACCATTTGGGTGTTTGGTGCATATTTTCTTAAAAACTGAACAAAGGAATCTGTCACTTCAAAGAAGACAACTGGAAGTATCTGTGGCTAACAGTCAGGCTAGGGCTTTCAGTAGAAAATTAGAATTGTGGAAAAATTATATCCACACCATGAACTCAACAGCTTCTCAGTACTTTTCTGATGACATTGGAGGTGATAATGAATATGATGACATAGGACATATATATATGTGTCCTATAACAAAATATGCCAACATTTGGAAAATCTGTGTGATTCAGTGAACAATATTTTCCAGTGCATGAAGTTTCTAAATCATTCATGAGTAAAAAGATCCATTCAAAGTCTAAGACAGAGGGTGCCTGGATGGCTTAGTCAGTTAAGTGTCTGACTCTTGAGCTCAGCTTGGGTCTTGATCTCAGGGTCATGAGTTCAAGCCCCACGTTGGGCTCCATGCTGGGTGTGGAGCCTAGTATTAATTTAATCAAATAATTAATTAATGTGTAAGATAAGCTAATTGACTTCAATTTGACAAGAAGTTTCATTAATAGGTTTCAGATTCCACATTGTTAGAAACTCCATTTGTCAAGTTTTCGTATGGTATCAAAGAAGAAGATGGACAATTATCTGAAAAAACTTTATTTTTTTATTAATTAAATTATTTTAAAGACTTTATTTATTTGACAGAGAGAGAGAGAGCAAGCACACAAGCAGGGGGAGCAGCAGAGAGAGAGAGACAGGCTCCTCACTAAGCAGGGAGCCCAATGCAAGACTCTATCCTAGGACCCTGGGATCATGACCTGAGCCAAAGCAAATGATTAACCGACTGAGCCACCCAGGCACCCCATAAAAAAGCTTTAAAATAATCCTCCATTTTCCAGTTCTGTGTCCCATGTGAGGACAGATTTTTGTCATCTCCTTCAATCAAAGCAGTGTATCAAAATAGTACAGAAGCAGATGTGAGAGTCCACCATGTTCTATTAACCCAGACATTTAAAAGAGAATTACAAAATATAAAACAGTGCATTTTTTTAATTTGGAAAAATAGTTATTCATTAAAATGTTATTTATGCTAACATGTAATGGGCTTATTACTAATATTTAAAAATAAGTTAATAAATACAGATTTTTAAAATTTCTCGGTCTTAATTTCCACCCTAGTATACATTGATAACTACGACCCATGTTAAAGTTTTGGGATTCTCAATTTTTAAGGCTGTGAAGGTGTCTTGAGGCCACAAAGTTTGAGAATCTCAGTCTTAGGTAATTCAGCTTATGAAGAGAATCGTTGGAAGTAATAATAAAGCCCTTTTCAAATATAGAACTAGTTACCAAGCAGGAAGTGGCTGAATTTTTTTTTCTCATGAAATGTAATGGCAGAATACAGGACATGTTTATGAATCTCCCACAACTCCCGAGCCCTTTCATCTCCTCTGCTGAGGAACAGGTGGAAGAAGTAAGACCAGCTTTGGTGGCATGGGCACTTGTGGCTGCCTTGTAGATGCTCCACCGTTTTTGGGGCCATGGACCCCACTAGCTGTGGAGAGCAGCTTGGGGTCAGCTGTGTGAACAGTTGGGAGGCAGGTGGCAGGGGATTGGCTCAGAACCTGGGCTTTACAGTCAGCCCTGAGTTTGCTTCTGGGCCGTCTTTCACCCACTGCTACCTAAGTGCATAACCTGTCAGGTCCCTCACATATGAAATTGGAATAATATCTACTCCTTGGGGGTAGTTGTGAGGATATTTATATATATGTGTGCATATATATAATTATATTTATATATATATATATTTAAACTTATATATGCTCAGTTTGCGATAGCTGCTATAATTATTGTGATAATTATTCTCTTTTTGACCTTTTGGTGACTTTTGAGGCTGATTGTTTTTGTCATCCCCACGAGGCTGGCATCATGTTTTTATGGTCTGTAACTTTCTTCCCTTTTTGTAATGTGCCAACCGATATGGCATCTCCTGAGAGCAGCAGTAAGGGTAGACACACTCGGTTACTTTAGCTGAGGGGGATGGTGTTGAGTGTTTGCTCTGCCCCGTGAAGCAGGATGTAGGGTAGCTGCTGGGCTTTTGTTGGTCTAGATCTAAGGATGTTTCGGGCTGGGTTTCATTGTTTGGGCTCTTACATTTGACTGTTACTTTTACAAGCACTTAGCCAAGGTGCTCTTTTGTAGGATAAGACCTTCAGACCCACAAGTACCTTGGCAGCTTCAGTGAGCTTCTGTGGTATGATTCTTTCCGCTAATGCCAAGTCAAGGTACATGAAACTCTCTGTTCTAAAATGGAAATTGAAGGCAGCTTCCTGTACTTAGTGAAGACAGCTATCTAGTGTAGATCTCCAGCTTCCAGTCTTTTAGGAATTTTTAGATTCCTATAGAAGAACCATGGGAGCAGCATTTTTTGTTGTGGTTGTTTTTACATGTTTGGAACTGTGAATGTTTGTTTCTTCCATAGGTTGCAACAGGTTTGAAGTGACACTAGAGAAATCCAATAAAAACTTCTCCAAAAAGATTCAGCAGGTAGGCAGTGATGATGGTCATTTCAAGAATGTTTGACTTCGTGAGACCCTGTCAAAGCTAGAACTTTGATAACATTGCTTACGAACTCTGAATTCTGTGCTGTCTGTTCTCCCACTTATTAGGGATCTGAGTTCATCTGTCATGTGTCTGAGATCCTCAATAATGAGCAGAAATTGCAATTACACATAAATATCCATCAGATCCCTGTCGTTGGCCTAGACTCTTTTATTCCCTCTTTAGTACTGTTCTTAAGTGAACATTTGTTAAGCCTTGTTGGAAATGTTTAATTGAGTCTAATGATTTGTTCTTTTCCAGATCCATGTGGTTTCCCAGTTTAAGATTCTGGTCAGCTTGTTAGGTAAGAAAAGGAGTTGCAGTTGTATTGCCTGTGTCAAAAACCAAAAGCTATGACTTGATTAACCATTCTTTCATGCTTAATTTGACAGATGTTGAAACTGACCTGTTCCAAACCAGACATGGCAGGGTACATGGGTATTAAAGGCAAGAGTATCCCTCATAAACTTGAGCTCTGCTCTCCAAGAAATGTCATTCATTCATTGGGCAGATACTCATTGAGCCCTGTTCTAGGCATTGGAGATACCAAATTGAATTAGACATGGTTTCTATCTTTGAGATTTATGTTCTGATTGTGAAGACTGAAATGACAGAAAGTAATCTTGATACAGTGTGGTAAGTTAACAATAGAAATTTATTAAAAATGTGGTGAATCTTAGTAAGGGAAGGACAACATCTTCTAGTGGATGATTGGGATTTTGGCAGGAAGAGAGGGGAAGGGAGAGCATTTTAAGCAGAGGCCTTGCGGTCTGGCCAATTTAGGATGTATGGTAGAGAGTGGCACAGTGGCAAGAGATAGGGAGAAACAGATCAAGACCAGACTATTCAGGCCTTGGTAGAAAAGCCATAGACTCGGGGAGCCTGGGTGGCTCAGTGGATTAAAGCCTCTGCCTTCAGCTCAGGTCATGATCCCAGGGCCCTGGGATTGAGCCCCACATCGGGCTCTCTGCTCAGCAGGGAGCCTGCTTCTCCCTCTCTCTCTAACTGCCTCTCTGCCTACTTGTGATCTCTTTCTGTCAAATAAATAAATACAATCTTAAAAAAAAAGAAAAGAAAAGAAAAGAAAAGCCATAGACTCAAGTGAAGGCAGCCAGCGAGGCCTTTTCTTAACAAACCGAGGACTAGAAACTTGACTCATGCTTTGTACTGTTCAGCCCAGGGCCCAAATGGTGGAATCATTTTAAACTTAGTTTGTAGGTGGAGGGAGAAATAAAGTAACTAAACCTTCATGAGTAAAACTAGATAGGAGGCCCAAGTGAAATTATTTTGCTTGCTTTGCTAGTAAAGAAATCCTTGCCATGGGATTGTACCAAATCCACAGAGGCTTTCCTTTCTTTACTGAGGCTTCCAATGGAAGTAGTTTTGAAAGCCTGTTCTTGCACAAATATTGCATCACAAATTTCCAGACTTGAGAAAGACAGAGTGTGAGAATGCTTTGGTAGCAAAAGAGCTCTTCTGCATAAGCAGCCCAAATTTAAAGGCACAAAAGTGACCTCTATCATTTTGTCATGTAATTCTGATAACAGACTGGAATAAATCATTGTTAGTGAAACCAAAGATACATCTTCAATCAACACTTGCCAATTGGTTCTTCTCATTGTTAGTTACTTTTGTGTGTAGAGAATTGTGATAATTTATACTGTTGTTATACCTCCTTCCAAACAGAAAATAACATTTATGTCCATGACCTATTGACATTTCAACAAATCACTACGGTTTCAAAGGCAAAGGGAGCCTCACTGTTCACATGTGACCTCCAGGTAAGTGTAGGCAAGATGAAAATTGACTTCGTGTTTTAATAAATACGGTCTTTCTTAATATTCCTACCATTAGGTGGGAAGAATAACATTGATATACCAACCCAGCAGAGACTCCAGAGAAAGTGTTTGATTTTGGATTGTGTTAGAGAAATTTCCCCCTTTGTATGTGGTCAGAAGGGGAAACATTTGAGTTCCCTGTGTGTGCTAATTAGAGCACCAGACGTCTGTCTTGGCAGGAGGCAACTAACCCATGATAAAAGCCTTTGCCCATGGATAAATCATTAGTGGGAAAATCCAGACTTACTGGTATCATGAACATGGGACATTAAATTGACCTTGTTCTGAACAGGTGATTATATTCTTTGTCTTAGGGGTTTTTTGGTCTTTTGGGAAAGACATTTCTCCTTACTTATGCCAATTCATAATCCTTACATTATTAAGAATCTGCCTTACCCTTCTACTCAGCTTTGATCACTTTTTAGTCTTTGTGGTCTTTGTGGTCTACATTGACCCTGCATTTCTTTTCTCCTCCCTCCTTAAAGGATTGAAAGTGGTTGCTGACACATGCTGATCCCTGACCAGCATGTACTGACAGCCATGAGTGGACAAACATTTAAGAAAAAAAGGAGTAAGCAGATACATAGGTGAAGGCCTTCCCTGGGCTTTTCCTGTGTGAATTATGAATGTCCGATAGATTTGCCAGGGTTGGGGTCTTTAGCTGGCAGCCCTTGGAGGGGAAGTGCTCCTCAGCCTATTGTTTCTAAGAACATCTTAGAAAAAAAATGGTGTTCTTCCACTCAGTTTGTCTGGCAGGGGGACTTTATATTACAGGGGATTTTCAGATTAGTAGCCATTTCAAGGCAGAAAATCTCGAATTTAGCTGTCACCTAGTTACAGAGGCATCACATACACCACCTCATTTGTCCTGGGTGTCTCTTCCCAGCACACAGAGACCGGTGAGGAGGTGCTGCGGATGTGTGTCGCTGTGAAAAAGAAGCTCCAGCTCTACTTCTGGAAGGACAGGGAATTCCATGAATTGCAGGTGAAGTCCCTGTTCCCTGGTCTGTGTTGACTCACAGCTTGAAAGGCTTCCTGTTCAGTAAAACTGAAGGTCAGGGCTCTGGTCTTGGAGTTCTCTCCGCATGAAGGCTCTACCGTGAGTATGCGGGAACCTATCCACGGCCGCTCATCAGAGTCTCCTAGTCTTCAGAGGCAGTGGCCATCCAGTTCTGCAGGTCTTATATGGATTGGTTTATTTCAAAGTGGGTTTCACCTTTTCTAAAGGCGTCTAGTCATCCAGTTCATGGGTGAATTAAATTTTTGTCACAAGTGGTTTCCCAGCCTTGAGCTTACAGACTTGTGCTTAGATGAGGGTGATGGCGATTTTGAAGAGGTGGGGTAGAATAACAGGAAAGTCACAGTTTTTTGTTTTGTTTTGTTTTTTCTTTTAATGTCTTTCCATTTGAACTCTTGGTCTCTTTCTTCAGGGGGACTTTAGCGTACCAGATGTGCCCAAGTCCATGGCCTGGTGTGAAAATTCTATCTGTGTGGGTTTCAAGAGAGACTACTACCTAATAAGGGTAAAACTTATTCTTTTGCATATATTTACCTGGGGGAGAGGATCGTGTGTTTTTGAACTACAGGTCAAGAGACTGCCTTAAGTAGTGTTTTGGCATAACAGGGTTTGTGTTTGTATGTTTGGCTATTTTTTTATGCTTCTCAGCATCTCTACAAATAGATGTCTGATGCCAGGCAGCATCAACTCTCTACATAATGAATTATCCACATCGTGTATCTAATTATTGGAACAGAAAATTAGGGCTCCTTGCCTCCGTTCAATAGCATTACCAAGGACTGTCATCTTAAGGCTTTAGTGCACCTTATAAACTAATTTTAGTATTAACTTGTGTATTTTTAAGACTTTGAGATTTCTGCGCTTTCAAGCCTTTTAGTATAGTTATTTTAAAAATTTATTTATTTTTATTTCAAAAGCCACATATGTTAATATAAAAAATAAGGAAATATAGGTAAGCCAGATAAAGGATGTACAAATCACCCATAAATCCTTCACTCAGAAATGACACTGTTAACCTTTTGGTTAGATGAGCTTCCACCTTTTTACAAAAATAGCATGTTATATACATTGTTTTGTAATCTCTTTTTCTGAACCTAAGTGGTAAATATCCATGACATTGGTTTTTTTTTCCTCCGTTATGCGTACTGTATGTAGAATAGGTTGATGTACGATGCATTTCATAGCATAATCTCATATTCCAGACTTGGCAGTTCTAGAAGCCTTTCTCCCCCATCTCTATTTCTCCCCACTTCCCTACCACCCACTGTGTTAGCTCTTCATTATTTATCTAGTTAATATATTTGTTCCATATTTACATTGTTGGAATGTCCTGATTTGATCAGCCTCAGAGTTGCAAACTGGTAGAGGAGTCACCCCTATCCAGCTGATGGATGCACAGAGTAACAGCTAGGCCTGTGGGTGCTGAAAGAAGTCTGAGGGCTGGGGATACAGAGCCAGAAGCTGGAGGGTAGGCTCTCATTACTCTGACTACCTTTGCTCTTCTTGAGGGTACAGTCTTTTGAGGGTGGGAAATCTTGGGTTAGGCCCAAGCTATTCAAAAATTACTCATTTAGATCAGACAGTAAAATTCATTCTTTTGGATATATGGTTCTATCATGGTTAGAGTCACGTAACCACCACCATCATCAAGATTGAGAGCAGTTCCATCACCCAAAAAATGCCTTCATTCTGCCCCCTTGAAGTCAACCCCTCTTCCTATGCCCCAACTTCTAGTAATCACTGATCTGTTCTTCATCTCTTATAGTTTTGCCTTTTCCAGAATGTCATATAAATGGAATCCTACAGTATGTAGCCTTTTGAATATGGCTTCTTCCACTTAGCATAATGCATTTAACATCCATCTGTATTGTGTGTGTCATCATATTCTTTATGGCTGGGTAATGAGTGGTCCATAGTATGGATGTACTATGGTCATTTATCCATTCATCAGTTGAAGGACAAAGTTGTTCCCAGTTTTTAGCCATTATGAATAAAGCTGTGATAAACACTTGCATACAGGTCTCGGTGTAAACATAAGTTTTCATTTTTCTTGAGCAAGTGCCCAAGGAATGGGATTATTGGGTTGGATGGTAAGTATATATTTCACCTTAGAAGAAGCCAGCAAATAAAGTGGCCGTACCATTTTGCATTCTCACCAGCAGCAAATGAGAATTACAGTTGCTCTGCATCCTCACCAGCACTTGACATTGTTAGTTGCCGGCCTAGATGCTTGTCTCTGTGTTAGAGAAAAAGAGAACTGGTTCTATGTTGTGATGACAAAATTTGTCATAACAAACTCTATAATATTTCCTTATGCCAAACAAGGAATATTATTGGCTTCTCTAGGCTCAGGGTTTTATTTGGATTTTTTAGGCCATGTTCACTCCTCTGGTGAGAGAATGCTGGTTGACTCACTTTGTGTCTTCCTGTAGGTGGATGGAAAAGGGTCCATCAAAGAGCTCTTTCCAACAGGAAAACAGCTGGAGCCATTAGTTGCACCTCTGGCAGATGGAAAAGTGGCCGTGGGCCAGGATGATCTCACCGTGGTGCTCAATGAGGAGGGGATCTGCACACAGAAATGTGCCTTGAACTGGACAGACATACCAGTCGCCATGGGTGAGACCACCATAGCAGCTGCTTCCCACTCTGGGCTGGGGTTGTGTGCCATCCTTGCAGAAGGGAATCCCATTCATGGCTTTCACAAACTGTGGTTTACAGTGTCATTTACTTTCAGTTCCGCTTCTTAGAAGTAGACAAGTGTTTAAGGTCATTGAAAATGGGATATTCTGGTCTTTGTAGGAAGCCGGGTTTTGTCCCAGAGGGGGAGAAATTTAAAACTGAGTCATGTGTTTTAGGAAGTGATTGTCTGTGGCCATATATTTTTATTTCTTAGTCCTTGTTTTACTTTCTGTGTATGGTTTTAATGTGTCCTCTGCCAGATCAACTACATTTGGAAATTAGTGACAATTCTTTATTTATCCCTGTAGTACATGTAACTCAGTATTGATGTGCTTTTGATTTGGTGCGTATGGCCTCTCTTTTATAGCTTGGAAGTGCAGATTGTGTTTAGATGTTAGGATCTGGCCTGCACATTAGGTATTTCTGCTCTCACTCTGACCCAGGCTCTCATCAGTGGTATTGCCTGGAAGTATATAACCACCCTCACAGCAATTTATTTTCAGTCAGAAGAGTGAGCATTTTAAAAAGAGCTACTGCTGTAGAGTAGGGCATAGAAACATGCCATCTTTAAGGACTCTAGCTGGGAAGGTAAGGATAACATCTTGGATAAAAAGAGAAAACAAGGCATCGCCCAAGGTGTTCAGTTGGATGAGTTGAGATTCATTCATTTAGAAAGTTCAACTTGTCAGTAAGAAGTTCCATTGCATAATTAAGGTTGGACTAGACCAGGCAGGGAGTTTATGACTTGGCTTGAAGAAAAATTCCTTTCATTCTAGGCAGAAAAAAATAGTTAAAAATAGTTAAAAATGATCGGAAATGTTCCTTGTTGACAGAGCATTAGAGAGACTGACCTGGTTGAAACAGGTGGTCTGAATTACAGAGAATAAGGGTAGGGCTGGTTTTTAGAGGCCCATGCGAAGGTCAGAGAGGCCAGTAGATTCCTAACTGGTAGAATGTTTTGGTAAAAGCATCATGTTCTAGAGTAATTATTCTGGTTGTGTTCATTGATGAACAGATCAGAAGGAAGATAATCAAAAGGACAGTATTTTTAAGGCCCAAGAATGTATATGAACAAGGTTGAGGGGCTAAAAATTTCATGAGAAACTTTGTGGTGTTCCCTTCAGAAAAGGGGCTATGGTAGAATTGATGAAGCTATGTGTAATAAGTGCGAAGAGTATGCTTCTCATTCCCTAGTGTGAGAGTTTCTGTTTTAAAACCTTTGTTAGTGTCCAGTGCCTTTGGCAGTGTTTCTTAAAAATATTTCTGTGCCTTAACATACTGAGGAAGGGAATAGCTGGGCATTCTTTCTAGGTAGGGTGGGAGAACCACCAACTGACAGGACGAAGACTGAACTTCAGTGGTGTACGTGTTAAACTTCATTTATACTTCTCTCAACTTTACTACTTCACCTGGACTCCAGTCATCTTGGACTCCCCCTCATCCAGCCATGATCCCCTGGGCTCTTCTTGCCTCTTCCTCTCTTCTCTTGCCCACAATGTCCTGCTCACATGACAAGGCCTTGTTCAGTGGCACTTCCTCTCTGAAGTCTTCTGATGTGCAGGCAGAATGAATTACTTCCCCCTTGGTGCTTCCAAAGCCCTTTCGGGTTTCTCTGTCATGGCCCCCACACTGTCCCACTGGATGCAGTGAGTCGTCTGTTTCCTCTGTTTCCTCTGCTCGAATAGGAGCTCTGTGAGCTCTGGACTCATGTTTTGATCCACTTGGAGTAGGACCAAAACATAGCCTTTTAGGAAATGCTTTAATGGATGAATCACTGTCATCATTGGCCAGTTATTAGATGTCTGCTGTATACCAGCCACTCTGCCGAGTTTTGAATATACAGAGAGATCCAGACCATCTCTTAGGGAGACTGGATCATGATATGATATGACAACCAAAAGCCTTCCTATTATAGATTACCTTTTTTAATAAATTAGACCTTAGAAAAGTTAGCCAGATTAAAGGAGAGAGAAATTTTACATATTTATACAACTTAACACTGTGGGGGATTATACTAGTTTTTAAAAATGAGGCCAGCATTAAAAGAGAAGTAAAAAAATCCAATGCAAAGCAAGTTTTTAAATTTTTTGATAAGATAAAAAATATAAGCACAATAACTTCAATAGCATTCAAAGTGGTGAAAATATTAGGCCAGTTCCCTTCTGGCTTTAAAATTTTTATGGTATTGGGGCACCTGGGTGGCTCAGTGGGTTAAACCGTTGCCTTCGGCTCAAGTCATGATCTCGGGGTCCTGGGATCGAGTCCCGCATCAGGTTCTCTGCTCAACAGGGAGCCTGCTTCCCTCTGTCTCTCTCTGCCTGCCTCTCTGCCTCCTTGTGATCTCTGCCTGTCAAATAAATAAATAAATAAATAAAATCTTTAAAAGAAAAAAAAAGTTTAAAATTTTTATGGTATTTAGAGTATAAACTGTATTAATGTGGAAAACTTTTTTTGTCAGAAAATACATGACAGAAATAAATCCGTAGCACATTAGCCACAATAAGAAACTCTTGAGTGTTTGAGGTTACATTTCTATATGATTATTATGCCATCTAGTGGTTGATTTTTTACTTTTTTTCTTTCCTTTTAAAAATTTTCTATTTTAATTGTAAAAAAAACCCCATAAGATCTGTCATCTTAAGTGTACAGTATTTTTAAGTGTACAGTCCAGTAGTTACATATATTCACATTTTCATGCAACAGATTTCAGAACTTTCTCATCTTGCAACAGTAGAAGTCCATATCTGTTAACCCTTTTCTCCCTCCTTCAGCTCCCAACTTTCTGCTCTAAGTTTCAGAACTTTCTCATCTTGCAACAGTAAAAGTCTGTATCTATTAACAACCCTTTTCTCCCTCCCCTAGCCCTTGGTGCCAACCATTCTACTTTCTATTTCCGTGATTCACACTCCAGAGACCTCGTGTAAGTGATAGAAAACTGGCACACTAAGAAGACCAGCCAGTTGCTTTCTCTGGGAATCACTGAGCATCAGGTGGAGTTTTGCATCTTTTCCCTCTGAAAATCTGAAGCAGAAATAACCTTGGCCAGAAATGTGGAACTCTCTTTAGCCTCATTTTAGGGAAGAAAGAAGTTGCCTTCATCTTGTCCTTCTCATGTAACCTTCTCCCACTGATGCATTGTTAGGGGCAGCTGGACTTGGTTGGCTTGGTTTTGTGACTGATGAGAAAGGGAGCAGCTGAAGGTTTCACCCTCTCCTTTGGAGATGGTCGGAGTGGGATCAGGTCACTCTCAGCAAAGCTGAATGCGTCCTTCTTGTGCACAAGATTCCTCTTAGGGTCACTTGGACAAAACAAATTTTTTTTCCCTTTGGATATCACAACGTGGGATCCTGGCTTGGTATTTGAGTAGTGGACTATTTAGAGATCTCATCTGCATGCAGCATAGAAATGAGAAACTGAAGCAGCCCATAAACCTAAAGCTTGAGACCAGATCCACAACTGGAAGTGTTCTTTTCTTGTGCAGAGCACCAGCCTCCCTACATCATTGCCGTTTTGCCTCGATATGTGGAGATCCGAACATTTGAGCCAAGGCTTCTGGTCCAGAGCATTGAACTTCAAAGGCCCCGCTTCATTACCTCGGGAGGGTAAGGAATTTCCTTTTTTACTGTAGCTGCCATATTATTGCAAAGCTTTAAAATCATAAAGCCTGTGCTAAAGCTTTGCTAATATCCTTATTCCTTCCTCCAGATCAAACATTATCTACGTGGCCAGCAATCATTTTGTTTGGAGACTCATTCCTGTCCCCATGGCAACCCAAATCCAACAGCTTCTGCAGGACAAGCAGTTTGAATTGGCTCTCCAGCTCGCGGTAAGTATTATTTCTGAGATTTGGATGCAAGTCTGCCTTCCTCTTTGTTCTCCAAAGCAAGTGCTTTGGGTTTAGATGGTTATATTTAGTTTGGACTGGTAGAATAAGCATAGAGCTGCAAGTTAAGGGACTTGGATTCAGGGTCTGACTTGGCCATAGAATATCTATGTAACTCTAAATAATTTCACTTTTTCAGATGGCTTATCGGTCAGATGTAGAATGAATGCCAGTTACAATAGTAGTAACTCCTAGAATTTAGAAGACAATCAAGTAATTTAATAGATATGGTATAGCCTTGAAAAATTAGACCATGCAAGTATTAAAGTAACAGTTATAACGTAAGATTATAGTCTGATTGAATGCAACAACTAGAGGGCTTTTCACAATTCCTTTCAGCAGTAGATCCCTGTCTTTGGATAAGCAGGCCTCCTTCAGGTTTCTGAAACCGTTTCTGAAACCAGCTTGAGTTGCTGCATTCAGTAGGGCTGCACTCTTATATTTATGGCTGCCTCTCTTCCTTGCATATTAGCACCAGGTATTGTTCACAGCCATAGTGCCCATGCTTTTGCTTTGGCGGTTCTCTCATTGCCAACACACTCTGTGGAGACTGACTTCTGAGACTTGTCTTATTCTCTTAAATATTCCCAGTGGTGATTATTGTCTGTAGAGAGTAGATTTGATTTTAGGAAACAACCAAGGTCATTCTGATCCTAGACCTTTAAACTGGACAGTGCTAGTTTAGTGAAAGAGAAGAGATTTTTATGATTTAAGAAACTTAGTTTTGAGAGTATCTTGTAAATTATTTCTGAAGGGAAAGCCGTGGTCACAAGTTTTGGAATTTATAGTCACATGTGATAGATACTTTTAAAAAAAAAATATTTTATTTGTTTATTTGACAGATAGAGATCACAAGGAGGCAGAGAGGCAGGCAGAGAGAGAGAGAGCAGGCTCCCCACTGAGCAGAGAGCCTCAATCCCAGGACCTTGGGGTCATGACTCAAGCCGAAGGGAGAGGCTTTAACCCACTGAGCCATTCAGGTGCCCCATGTGATAGATACTTTTGAAGGGCAACATTTATCTTGGATGTATACATTTTAGATTTAAAACAAAAATCCAGTCTGAATAGTTAGAGATGTTTAATATCCCAGAAAGATTATTTTTTTTCCTTGGGGTATTTAATTTCAGCATCTGACTACTTTATTTCTATTTTTTTGCCTCTCTTAAATTGCCCGCCATTATTTTGTTTTCATTTTTAAAATACTAAATACCCATGAGCCCACCATTCTACCTAAGAAAAACAGCTTCCATAACTTATATGTACCTCCCCATCTCATTCTTCTGCCTCCCCTCCAGACATACCATTATCCTAAATTTGTGTTTATTGTGCTCTTTAAAAATATATTTCTTGTTGAAAAATCAAATTAACAACCTAACCTTATACCTAACGGAGCTAGAAGAAGAATAAACAAAACCAGCAGAATGAAGGAAATAATAAAGATTAGAGCAGAAATAAGTGATATAGAAACAAAACAAAACAGCAGAACAAATTAATGAAACCAGGAGCTAGTTTTTTGAAAAGATCAGAGAGGACGCAAACAAAATTATAAATGAGAGGAGAAATTGACAGTGCAGAAATATAAAAAGGATTATAAGAGAATATTTTGAAAAATTGTATACCAACAAATTGGACAACCTAGAAATATAAATAAATTCCTAGAAGCAGATAACCTCCCAAAACTGAATCAAGAAGAAATTGAAAATTTGAACGGACTGATTACCAACAATGAAATTGAATCAGTAATCAAAAAACTTGCAAAAATCAAAGTCCAGGACCAAACAGCTTCACAGTGAATTCTACCAAACATTTAAAAAAGAGATAATGCCTATTCTTCTCAAACTGTTCCAGAAAATAGAAGAGGAAGGAAAGCTTCCAAATTCCTTTTATGAGGCCAGTATTACCCTGATACCAAAACCAGATAAAGATAATACAAAAATAAAAGAACTATAGTATCCCTCGGTCAGTGTCCTTGATGAACACAGATGCAGAAATCCACAATAAAATACTATCTATCTGAACCCAACAATACATTTTAAAAAACCATTAACCATAATCTGGTGGGATTCCTTCCTGGGTTGCAAGGGCAGTTCAGTATTTGCAAATCAATCAGGTGATACATCCCACCAGTAAGAGAAAGGATAAGAACCAGGATGATCATTTCAGTAGACACAGAAAAAAGCGTTTGACAAAATAAAACATCCATTCATGATTAAGCAGAAAACAAAAAACCTCAACAAAGTAGGTTTAGAGGCAATATACCTCAACATAATAAAGGCCGTATATGAAAAACCCATAGCAAATATCATCCTAACTGGGGAAAACTGAAAACCTTTCCCCTAAGGTCAAGAATAAGACAAGGATGTCTACTCCACCACTTTTATTCAGCATAGTACTGGAAGTCCTAGCCATAGCAGTCAAGACAACAAAAAGAAAGACATCCAGAACAGCAAGGAAGAAGTTAAACTTTCGTTATTTGCAGATGAGATGATACTCTATAGAGAGAAACCTGAAAAACTCCACTAGAAAACTAGAAGTATAAACCAATTCAGTAAAGTTGCAGAATACAAAATACAGAAATCTGTGACATTTCTATACCCTAACAAAGAAATAGGGGAAAGAGAAATTAAGAAAACAATCCCATTTACAATTGCACCAAGAAGAATAAAATACCCAGGAATAAACTTACCCAAGGAGGTGAAAGACCCATACTCTGAAAACACCGTTGAAAGAAATTGAAGATGACACAAATGGAAAGATATTCCATGCTCACAAATGGAAGAATTAATATTGTTAAAATGTCCATACTACCAAAAACAATTTATGAATTCAGCACAGTCCCTATCAAGATGCCTGTGGCATTTTTCATTAAACTAGAACAGTGCTAAAATTTGTGTGTAACCCACAAAAGACCCTAACTAGCCAAAACAATCTTGAGAAAGAAAAACAAATCTGGAGGGGAGGTATCACAATGCCAGATTTCAAGATACACTGGAAAGCTGTGATAAAACAGTATGGGGGGAAAAAAAAAGTATGATACAAGCACAAAAATAGACACCTAGATCAATGAAGCAAAATAGAGCTGCCAGAAATAAACCCAGGATCAGATGGCCAATTAATCTGTGACAAAGGAGGCAAGAATATGCAATGGGTAAAAAACAGTCTCTTCAACAAATGGTATTGGGGAAACTGGACAGCAATAAACAAAAGAATGAAACTGGGTCACTTTATTACACCACACAAAAATAAACTCAAAGTAGATTAAAGACCTAAATGTGAGACTTGAAACCATAAAAATAATGGAAGAGAACACAGGCAGTAAAATCTCTGATACGGGCCATAACGTTTTTCTCAGGCAAGGGAAACAAACGCAAAAATAAAGTATTGGGACTACATCAAAATAAAAAGCTTCTGCACAGCAAAGGAAACCACCAACAAAACTAAAAGACAATCTATGAATGAATGGGAGAAGATACTTACAAATGACATACTCAGTGAAGGTTTAGTATCCAAAATACATAAAGAACTTACACAACTCAGCATCTAAAAAAATAAAGAATCAAAACAGGCAAAAAGCACGAACAGACATTTCTCCAAAGAAGACATACAGATGGCCAACAGACAAAAAATGCTCAATATCACTCATCGTCAGGGAATCACAAACCAAAAACCATAGTGAGACATCACCTCACACCTGTCAGAATGGCTAAAATCAAAAACACAAGGAGTAACAAGTGTTGGCGAGCATGTGGAGAAAAAGGAACCCTTGTGAACTATTGTTGGGAATGCAACAGTTGGGAATATACATGAAATTTTCAGAGGGCAAGTACATATTAAACTTCGCCATTGACAAAATGTGGAGGCAAATTTTAGCCAGGGGACAGTTCCCTGTGGGCTGGACAAGACATCCCACTGTTGGTCCCTTTCTGAATAGGTGAGGTCAGGATCTGGTGGGGAAATAGGGAGCATTAAGAGTCTGAAGAAGCTAAAGAAGTGAAAACAAGTGTAGAAATGGCATGGAGTCCATCCTAACTGGAGTGAAGGGTAATGCTTGAGTGTCTGGGAATAAGCTAGAGAAGGAAGCTGTGCTGGATTCTGAAAGCCTGCAAAGCACCAAGAGGACTTGGACTAGATGCGACCATGTGTTGATAGTGGTCTAGGCTGGGGTGATGGCAACAGAATAGGAAAGGAAAAGAAGGGGAAAACTGGAAAGACATTTTGAAGGAAGAAATTCAATGTAGGAAAGAGTGGTTAAAAAGAATTTAAGGGGAATAAAGATTATAAGGAAGAAACAAAGATAATAAATAGCTGCATTAATTTAGCTCTTACTATAAATTGGACCTTTCCCAGCTGTGCCAGCAACATTAAATCCCCTTCATTCCTTCAGCATACCATGTTCCCTCTGTCACCTTAGCGCCTTGCACGTGTGATGTCCTTTTCCCTTCCATCTGTTCTGGACTCCCCTGGTTAACTCCAGCTCGGCCTTACACCCCAGGCTGCATTCCTCTTGCTTCCTTCTCGCACCCACCGCTCAGACTAGATTGGGTACCTCTTCCAATTGCTTCTGTCCTCGTTCACCCTATTTTAGTTTTGACTTTTTCATGTTTTTAAAGTGAACTCTAGACTTTATTCAGATTTCACCGGTTTTTCCATTAATGCCCCTTTTCTGTTCCGGTTTCAAATCCCGAAATTACATTGTATTTAATTGTTGTGTGTCCTTAGTGTTCTCTGATCTGTGACAGTTTCTCATTCTTCTGTTGTTTTTCATGACCTTGACAGTTTTTTTCAGGAGGACTGCCGAGGTATTTTGTAGAAACCCTGTTGCACTTTAATTGCACAGTTTCTTCTCAGACTTGTGGTTAGAATGTCAGGACAAGTCTATGAGGGCAGGTGCCATGTGGCTTGTCTTGTAAACTTGGGCATGCGGAGCTCCTAAGATGTTGTCTGATACATAGTATATGCTGAATAAATATTTGTTGAGCAAGTGAGCTCTTTCCTATTCTGCCCTCTCACTAGGAAATGAAAGATGATTCCGACAGCGAAAAGCAGCAGCAGATCCATCACATCAAGAACTTGTATGCCTTCTACCTCTTCTGCCAGAAGCGTTTTGATGAGTCCATGCAGGTCTTTGCTAAGCTTGGCACAGGTAACACATGGGTTTGGCCTTGGTTGGAATTCATGGAGGGAGGGGAACCTGGAAAGGGCAGGAGAGATAGTACTAGACATCTGAGATCGGGGAAAGCTTCTGCTCATCTCTTGATCATCGTGCCTCACAAGATCCTGTGGGTGGCCACAGTGTTATGTATTTACAGTCCGCATCTTGTGCACCTGGTCTCATCCATAAAGAGACTTCCAGTATCCCTTTCTTTATTTACAGTAGAGAGGCCAGATCTCTTTCCAGTGGTTAGAATATTCATTACATGGCACCCAGGGCACTCTTATGTACATATATCAAGGTGCAGGCATTTTAGATATGAGGTGGTCCTGCAAAAACCTTCTATTCTATAATTAATACTCATGGGAAATAACAGCTTATGGGAAGAGTGAGGTTGGGGCAGACCACTTCAGACATAGGCAGCTTTGTAAGTGGAACACTAATGAAAACAATAGCAATCCTACTAACACTCAGTTCCCACTACTATTGGTACTCAGCACTAGCTGTGCTTTGCAGTCCTGAACCCTGGGGAGATGCTTTCCCCTTTGAGATGCAAATCTTTGAGTATATTTGCTTCCAATAGAAACCAGTTTCATCAAAATAAAAAGTCTGATCCTGGGTATAGACTTCTTTATGAGACCCACTACCAAAAATGAATATGGGGGAACATCTTTGCTTTATTTTTACTCTCAGCTTTTCCAGGTGGTTTAACTTAATAGAAAGTATAATGGGTTTTGAAGCTGCTAAACCAGCCACTCCTCTTTCAGTTCTTTTCTTTAGGTCCCCTGTATATTTACTGAGGAACCTTGCCTGGTCACTTTAAAACATTAACAAGCTGGGCAAATTTGCATACAAATCAACACCACTTTTTTTTTTCTTTTTAAGATTTTATTTACTGGAGAGACTACAGAGCACACAGAGAGCACAGAGGGAAAGGGAGAAGCAGACTCCCCCCTGAGCAGGGATCCTGATGCAGGGGTTACATCCCAGGACCCTGGGATAGTGACCTGAGCCCAAGGCAGACGCTTACCGCACTGAGCCACCCAGGCATCTCAGTTTTTATATTTCTTGAAACCCATATTTAGGTCTTGAAATTGAGCCTTAGACTATTGAATTTGTTCAAATATTACATTCCTTATTTACTTAGTCAATAAAAATTTTATCAAGCTTCTACCATGCATTGGAGACTATTCTGGGTACCAAGTAGTGGGGTGTATATTCTGTTGGAGACGGGGCAGACAGCCAAATAAATGAGCAAATTTATAATATATTGGGACGTGGTAAGCTCTAAGAAAAATAAAGCAGGGAAATGGGGATAAGGAGTACTGAAGATAGGTATTAGGATTATAATTAAGATAAAATAGGGAAGGCATCTCTGAGAAGTTAGGGCCTAAAGGAGGCTATTTAATGAACCAGGTAGTTGTCTGGGCAGGTGCAGTGCAGGTAGAAAGAATGGCCGGTGGCAAGGTGGTGAGGTTGGAATACTGCCTAGTCTGTTCCAGGAGCAGCCAGATCCATGTGGCTAGAGAAGAGTCAATCCCTACCCTTTGTTCTGCATAAGCAATTTAATCCCTTTGTGAATTGCCTGTCTCTCTGATTGAGAATTCAATGTGTGGCATAATCCTGGACTCAGTGAATATCAGCCCAAAGGCAAATCAGATAAGCGATGGCAGTGGCAGCTCTATCTTTGATCCTGGGCTTCGAGGATAAATAGGACATATTGTCTGTCCACAAGGCGCTTACATGAAAAACCACTCAGTGAAACATGGGATTAAATGTCTCCAGGATTGTGGAGAATTAAGTCAGGAGTCTCAAGAGGCAGTGACCAGGCTCTGGAAGACAGAAGAAAAAGCAGAGTGTAAAGGAAGGTGGGCGGGAGGAGACACCCAGTGGTGGCTGAGGGTCTGTAAGCCACAGCCCAGTGTGATGGTGGTGGTGCTTGATAGATCGCATGGGAAAGAGATGTTGGGTCTGCATCCTAGAGGACCTTGAATGCTGCCAGGGAATTTGGACTTGGTATTGTAGGCTTCAGTTGACATCACAAGGTTTTAAGTAGAGTGATGTGATTAGAGCCTTGTCTGTAGACACACACCGTTGTGCGGGAAGCCGCCAAAGGGCAGCGGATGCGCTCCGGGTCCCCAGTGGTTATCTGTGTTCCTCAGACTGCGCTTCTGTGTGGGAGCCACGCGGAATTGCCAACTACCCCATTCGGTTGCCGTTTCTTAGGAGTGTCTCTTTCACATTGTCTCAGGTTTTGAGGAACACAGTCTTCCTGGCTTGGCAGAAATACTGTGGTCAGACACCAGTTTCTTGGGGATGATGTGCGTTCTGGAGGCTTCAAGGCAAGGCTGGGTAGCATTTCTCTTCTGGTCTGCTTGTCTGGAGCTCAGTTCCTTCTAGAAGGACATGGCCTTCTCCTGGTCCCCCAACTTTTTGAATGAAAATAAAGTAATGTTAGGATGAAACATTAAAGTGTTAAAGGAAAAAAACCTTACTCTAGATCTAGCCTTGACTCTAGTTTTGTGTCTTTTTCATCCAAGCTTTTCCTACTTTGTACATCTCAGTGTAATTATAACAGTATTCGTTTTTATAGTTTTTTTTTTTTAAGATTTTATTTATTTATTTGACAGACAGAGATCACAAGTAGGCAGAGAGGAAGGCAGAGAGAGAGAGAGAGAGAGGGAAGCAGGCTTCCTGCGGAGCAGGGAGCCCGATGCGGGGCTCGATCCCAGGACCCTGAGATCATGACCCGAGCCGAAGGCAGCAGCCCAAACCACTGAGCCACCCAGGCGCCCCTATAGTTTTTATTACTTAAAATTGTTAGTGTTTTTCCATGTTGCTGTGTGCCCTTCATAATTAAAATTTGTAATGAGTGCATTATTGTCTCTTAGTTGACGTAGACTATAGTTCTGCTGCTGAAGGAATTCCACATTGTTTCCAGAACTGCATTGTTACAAATAATATTCCTTATGTGACCTTCTCTTTCAGATGTGTCTTCCCCCTCCCATCTTTTAGACTGTTTCCTTAGGGTAAACTCCGAGAAGTGGGATTGGTGCGCCCAAGTGCTTTTCTCCTTATTGAAGTAGCAGTATTTTTTGCCTTGGCATTGTAAGAGTGATTCAGTTTCATAATATAGCAAGCCCTGGGTAGTATCATATAAACATTTTTCTACAGACTTTACTCTTTAATGTACTGCTCTAATTTTTAATGTAGCAGAACGTTTTCCCACTTACTTATATTATTTTCTTGTCAGTTGTTTATGTCTTTTGCCTCTTATCATAAGAAATCTTTTTTTTTCCAACTTACATTTTATATAATTAATTTATTAGCTTCTTGCCATGTATCCGGCAAATATATATGCCCTAGACCATTGTCTGGCTTTGTTTTAGTAATAGTAATTTGTTTTAGTAATATTCTTTTCTTTATATAGTTCTTTTATTTTTAAGGCTATTGATTATTCAACTTTAATGTCTTAGCAGTTTTTCCTTGGGGAATTTTTTCTTCTCCACTTTTAGAGAATTCATGAATTTTCCATTCCAATTCTGGATATGCATATGTGTGTATGTCTTGGAATATAGAGTCAAACCATTTTTGTAATGGTTTAGAGAAATATACATGTTATTAGTGCTCAAATTATAGAAATGTAGAGCTCATTGACTCTTTTTGAACTTGTAGTCATTTAATTAAAAGAATGAGTCTGAGGGTGCCTGGCTGGCTCAGTTGATAGAGTATGTGACCCTTGATCTTGGAGTTGTGAGTTGAAGCCTCATGTTCGGTATAGAGATTACTTAAAAAATAAAAAAGATCTTAAAAAAAATTAGTATGGAACTTACTTTGCTGTTATAATGGTGTTGTTTTATTTGATCCTTAAATTGCTGTGCTCCTTTCTGGGGAATCGTGTTTCCCTTCCATGTAGATCCTACCCATGTGATGGGCCTGTACCCGGACCTGCTGCCCACAGACTACAGGAAGCAGCTGCAGTACCCTAACCCACTGCCTGGGCTCTCAGGGGCTGAGTTGGAGAAGGCACACTTAGCTCTGATTGACTACCTGACACAGGTAGGTATGGTACAGGGGTGTATGGAAGAGTTCACCTGGGAGTTCCGATGCCTGCTTTTCTATGGCAGAGAAGGGTGGGCCTTCTCCGATTCCACAGGCATTCTGTAAATGAATACCTTAGAAGCTATGGTGGCTGGGTGCATTTCTTTCTCCTTCATCTCCCTACTCAGTTATACCACTGATCTTTGATGCTAAATCTTGATAGTAGGAAATGTACCTGATTTCTGGCAAATTTACATGAAGCTCTCCTAGGAACTCAGAAGAAGAAATTTTAGTGGATAGAAAATAATCGGTTTTTTGAAACACTCTTTTGGAACATACATACTTGTGGGAAAATACATGCTCTATGCAGGAAACTGGGCAACAAAAAAGTATATAGCAAAAGTTAAAAATAAATAAATAAATAAATAAATCTCCTGTAACCCTATCACCCAGAGAAAAGTAACCAACTTTATAGTGTTGTCCTTCTAGACCTTTGGAGGCATACCTCCTTTATTGTGCTTCACAGATGCTGCTTTTTTTTTTTTTTTTAAACAAATTGAAGTGAGCAAGTCTTTTGGAATCATTTTCCCAACAGCATTTACTTAATTGGTGTCTTTGTCATATTTTGGTAATTCTCACATCATTTCAAGCTTTTTCATACTTAATTTATTTTTGTGATCTGTGATCTTTGATGTCACTATTGTAATTGTTTTGAGATGCCACCAGCTGTTCCCATATAAGATAGCAAATTTAATAAAATGTCTGTGTTCTGACTACTTTATCAGCTGGCTGTTCCCCTGCCTCGCCTGCTCTTTGGGTTTCCCTACTCCCTGAGACACAATAATACTGAAATTAAATCTGTTGATAACCCTACAATGGCTTCTAAGTGTTTCAAGTAAAAGGAAGAATCACTGTTTCTCACTTTATTTTTTTTTTTTAAGATTTTATTCACTTATTTGACAGAGAGAGATCACAGGTAGGCAGAGAGGCAGGCAGAGAGAGAGGGGGAAGCAGGCTCCCCGCTGAGCAGAGAGCCTGATTCGGGGCTGGAGCCCAGGATCATGACCTGAGCTGAAGTCAGAGGCCTAACCCACTGAAATATGCAGGTGCCCCTGTTTCTCACTTTAAATCAAAAGTAAAGACAATTAAATTTAGTGAGGAAGACATGTCAAAAGCCAGGATAGGCCAAAATCTAGGCCTCTTGTGCCAAGTTGTGAATGCAAAGGAAAAATTCTTTTTTTTTTTTTTTTTAAGATTTTATTTATTTATTTGACAGAGATCACAAGTAGGCAGAGAGGCAGGCAGAGAGAGAGAGAGGGTAAAGCAGGCTCCATGCTGAGCAGAGAGCCTGATGTGGGGGCTCGATCCCAGGACCCTGGGATCAAGACCTGAGCTGAAGAGAGAGGCTTTAACCCAATGAGCCACCCAGGCGCCCCAGCAAAGGAAAAATTCTTGAAGGAAATTAGAACTGCTACAGCAGTGAACATGAATAAGAAAGCAAAACAGCCTATTGCTGATTTGGAGACAGTTTTACTGGTTTGGATAAAAATCAAACCAGCCACAACACTCCCTTTCCTCAAAGCCTAATCCAGAGCAAGGCCCTAACTCTCTTCAAATCTGTGAAGGCTGAGAGGGGTGAGGAAGCTGCAGAGGAAAAGCTGGAAGCTAGCAGAGGTTGGTTCATAAGGTTTAAGAAGAAGGCATCTTCGTGACATAAAGTACAAGGTGAAGTGCTAAGTGCTGATGGAAAAGCTGCAGCAAGTTCTCCAGGAGATCTCGGTGAGATTGTTCATGAACGTGGCTCCACTCAACAACAGGTCTTCAGTATAGATGAAACAGCCTTCTATTGGATGGAAATGCCAACTAGGACTTTCATAGCCAGAGAGGGGAAGTCAGTGTGTGGGTTCAAAGCTTTTAAGGAGAGGCTGACTCTTCTTAGGGGCTAATGCCACTTGTGACTTAAAGTTGGAGCAAGGCATTTTGAAAATTCTAGGGCCCTTAAGAATGACGCTACACACCAGCCCTGCCAGTGCTCTGTAAATGGAACAACAAAGCCCAGATGACAGCACGTCTGTTCATAACATAGTTTACTGAACATTTTAAGCCCCCGTTGAGACCTGCAGCTCAGAAAAAAAGATTCCTTTCAAAATATGACTGCTCACTGGCAGTGGTCACCCAAGGGCTCTAATGGAGATGTACAGTAAGATTAATGTTGTTTTCATACTAACACAGCATCTTTTCTGCAGCCCATAGATCAAGAAATAATTTTAACTTTCAAGTCTTCTTTATGAAATACATTTCATAAGCTTCTAGCAGCTATAGATAATGATTCCTCCATACCTGGGTAAAGTAAATTTAAAAAAAAATAAATAATCTAGAAAGGATTCATTATTCTACATCCTATTAAGAACACTCATGATTCATGGGAATAGGTCAGAATATCAACATGAACAGGAATTTGGAAGAAGTTGATTCCAGCCCTCAAGGATGACTTTGAGGGGCTCAAGACTTCAGTGAAAGAAGTAACTGGGATGCGGTGGGAATAGCGAGAGAACTCGATGAGAAGTGGAGCCTGAAGACATGAGTGACTTGCTGCCAGCTCATGAAAAACTCATGGATGAGGAGTTGCTTCTTACAGAGGAGCAAAGGAAGTAGTTTCTTGAGATGGAATCTACTCCTGGCCAAACTGTTGAAATGACAAAAAGGATTTAGAATACTCCTTAAACATAATTAGTAAAGCAGTGGCAGCGTTTGAGAGGATGGACTCCAGTTTTGAAAGAAATTCCGTGGGTAAAATGCTATCAGCATCATATGCTACAGAGAAATCATTCATAAAAGGAAGAGTCCGTTGATGTGGCATACTTCATTGTTGTCTTATTTTAAGAAATTGCCACAGCCACCCCAGCCCTGAGTCACCAACACTGAGTCAGGACCCTCCACCAGCAAAAAGATTACAACTCACTGAAAGCTCAATGATGGTTGGCATTTTTTAGCAATAAGGCATTCTTAAATTAAGGTATATACATTATTTCATTAGATATAATACTACCATACTATGTAAGCACAGCTTTTGTACACACTGTGAAACCAAGAAATTAATTTGGCTAGCGTTATTGCGATACTTGCTTTATTGAAGTGTTCTGGAACCAAACCAAACAAGGTCTCTGTGGCATGCTTGGGTATGTAGTCATGAATTCAGTTTTTAAAAATTTATTGGGGCCCCTGGGTGGCACAGTCCATTGAGTAGATAGATGATGATTTTTTATTTCAGCTCAGGTCATGATCTTGGGGTCCTGATTTGAGCCTTGCGTTAGGCTCTGCACTCAGCAGGGAGTCTGTTGGAGGATTGTTTTTTCCCCTCTCCCTTTGCCCCTCCCCCTACTCACGTGCATGCGATCTCTTGATCTCTCTCTTTCAAATAAATAAGTCTTTTTAAAAAATAATAAAATTTATGGGGTTACTGTTGCCAATGGATATCAAACTGAAGTTCTCTAGCTTACTTTTTTAAAATTTAGCTGTATATTGAGAAATCCTTTCCCTGTCAATAAATACTCTTCTATAACATGTTTTTTTTTTTGTTTTTTTTTAGAGGGAGTATTTAGATGTATGTTTTCTTTTATAGTTTACTATTATGGAGAGATAAGTGAAATTCTCAAGTGAATAATAAAACTGTTAAAGACTGTTCACTCCAAACTTTTGTCACACTGGGCTATTACATATTCCCTGGGCACTTACCCAGAGTCAGAGAACTTAGTAAATTTTTTCCCTGTAAGTGTTCTGAAGACCTCTGTAAGGGGTCCCCTGGGCAGACACTGAGAAATACTGCTGGGAAATTGTAAGCCAGCTACCTGTCACCTGCTACTGGCTTGGTGAAGGTCCCACAGGTCTGGTCAGGCACACATAGCCTCAGCACTTCCTTGACCTTGTGCTCCAGTGGTACCCAGCTATGGCTGGCAGATGGCAGGGAGCACACAGACATGCCTCTGTCTGTACCAAATGAGAAACATTCCTGGGGCAGAATGTCTCCTAAGCCTGTGGCACTGAGGAAAGCCCTCTATTGCCTGTGTCTTTGCTTTAGGACTCTGAGCACATGTTTTCCCTGGACACCTCTGCTGCCATTTGGAATGTCTCAGTTTAGCTGACTAGTCCTGTGCCAGAGAGATGGTAGAGCATACACAACAGAGGGCATTGCCAGACACTGTATAGTACAGACTGGATGATTCTATTTATATGAAGTTCTAGGATAGGTAAAAACTGATCTCTAGTGATAGAAATCAGATCTGTGGTGTCAGAGTGGGTGGGATTCTTTGAGAAGAGTCCAAGGGAACTTTCTGGGGTGATAGGAAACATTCTGTTCCTTGATGGGGGTCATGGTTACATGCATGTACATATGTGTCAAAATGGATTTCATGCTTTAAAAGGGTACATTTTATTGTATGTTACTTATACCTCAAGACAGTTGTTGGGTTTTTTTCTTTTTAATAAAAGAATATGGGGAGGCGCCTGGGTGGCTCAGTTGGTTAAGCAGCTGCCTTGGGCTCAGGTCATGATCCCAGGGTCCTGCGAGTCCCATATCGGGCTCCTTGCTCAGCAGGGAGCCTGCTTCTCCCTCTCCCTCTGCTTATGTGCACTCTCTCTCTCCCTCTCTCTCTGTCAAATAAATAAATGGAATCTTTAAAAAATAAATGAACAAAAGAACATGGGGATTGGAATTAGACCTAATTTGAAACTTGACTCAGCTGCTTCTGAGAGATACAGTGTCTGTGCCATATCTTCTTCGCTTGTAAAGTGGGGATGACAGTAATGTCTGCATTTGTTGTAGGTTTACAGTAGGATGATGTAAAATTCTTGTCATAGTGCCTGGGATGTAGTAACTACCTGATAAATAATTGTTACTGGATCTGTGGCAATTTGGCATTCATCTGTCTTGATCCCCAAGAAAAATGATGTGCTAATGATTAGCACTAATGTGCTAATGATGTGCTAATGTGAGATCAGGGTGGATAGGCATGAGCTGTGTTGGCAGTATTTGGAATATTACGTGGTGGCCCAGGTGATAAGGATGATTGAGTCCTGGCCTTAACCCCACATTTTTGGGCCTTGGCAGAAACGAAGCCAGTTGGTAAAGAAGCTGAATGACTCTGATCACCAGTCTAGCACCTCCCCACTTATGGAAGGCACGCCTACCATCAAATCCAAGAAGAAGCTGTTGCAAATCATTGACACCACCCTGCTCAAGTGCTACCTCCATGTGAGTTCTCCAGGCGCTCGCTACCCGCAAGGCTCCGTCCCCAGAAGCTGGGAAAGGGCTACTTTGGGGGACCTGCCATCAATAAGAGTGGCATCTTGGATGATGGCAATCACCCAGCCTTGACCTGACACCTCTGAGCTTCTGGAAATTTAAAGGTTAAGGCAAGATAATTGCCCCAGAATTTGCAGTGGGCTGGTCTTCTCTGGTAAGACTGGGGTTGGTGCTACAGGGTGAACAGGGACAGTGTTTTCTCCCCCCCCCCCCCGCCCCCCCACTCCCCATAGTCCTAGAAAAGGGCAGTTGGCCTTCTCTGGCTTGTGTTCCATACATGGCCTTCCGGCCTGAAGCAGGCCTGGGCTGGGTGGGGTGTGGGGGTGTCCCTTCACGACGTGGTTGCCACAGAAGTCGTGCTTCCTCTGCAGACGAACGTGGCCCTGGTGGCCCCTCTGCTCCGCCTGGAGAACAACCACTGCCACATCGAGGAGAGCGAGCACGTGCTGAAGAAGGCGCACAAGTACAGCGAGCTGATCATCCTGTATGAGAAGAAGGGGCTCCACGAGAAAGGTGGCTGGAGTAGGGGATCAGTTCTGGGAGGGTGGTCTGTGGAGAGGGGAAACCCACTGAAGTACGGTGACTTTCCCATGGGCATGTATTTCCTGGAAGAGGCTAATGACTTTTTTGTTGGGCGGGGGCTTCCTGGCCAGCTCTGCAGGTGCTGGTAGACCAGTCCAAGAAAGCAAACTCGCCTCTGAAAGGCCATGAGAGGACAGTGCAGTATCTGCAGCATCTTGGTGAGGCCAACTTTTGAAAGGGAAGGGGGAAAGGATTGTGTTCAAATGGACCTGATCTCCCTCCATTTCTGATTCTGGTGGGTCAGGACTCTCCCTCCCTTATGCTCACCCATCTTTGTTTCTCCATTTGAGGTTAGAGTCCCCACCACCCACAATGGTGGAACTGTGACAGCCCTTTAGCATGTAATCAGCCCAGTAGGGGCAAGTATCCCTGAGTGACTGGTGTTTGGACAGAACCATCTCTCCTGGAAAGTAAATTCAGGGGCAACCTTTGCACCTGCCTTTGCAGTCCTATGGTCAGGGTGGGCCTCACCTGCCAACCAATCTTTTCCCTCCAGGTACTGAAAACCTGCATTTGATTTTTTCCTACTCTGTATGGGTGCTGCGAGACTTCCCAGAGGATGGCCTGAAGGTAAATCACAGGGATCTCTTGGATTTATCTAGTACCACACTGGGTCCTAATTCTACTTAGGCAGTGATGGCTGGAGGTGGGGGGTGGATTCATGTAGTTTCTCTGGCATTCAGAGGAGTAGCCTGGGAAATAGGAGACAACGGTGTAATGTAGCGGGGAGAGACTTCCACAGACGTCGGGAGACCAGCGCCTGCGACCTAGCGTGTCACACGAGATGACACACAGGTGCCATTTGTAGACCCTTCCCCCTTCAGAAGTCCACCTGAGCCTCCACTGTGTCCGTGTGTTCCATGTGTGGTTGGCAGCACTGCAGTCAAATGGCTCTGCTTCTGGAACCCGGGTTTGTTCCCACAGATCTTTACCGAAGACCTTCCGGAGGTAGAGTCTCTGCCACGGGACCGGGTGCTCGGCTTCTTGGTGGAGAATTTTAAGGGTCTGGCTATTCCTTATCTGGTAAGATCTTTTTTTTAGTCTGAACTAAAAACCTTTAAATGTGGGATCCAGGACCACGTGGGGAAATTGGGCAGTTCAATACTGGGCAATTCAGATTGGGGTTTATGTCACCTGGGAACTGGTAGAAATTTAAGGAAGATTATTTCTACCTCCTCTGAAGAAAGATCTTGGTAGATCAACCTGGAAATGTTACTTTTGATGAATGCCTTCTAAATCTAGATAGAGTACAGAGGGATAGAAGAGAATGGCGTTGGAGAAAAACATCTCATACAAAGCCATGTTTGTATGGCCATTGATTCAGCCAGGGCCACAGGGCAACCAAATTGGTTTTAGGTAGCAGAATGCAAGTATGTAACTGTAACTGCGTGGGCAGATGTGAGAGTTTAGAGGATTATGGTACAAAGTTAATAAAGGAGCTTAGACTACAAATCAAGAAAATAATCCTCGGGGCACCTGGGTGGCTCAGTCAGTTAAGCATCTGCCTTCAGCTCAAGTCATGATCCAGGGTACTGTGGGCTCCCTGCTCAGTGGGGAGTCTGCTTCCCCTTTCCTCCCTGCCCCTCAACCCCTCTTATGTTCTCTCTCTCAAATAAATAAATAAAATCTTTTAAAAACAGAAAAGAAAACAATCCCTAATGTTTCTGGGTTGTAGTCCAAAATTTCCTGGTGGTTTTAAAAGAGCTATCACTTCATGAGGAGACCATCTGGATGGGACCTGTTGGGCCTTAAAAATGTGAGGGAGACAGGGAGACAGAGCTGGATCACAGCATAGAGGGTACCAGGTAGACCCATGTCTTGCCTCAGGAACATGTCATCCACGTTTGGGAGGAGACAGGCTCTCGGTTCCACAACTGCCTGATCCAGCTGTACTGTGAG
The DNA here is from genome assembly GCF_030435805.1 of Mustela lutreola. Taxonomy (NCBI): domain Eukaryota; kingdom Metazoa; phylum Chordata; class Mammalia; order Carnivora; family Mustelidae; genus Mustela; species Mustela lutreola. The sequence goes on along the minus strand of NC_081296.1, from coordinate 68,434,961 downwards.
AAGGTGCAAGGTCTGATGAAGGAATATCTCCTGTCCTTCCCTGCAGGTACCAGTTCTTGTAGAAAGCCAAGTGGCCTTGGGCCTTAGAGGTGACCTGGGACCCGAGGGTGCCATGTGGCATAGGGAAGCAGAACTTACTCTCCTCTGCGGGGCCCAGGTGGGTGGGAAGTTCCTCAGAGGCACCAGGGCAGCTAAATGAGCCAGCACAGGAGACCCAAGAGCTCTTGTCTGGATCTGGGGATCTCTGAGCATCGCCCCTAGGGGAGGGGGAAGGAACAGATTTGTCTGTAAGATGGCAGCTGTGCTGATAAGAAACAGGTTTGCTTACAGGAGCATTTGTGCAGCTTGTTTTTTTGTATCTCAAGCCGATATTTTGGGGGTCATGCAGAGACCATAAACTAAGAAAAGTACAGCTGGAGCCCACTTTGGGGGCCCTTTCTGATCACCGTGGTGATATCACGAACCCCATCCCTTTCGTTTCTCTTGATGACCCCATATTGCCATCCAGCAGCAGCCTTTCATACTGAGCTTGGTTTCCTTTCAAGGCAAAACTCCAGTCCCTGCTGGAGAGGAAGAGGGTGAGCTGGGAGAATACCGACGGAAACTCCTTATGTTCTTGGAAATTTCGGGCTACTATGATCCAGGCCGGCTCATCTGTGACTTTCCTTTTGATGGTAAGTGTCTGGCTCATGGCCAGAAGCCACTTCAGCAGAAGGTAATGCAAAAACTCATCCTATTCCTTTCCCCAGTTCCCTACTCTTCCCACAAGTTAGGGCTGGAGAAAGCCCCGTGTTTCAGGCCAGGGCTGCAGTTCTGTGCCATCTGAAGACTCGCTTTTGTACCATGCGTGAGAAGAGTCTCTTTTGGGTGTGAACCACTTGGCAGTTGCTGGCCAGGTTGAGACCTGTTTCGTGCATCAGCACATGTTCTTGGGCAAGTTCATTATTTAGCAATATTTGTAATCTGGCATTGTTTGTCTGAAAAAGACACACATTAGTGTGATGGATGAGCTCCGGGAGAGCAGAGACCAAATTCTTTCCTTAGCGGGAGTGCTTGGCACCTTGTGGGTGCTTTTTATGCACTTGGTCTTTGGATGAGAGTTCTTAGCCAGTTTAGAAGTGATCACAAAAAAGATAGGATAAAGTACTTTCTAAAATAGCTCCCTTCGCCCATTTCTAATTTTAGCAGTTTTCTCCTTGAAAAAAACCCTAAGTAATACAGATACTTTCACGCAGTTGTGTAACAGCTTAGCTTCCCGGCCTGTGCTTACGCAGTGGTGGTGAAGGTTACTCACATTCCTTCCTCCTCCCAGGTCTCTTAGAAGAGCGGGCACTGCTGCTGGGCCGCATGGGGAAGCACGAGCAAGCGCTCTTCATCTACGTGCACATCCTGAAGGACACAAAGATGGCCGAGGAGTACGTTCCCTGCCCCTTCCCGCCCCCCCACCTCACCACCATCACACTGCCCAGTGAGACCAGTGAGACCGACAGCAGGCCCCGAAGAGGGAGGAGAGGCCGGAGAGCAAGCGGCCTCCCCTCCATTCTGCCTCCCTTGCTGGCCCCCAGTTGTGGCACCATCGTGAGGCTGCTCCCGCAGGCTGAATCCATGACCTCTCTCCATGAGGCTGCTCTGGCCTCGTCTCACCACTTTCTCCCTTTCAGGTACTGCCACAAGCATTATGACCAAAACAGAGATGGCAACAAAGATGTAAGTAGTGACACTGGCCCCAGGGAGCACGTGCGCTTTCCACTGCCCCTCGCAGCACAGCCCACCCCCTCGGGGGCGGTCACAGGGGACACTGGTAGGAGTGGCTGAGGTCCCTGATTCTGTACCTGTGTATTGAGGAGAGGCAGGATAACCGTACATCCTGGTTTGCTCGGGATGGTTCTGGCTTACTGTGGTGGTTAGTAGCATCCCTAACCCCTGCAGTTTCGGAAGAGTCCCAGCTTGTATAATAAGGCCCGACAGTTGCGAGGAGGTGCACTTTTGTGCTCTGTCTAGAATGCACATGGATTTGTCCGTGTCTGGACACACTTTTGACTCTCATGCCTGGGGCATGGGGATAACTGGAATCTAGGCAGTAGAGGCTGGAGTCACTGCTAAGCAGTGCACAGGCCACCCTCAAAGAAGAATTAGCCAGCCCGGAGTGTTGAGTACTGTGTTACTGGCCCCAGTAGGAAAGATGGTGTCTCATTTCAGGTTAAGCCTCGTCTACCAAGATGGGATAGGGTCACAGCCTCAAAGCCAGATTCCTGGGAGGGATCTTTTTGAGTCATTTTGCAGTGTTGGTGTTTTGTCAGTAGTATGATGCTTAATAAATGCAAGGCATTTGGGGGTGGTTTTTTTCTTTCTCTCATGAAAAACAGTCCTTAATTTTTTTATCTCTTCAGTTGACTGACTTTACCAAGAATTTTTAAAATGTGACAAATGATGAATTTTATGTGCTCCAGGGCAGCTCTTACTAGAGCCCAACCCCTCTTATTTTTAGGTGTGGTCATGCTGGGGGGTTCTGGAAGGCTTACCACCAGCCTGATGTATGTGACTTGTGTGAGACAGGTGTATCTGTCCCTGCTCCGGATGTACCTGTCGCCCCCCAGTGTGCACTGCCTGGGACCAATCAAGCTGGAATTGCTGGAGCCACAGGCCAACCTCCAGGCAGCCCTGCAAGTCCTCGAGCTGCACCACAGCAAGCTGGACACCACCAAGGTCAGGAGCTCTTCTGGGGAGATGAGAGGCACTTAGGGGCACACTCAAGAGAGGACAGGACAGAGAAAAGGACTGAGGTTGGAGAGCTGTGTGGCTTCAGACTTCTCCTCAGGCTCACTTTTGTTCTGTCTCACCCCGTTCCCATCTCTGTTCCTGTCCCTAGGCCATCAACCTTCTACCAGCAAACACTCAGATTAACGATATACGCATCTTTCTGGAAAAGGTCTTAGAAGAAAATGCACAAAAAAAACGGTTCAATCAAGTGCTCAAGAACCTTCTCCATGCAGAATTTCTGAGGGTATGAACCTTCCAGACTCTAGGGGGGGTTGTACTTCTTTAGTATGAGACAGTTACCACATATTCCCCAGAGACAAAAGCAGAGCTTTGTGTTCCTTTAATGCTGTAGCTCAAACTGATGATATAAGCAACTTGACAGTTGCTTGCAAGTGTTTCCATTAGAGGCGTCTGTGGGGTTTGGGGATGAGGCAGCTCTAGCCTCTGCCTTCAGTTCTGTGTTCTGGACGCTGGGGCTTCTGTCCCACTCTCCTCTCACAGGTCCAGGAAGAGCGGATTTTACATCAGCAGGTGAAGTGCATCATCACGGAGGAGAAGGTCTGCATGGTGTGTAAGAAGAAGATTGGGAATAGGTGAGCCTCCTGCACGGCTGTGTGTGGGTCCCATGCAGGATGGATTTCTGCCCTTAGCTGATGGGGAAAGTATGGCTCTTGGCTGTCTCAGCCACTGTTACTTCTTGAGCATCCAGAGAGCCGTCCTGTTGTGTGTTGCGGGTTAGCTTTGGAGATTTAAAGACTTACAGCATATGGCACGGGGCTCTTCACTTCGTGCCTGTAGAGCCCTTCCCTTCTGGCACCTAGACCTTGTGATGTAACCAGTGGGTGTGTATGAGTCGTATGTGGGTGAAAGTTCTTATCTTTTGGGGTGTGCCTGTGAAGGAAGAAAAAGATCTTTCCATCTGCTGCCTCATGACTTGAGTAAAATCCTGGGCCGGCATCATTCTGTTTGGAGCATATACTCCGGTCTGTCTCCTCGCTTGCAAAAGCAGGGCACTTTGTCCCTTTTCTTACATGAGTGGAAGAATCCTTTTCTTTTAAAAGACCTAACCTGCTGTCTGTTGTTTGAAGTCGTCTAAAACTTGCTCTGATGAGCAGAACCATCTCCATCTTCCATGTATGTCACAGTGATGACTTAAGAAGAAGCATTTCCATGCCTTCAGACTGCATGGAGCTTGTGCTCTGTTTGTTATTTGACAGAGATGGTGGCTGTGTAAACTCAGAAGACCCTAGGTGTGTGCCTTCCCTTGTGGTTAGGGTGGGTCGCTTTTGGGAGGGCCCCTGAGTAAGGCGCCTTTTTCAGAAGTCTTCTCACCTGAGCCATTTTCCTTTCTACAGTGCATTTGCAAGATACCCCAACGGAGTGGTCGTGCACTACTTCTGTTCCAAAGAGGTCAACCCGGCTGACACCTGAGCCCAGCATGCCAGGGACTCTTCATATGGACAGTCGGCTATTCCAGAGTGGGGAAGGAGCACCGGCCTTAGGAATGGGGGGGCTGTTTCCACCACCAGCTGTCTCCGCATTTGGACACTCCTGGCTGCCTTGAGCCGTGGAACATCTCTGAATTTAATCAGACTTGCGGTCTGGCGTTACCAGCTTTTTGATAGAAAAAGAGATTAGCTACACCTTAAATACCATTTGTGTTGCAGGCAGTTTCCGAGAATTTACTACCCGCTTGGACGGGAGGAGGTGGGGAAGGGCATTGTCCTGCCTTTGCACACTAATCACCTGAACAAAGAAAGTGTCTCAAGTGTCGGTAACCGCGAGATTGTTTATGCAGTTTTCAATGAAGACACATGCAGGCCTTGGCTCTGAGCCCCCTGCGCAGTGGCCTGGCACCTGGGAGGAGAGCCGTCCTAGAGCTCCTCTCACCACGCCGGCCGGCCCTGGCTCTCTAGGTGATGACAGTCATTTCTCCATAGTCACCACGACCCCTATCCCCTGAGTCCTGCCCACTCGTCATGTCCTGTTCAGTCTCCCTTTCGTCCTCACTGTTGATTTTCTTCCTCAGTCTCTCCCTTCACTGCCCACCCCCCACGCTTTGTCTCCCATTTTCCCCACATCAGGAATAGTTGACATATAAACAAGGTAAAATGAGAGGTGAGGGGAAGTCTCGATTTCCAGGATACGCAGATAACTGATGGTCAGGTGTGTTGTAAATAGGTCCTTGGACTGAGAGCTCTATGTCTGGAAGCTTAGGAGAGCATCGTCCTCAGTCTCCCAGGGCGAGTGTGATGGTGGCTCTTAAGGACGGCTATACGACCTCTGAGGCAGACCCATGCAGACACACCTGCTCCTGGGTCACCCAGCAGCTGCCCAGGGCAGGGTGGCTTGGTCTCTGTGAGCACAGTGCTTTATGCTTTGGCATCTTTCCCTTCACAGCTAGTGTCATCTGCTCGTCTCACAGTTGGCCTGGCTGTCCTTCTCCAGCTTCATTTTGTAGGGGTTGGAGGACTGCGCCGGCCTTTTGTAGGCAGGTGGGTCTCTGTCACACATAGGAGCGATCAGATCAGGAGATGACAGGGACGGGAGGTGGGTGTGCTCGTGAGGTGTGTGGCTATGGCTAACAGTGGGAGGTGGCCGTGGCTGCAGCACATGGGTTTATGAAGGAACTGTTTGCCAGATCCCTGGAGCACTTGTAAGGGGCAGAGAATACCCCTCCCTGCCCAGGCACTTTAGGCACCCAGGAGGAGTGTCCAGAATGACAGGCAGAAGACCTATAGGAGCACAGGCCCTGCCCCCTGTCCTCCCTGGGGTTTTGCAGACTCAGTCTTGATGCTGCTGTTTCTAACGGTGGGAAGGATGGGTGATGGTGCCCGGCCCTCACAGTGTTTTTGGTCCCTGGCCTTGACAGGCCATGGTTCTTCTTAAACCGCAGCACCACGCCATGTGGGGGATGTGTTGGAGGCTGCGTGGGGGGTGTTGTCGACTTGGCTTCTCCCAGGCACAGTGCCCACGGAGAGTCTGAAGTACAGAGCGCATGCCCTCAGCATCACTCATGCAGGCAGGGACTCTGCTCAGGTTTGGAAGGCAGAGCAATGCTTCGGAAGAGCCATGTCCCACCTGGCCATACCAACCAATGAGAAGCCATGCTGCCCTTGGACCTGTTGGCACCAGCTGGAAGGAGATTCTGCTGGAAGCAGCACAAAAGTCATCAGGCCAACCCTCCCTCTGTGTCGCGGAAACCGGCCCCACCCCACCAGCCCTGTCTCCCTGGCTTGCTATGTTTGTATCTTCCACCCTCACGACTTGTGTGGCACATCTGTTTGAAGCAATAGAATAAAGAATGTGTGTTTTCCTCCTTCTGGAATACATAACCCCATTTTCCCAAACTCTGTTCTTCCTTCCCTCTGTTTGCCCTCTGTGGAGGTATGAAGGTGAGAGACAAAAGCTCTGTAATGACTCATGAAGATCTCATAATAAATGTCATAAAGTAATACACCAGCCTATTTGAGTCTCTCCCCACCCTTTTCTGTGAAGTTTGATGGAAATAACAATGAGGAGAGAGCGATGCTAAGAATTGATAAGAATAAGCCAATTAACGATAAAGAAGTCAGAATGACACCTCTGTTCTCTATGTCTTGATCTGTGCCATTCAGCACAGCTAGTGTAACTGGCTGCCCATGTGGGACAGTGCAGACATGGAACATCTCCAGCCTCACCAGATTCTGGGGGACACGCCACCGCCAACTAGTCCCAACTCTTCCCCCCTGCACTTCACATATGACGGCCTCCTGCCTCTTCCTGTAGCTCCTATGGACTGGGAGAGTCATGAAAGTTATGGAATTGGTGGGATTGAAGGACCCAAGTATGTTTGAGAAGGTTGGTCTATTTTGGCCAGCACCAGAAAGGCAGTCTAGTCCTTCTGTGTCCCCCTCTTTAGCCATCTGTGGTCATCCTGAGTTTTCTTCGGAGGCACAGGGCATGTGACTTCCAGGAGACAGTATCGTACAGTGCAGAGCTTGGGATGCCAGATGGCTGTGTGTGCCACAGCCAAGTCCGTGCTCCCACTCAGGCCCCTCCAGTGTGGAGCCTGCACACACTGTGTGAGGGTAACACCAGCGCGCTGGCACTTCGGCATCTCTCAGACCCCGGCACAGGTCTTGGCTCTGTGTTCCAAGTTAAGCAGAAATAGGCCCTCCCCTTGGGGCCCGGCCAGTGGCAGTCACCCTCTTCTTTTCTAGAAGGTTCTCATCTCAACGTGCGGACAGGGTTCATTCTGGACTTGAATCACCTCTTTTTTTGGATGTTGTTTTTCTATAGTCTCCACCTCAGGCCTGGGGGAGGAGAGCAGAGATGACTAAGTCTTGTTTGACGAACAGAAATTATCTCCCAACAGCTCACTGCCCCAGAGATCTTTTCTCTGGAAACTGCCTTTCTCGGCCATCCAGACCACTGTGGTTCACAGACGGTCACGTACCATCTCTAGCCTAAGGCTTACAATGATCAAAAGAGGACTCTCTAAAGCCTTATCTCCAGTAGCATAAGGAGAGGCAGGCCCGCATTTTAGCTGTCCGTATTGATACCGCCTGATGATATCCCTACTTGTTTACCTGGACCATCCAGGCACATCCCCCATCCAGGAAGAGGGCCCCAGGCAAAAGTGACACAGAGTCATGAGGCTGTGAATTTCCTCAGGATACAGATGGATCCTCCTCCCCTTTGGCTGCAAGGCCTAGGGTTAAGTCTGACGCACAGCAGACTGTCAGTGTTTGATGAATAATGAGGGAGGTCACAAGAGATGAGAAACACATTTGGGTCCAGATAAAACTGAATCAGAGATGTCCATGTTTCTGCTTAAGAGCTGTGGGCAAGGTGGTACTTGAAGGGCAGATGGTTTCAGGACTTTTTTCTAGCTGGAGGAGACAAGGCCCTGTTGCCCACTTCCTATCTTCCATCCCCTCCTCACACCTGCTGTGTCAGCATTGTCTAGAAGGCTTGTTGGAAATCATATCACCTGGGTTCTAGCCACGCCCACAAAGTCGAATCATCTAGGGGGTGAGGCTCAGGTATCTATTTTCCATAAGTGGCCAGAGGATAATCAGGAGCTAGGGTTGGGAATCAGAGTCCCAGTTCCTCAGCCTCTGGGTGGGGGACTGAGGTGTCTTTTGCTTGAGGGAATTGTCACTTCCAATCACTTCCTGGAGCACACCAAACCCCACCTCCAGCCCCAGCAGGCCACCCAACCCTGAGTCCTCAAGAGAGCAGCCAGCTCCACCCTCCCCACCTGGACGTTTCCTGTCAGACCTGAGCTAGCAGTGAGTGTCACCAGAGGAGAGCAGGGTGGCTCTGGAAAGCACGCAGGACTTCCAACTGAGAACTGTGCTGCCTGGCCATGCACCTTGGGCCAAGGTGGCTGGCAGGCAAGGGGCTGCCCCTCCTGGGGGCAGTGCTGGTGCGCATGAGAGAGAAGAGGGGACCTCAGTGGAGCCAGTGTCGGGTAAGTTACCTGGTCTTGCCTGAGAAGCGTGGACTGCAGAAGCCCTGTGAAGACTGAGGCCAGCCAGGGATTGGCTTCTGATCTAGGCTGGGACCCATTGGCTCTGGCCAGCCTGGTGGAGTTTAAATTAAAGAGGTTGGCCAAAACCTTGCCTTTTGGAAATGATACCCCTTCCCCAAAATTAGGAATGGAGGATGAGGTCCTATGATGCTTGCAGCTGTAGGCTTTGCCCAGAATGCCCCAGCTTGGCTGTAGAGTACCCCAGGGGGATAGGGGGAAGGGGCTTCCTGGGATTTTGAGGGGTAGCCTCACTCCCAGGAGAGTGCGGTCTGTTGTTAACCTCTCTTGGGCTCAAGCTGTTGTCTCCTTTGTGACTCATCAGACCAGTACAAGCTGGATGACACCTGGTTTCCCTTCACCTGCTGGCCTCCTAGGGGGTGTGGACTTGGTCAGTGTCCTGGTGGGTGGGGTCGATCACCACTTTCTCTTCTCATCTTTAATCTCTGAGGTCCAATACTCTAGCTCTCACTTAGGCTCCCAAGCTCTTGGCCGGGGCAGGAAAGTGAGGAGAGCTGCCCATTTGCAGTGGTGCGTCACAACCGTAATTAGTAACAGTAGCTACATGTATTAAGCACTAATACCAGCCACTTTATAGAACTTCTCATTTAAAAGTCAGCACAACCCTATGAGATTATAAACCCCCGCATATAGATGGGGCAAATGAAGCTTGAGGAAATCAAGCTATTTGCCCAAGGCCGTTCAGTTAGGCCTTGGTGGAGCTTAGACTTGAACACAGCCTGACTGATTTCAAAGTCCAGGCTCATCAACGACTTGTTGAACTCCCAGCATCCCAAGTCCTCTCCGGTCCCAGGCACAGTGACTTCAGTGACCCCAGGCCAGGCTGCTGCTCTGTGAGGGGATGAGGGAAGCCGGAGCTGGGTACCACCGCAGGGAGGTGACCAGGCCCCCTACCTGGCTTCCCAGAACTGAGTTCCAGAGTTCTCTTGTTTCAGCGGGAAACCCACCCATACTATGACCTCCAGGTGAAGGTGCTGAGGGCCAGAAATATCCGGGGCACAGATCTACGTGAGTGACGCCTAATTCTACCCTTTTTCCCCTTCCTTTTCCTGGGGTTTCCCCCAGAGCCCAGCAGGAGCTGGCTTAAGGTGTGTGTGTGTGTGTGTATGTTTGGAGAGGGGCAGCTAGTGTTGGACGTGGAGGGAGTGAGCCCTCCCAGTGAGAGAGCTCGGGGCAGGCAGGCAAGGGATGGACAGGAGACTTATGCAGACCTCTGGCTCCTTGAGTCTAACAAGTAGAGCAGTGCAACCTGGGTGAGCATGTGAGGCTGCTGTTGTCAGAAATCAAAGTCTGTTCTCCAGCCGCTTTTTACGCCAATGCTCACCCTGGAAGGGGACTTTGTTGCCCTAATCAGGTCCTTTCAGGGGAATTACTCAATAGTCTGTGCAGCCATGTGGTCTTCTAACTGGCTACTACAGTCTTCAGTTGTAAGTGGTCCAGATGGAGTTAAGGACATTGGCTCTCCCCACGTCTCCTCATCCCACACAGGCAACCTTCTCTCCCCCATCGGTTCCTTCCCCTCCTGCCCCAGCCTCCTCCAGGGAACCCTTCCTGCAATAAAAGCTAGATGCTGAAGACCCCTCCCCCATCCCACCTGCAGTGTCCAAAGCTGATTGCTATGTGCAGCTGTGCCTGCCCACTGCGTCCTCTAGCCCCACCCAGACAAGAATGGTGGCCAACTGCAGTGATCCCAAGTGGGATGAGACCTTCCACTACCGGATCCACAGTGCTGTGAAAGTGAGGACCAGCAAAGTGCCTGGGCAGTGGAGGGAGAGAGCTCCTCCAGGGGAGGGAGAGGGCTGCCTGCCTTCCCACCCTGCCTCAGGTTGCCACCTCTCACCTGCCATTCCCAGAATGTTCTGGAACTCACCCTCTATGATAAGGACCTCCTGGACAGTGACCAGCTCTCCCTGCTACTGTTTGACTTGAGAAGCCTCAAACCTGGCCAACCATACAGACACACATTCCTACTCAACCACCAGGTGAGTCCCCCTGCCTCCCAGAACCTGTGCCAGCAACGAACTGAACTCAAGAGAGGAAGTCTGGCACAGGGTATTGAGGTGAGGGCTCCTGGTCAGCACAGGCCAGGCCTCCAAGACAGACCCTCCTCTGTCCTATACCACCGACCCTACAATGGCTTCCCCTCATATATTTCTTCCCTTAATGGAGCCAACATGTGAGCTCCTTGATGGCAGAGCATTTTGTGTGTCTTAGCCACTGCCAAACCCACTGAGAGTCTGGCACACACAGTCCTAAACCCCTCGTGGAGAGGTTCTCCCTCCTATGCCTGTGAGAAGCCACAACAATCATCACCTCTTCTAATCCTAGAGCTGAGCAGGGTAGGAGGCTGGGACAGTCTCTGATACTTTCAGAGTTGAAAATAAAATGCTCCCGTGCTTCTTTCTTGTAGGACTCGCAAGAGCTGCAGGTGGAATTTGTTCTGGAAAACAGGTGAGTCCAGGTGACACCCATGCCCTCCTGTTTACACTGAGAATCACGGACGGCTCTGGTTGTCAATCACCAGGTTCTGTACTGGCCTGGCCCGAGAGGGACTAGTGTCCTAGTCCAGACACCCATTTGACTGTTGGCGACAGGCCCACTCCTACCCCCAAACCTGGCCATGCTCCCCAGGCTCTTCCAGCTGCTTTAGTCACATTATTAGAGTAGCAGCTGTCTGGCAGGGAGCCAGATGTCCCATGAGCCCCTTATCTTTTGCAGTCAGGTGCCTGCATCTGAAGTTATCACCAATGGGATCCTGGTGGTGAGTAGGGAAGGCGAGCTTGGGGCTGTCAGGGCTGGGGGTGGGGAAGGACAGTGCTGAGTCCACAATTGAGCCTATCATGCCCCCTTGCCTCTGAAGGTCACTTGAACCCTCCCGAGAGGGGAAATGTGTTAGGGAGGCATCTCCAGGGACCAGGAGCAAGAAGCTCCCTCAAGTCAGAGTGGACAGCTTGGAAGCCTTTCTTGTCCCCTGAGCCCTGGGGCCCCTGGTTGCTGGGACAGCTGAAGACATTGCTATCCAAGCCCCTCCTGCTCCTTCCCCTTTCCCACCAGGGCCACTTCATCTGAGTCCTGGGAGGTGGGCTGTTACAGAAGACTCCTACCCACAAGGCTCAGGCCCAAGCAAATTTGTTACCTGGACCCTGCCCCAGACACCCCTCCTTCCACTCTGGTCTGGGCCCCGTGGAGGGAGGGCCCTGTGAACTGTCGGCTCCTAGCAGCCTCTGCTTTCCTCAGGCTCACCCCTGTCTGAGAATCCAGGGCACCCTCAGGGAAGATGGCACAGGCCCACATCGAGATTATGGTGAGTGTGGACCCTAGCCTTGGGGCTTGCCTTCTCTCCTGAGGGGTGGGGACTGCTGAATTCTAGAAGGTGGGTCCTTCTAGAGGGACTTCAGGCAGTTCTTAAATGTTTTAGCACTCAAAGCAGAAAGCAGACCAAGGGTGGAACGGATTGCTCCTGAAAGTAGTGAGTTTCCTGTCCCTGGAAGTGTTCATGCATAGAGGTTGTATCAGTTCCATCACTGCTCTGCCAAAAGCAACCCCATGTCAGATGGTCAGCTGGCGCTTGGCTGATCTAAGCTGGGCTTGGCAGGAGGGACCTGGCTGTGTGCTGTATGTCCCTATCCACCTTCTGTGACCCATGGGCTAGTCGTGTTCTGAAGGTGTCAGCAGCGGCATGAGAGTGAGCCAAATGAGCAGGGGGTTCTCGAGCCTTTGGTCGCATCACAGCCACTAACTGACATTTTACAAGCCAAGACATGTCACAAGGCTGGGACCCTGAAGTCGGAGCGCCAGCAATCCAGTTGGCCTCTCAGCCAGAAGAACTGAAGTCGCATGGCAAAGCGTGGGAGTTCCAGAAGCGAAGAACCACAGCCACTGATGTAGTGTGCCACAGGGGATAGCCACTCGGGATGGGGGAGGGGTCTGGATGCAGGAGCAGAGCAGAGGCTATGGGGCAGCTAAGGTCCCCTCGGATGCTGAGAGTCCGAGCCTGCAGGCTGAGCCCATGTAATGTTCCAGCACTCACTGTGAGCCAGGTACTGTGCTCAGCATGTCACATTCTTTTAGCTTTAATTCTCCTAACAACCCTGTAAAATATAACTATTAACCTCTTACAAAACTGTGGCTCAAACAAGAAAACCACTTAAGGTCCCGCAGCCTGAAAGCGAGAGTCAGGACCAAACACAGGTCTGTGGCACTCGGGGCCCTGTCTGCCTCGGACCAGCACATAGCCATTTCCAGCCACAAACCACAGTTTCCTCATATTCTCTAATTCCCACCCATCCGGGGGCATATCTATCTCCAGGTCTCATTTAGTGCCAAGGAGGGTGTGTCAGGAGAGAGATTCCATGTGGACCTCTGTTCCTGAAGCATCTGTCACCTTGGACTGTTTGGGTGTCTGTTGCTCTCAAGTCAGGTTTAGGGTCTGGGGTCCCCTCTAAGTGTCATGCACATTTCTCTCGGGGGTTTTGCCCCCTCCCCAGAAAGCTGCTCGGATCAGGGTGTGCCCGCAGGCCTCCCTCTTCACCTCCTTCCAGCCTAGGCTGGCTCTCCCTGCTTCTCCAAGCCTCTACTTACCCACTTCTTCCTCTCACCCCCCTCTGCACACCCTGTGTTCTTGCAAGATCTTATACTGGAAATAAAGGGCAGGACAACTTGCTGCCTATTCTCTCTCTGGCCACAAAACTTCCCCACAGTGGTGAGCACAGAGCTTGAGTGGAGGCAAGAGATGGAGCAACTGCCAATTGAAGACTGCTAATTAATGTAATAATGTGTGATGATTATAATTATTATAGAAATATACTTTATATACTTAATATAATAATCTCAAAATCTTCGGCCCCATAAACTCTGGGCAAGGAGCCCTCTCCCTTCCTGCCTTTCCCCCTTCCCTAGGCATTGTGTGTCTCCCACCCCGCCCCAGGTTCCCAGTTCTGATCTGGGCAGCTTATGGGACCCTGAGGATCCTTCATGATGCCTTTGCTATGGGTCATAGAGGCAGAGAGTGAGTGGGGCAAGGAGTTGACATTTCTAAGGGGAAAGAAAGGGGAGTTGCTCTTCAGGGTGCTACCATCATGGGCCAACCCCCCCCCCCCATTCTCATCCCCTCATCTGGTCCGTCACCTGGGCCATCTGCCCCCAGGCTCTAGGCAGATTCAGCTGACAGTGCCTGGGGCCTATGAGAAGCCGCAGTTCTTGCCCCTGAACCCCCCCAAAGAAGGAGGCCACCCAACCACCTTCACCTTTCATGTGAACCCCATGATCAGCTCCAGGTTGGATGTGGAGCTGGGGGAGAAGCTCAGAGTCCTGGAGGTGAGTGAGCCCATAGTCTGGGAAGGCGTGGGTGAGAGAATCAGTCCGGTCTAGAAGGGGCGTCCCAGGGCCACCACAGAGACATGTGTTCCTTTGCCATGCAGCGTCATGAGGGGTGTTTGCTTCTCTGCAGAGTGGCCCAAGTGCTGAGCTAGAGACCCAGACCAGCCAGCTGGGCAAAGGGGGAATCCCGCTCTCTTCTTTGGCCATAGGCCAGGAAGAACAGCGTTTCGTGGTCCTGGGGGAGGTAAGGCTCTCTCTGGCTGCCTGAGGGACTCCTGCCTGCTCTGTGGCCCCCAAAAGAGGGCTGGGGGAGGGACCTGAGAGGGAGGAAGTGAGGTGAGGAGATGAGCCAGCCTGGAGCTTGGGCCAGAACCTCCTGAGTGACAGGGGCTGTGTGGGGGGGTGGAGTATCCCACTTTTGGCACTCAGCAATGGGGCTCTTGTCTCTTTCAGGACCAGGCAGTGGTTCTGCAGATGAAGGCAGAAATGAGGTGAGGAAGGCCGGCTTCAGGAGGAAGGCTCTTGGGCTAGACTGGGAGTGGGGGGGCTCTTCTGCCTCCTCGACTCAGTCTGGGTGGTGGAGGCCTTGTCTGGTACTGATGAGGTCTTTCTAAGGGGTTCCATGGAATGTGACAAATGGGATGGGTCTGAGGCTCTCCTCCAGTGAACAGTTGCCCAGCACCCCACCCCCACCCCCATCTGAGGCAGCTCTGGAGACCTTGACCTGCGCCTTGGCTTTGGCCTGTGTGACGGGGAACAGGAGTTTCTGGACAAGAGGAAGCCAATTGTGTCTAAGGCCCTGCAGCAAGTGCTGGGATTGAGCAAGGCTCCTGACAGTGGCCAGGTATGAAATGGAGGAGGTGGCCCCCAGGTCACCAGGACCAAATCCAGCCTCTTTCCTTGAGAGGACTGTGTGTCCAAGAGGTGACAGGAAGCCTTCAGGGAGGGCAGGGAACAGAGGAGGAAGGGGCAGGCCAGTTCACCTGAGCACATAGGCAAAATCAGGAGAGGCAGGACCCCATGTGTAATGAGGGACAAGCAGCCCTGGCCAAGCAAGAGGTATATTAGTCCCCTCAGGCGGCCATGACAGAACACCACAGACTGGGCGGCTTAGACAACAGACATTTATTTTCTCCCCCGGAGGCTGGAAGTTGGAGATTAAGGTGCCATCGGGTTGTTCCTGGCGAGGCTTCTCTTCCTGACCCATAGACAGCCACCTTCTTGCTGTGTCCTCACATGGCCCTTACTCTGAGCTTGTACAGAGGGTAAGGGGCAAGTTCTCTCTTCCTCTTCTTATAAGGACTCCAGTACCATTAGATAAAAGCCCCACTGGTGTGACCTAACGTAACCTGTATAACTGCCTTGTAAGCCCTTTCTACAAACAAAGTCACACTGGGGCTCCTGATGCATGCATTTCCAGAGGCAGAACACAGTTCAGTGCATAACTATAGACAAAGGGATTTGGAAGTGGAGGGTCTGTGGGAGCCTGCTGGGAGGCAGGAGGGCAGGCAGTACCAAGGGAGAGAGCTCTGGCAAATCAGGAACAAGTTGGTGGCTTCCTCCTGGCTGCAAGTGTACTCAGGATTTGGAGTCATTCCTGGTGCTGACAAGGTGGGCAAGCCCAGATGGTTCCTTTGGTAATGCCTGCTCTGTGCCAGCTCTCCACTCTGTAGGTGGAGGGTAAAGAGGGCACAGACCTGGCTTTCAGGGAGCTCTGTATCCTCCAGCCCTCCGAAGGCACAGTACACTTGCTGAGCACTGGCCATGGAGCATTTCTTTCAAGACAGAAGAAAGGAGGGCTGGGAGAGGAACCAAAAGTATGGGGGCAGAATGAGCCAAAGCGTTGTGGAAAAACTGAGCAGCCAAAAAGCTTCTAGTCTGCTCCCACCAGGCACCTCTGTTGCTGAAGAAACATCTGGGAGCCTCTCATGTTTGGGGCAGGTCCAGGCTGGTTGGTGGTCTTTGTCATTGCAGCCCAGTGGTTCTCCACGGGGGGCCGTTTCACCCCCACCCACCCAGAGGACATTTGTCACTGTCTAGAGACATGCTTTATGGGTGGTACCACTAGACGTGGGTGAGAAGGAAGCAACTGGCATCTACTGGGTAAAGGCCTGGAATGCGGCTAACCATCCTACAACCTACAGGACAGCCCCTTGGGACAAAGAATTACCCAGTCCCAAATGATCATTAGTGCCAAGACTGAAAAACCCTGCTCTGATGGTTTTGGGTGAAATCCAGTCCACCTTCCAGTTATGCATTTTCCTGGTGCCATGGTTAAGAGCCATCTCCGGAGTCCTACCGCTTGGGTTTCATAGCCCATCACTTACCACCTATATGACTGGGCCAACCATATTGTGCCTCAATAAAATGGGGATCCCAGTGGTTGCTGTGAGGAGTCAGTGAGAGAAGAGATATAAGGCTCTTAGACCAGTGTCTGACCGTGTACGCGATAAAGGACAATGATGGCTAGTGTTGTGATTGTTGTGCTCAGGTGCCTGTGGTGGCTGTGCTGGGCTCCGGAGGTGGAACCCGAGCCATGTCTTCCCTGTACGGCAGCCTGGCTGGGCTGCAGGAACTTGGCCTCCTGGACACGGTGACCTACCTCAGTGGGGTGTCTGGGTCTACCTGGTATGTGAGGTGGGGGCGGGGGGCAGAGTAAAGGAGAGCCCTGAGGGAGCGGGAGGATTCCCTGAGAGGGGGCTGGATTCCTGCCTCCAAGGGCTCCAAGGGCAGAACAGCCCCATGTTCCCAGGCCTCCTTGAGTGGGTGGGGCAGGGCAGTGGGTACAAGGGATGGAGACGCAGGGCACCCACAGACACACCCATCACTCTCTCCCCTTGCTGGGCCCCCTTGCCCCACTGCCCCTAATGTGCTCTCTATGCCCAGGTGCATCTCCACACTGTACCAGGACCCAGCCTGGTCCCAGGTGGCACTGCAGGGCCCCATTGAGTGCGCCCGGGCTCGGGTCTGCAGCAGTAAGATGGGGGCGATGTCTCCGGAGCGTCTACAGTACTACGTCCAGGAGCTGGCAAGCCTGGAGGGCAGCGGCCACAGTGTTTCCCTCATTGACCTCTGGGGTCTCCTCATTGAGTATTTCCTCTACCAGGCGGTAAGAGAAGAGCATATAACAAATATACCTGGCTCCTTCCCAGCCCGCCCCACCAGCACACCCTTCTGCCTAGAAGGCTAGGCTGAGACGGAAGGTTTGCAAAGCCAGCCCTTAGGTCTGAGCTCCCCGAGGATGAGAGGCAAGACCCCTGGGCAGGCTGACCGAGCTTCCTCTTTCCTGGCCCCTAACCCCTGGGAAGGGAGAGATGGGTCTGCAGTTCTCGGGTCTGTCTGCATATTCGAATTACCTGCACGGGTTCTCAAAAACACTCTGCCCTTGGCTCCACTTCCGGAGATACCGATGGGGGTCAGTCTGGGTTTGAGCACTAGCACACGTGTGTTTTGAAAGTGTCCAAAGTGTTCTAACCTGTGGGCTAGGCTGGCTGCCACTCCTGCCCACTAGCCAAGTCGCCTGCTGGGAGAGGAGAGGAGTCAGAGCCGAGTGAGGGTCTCAGCCCTGGGGGGGGCCTGGCCCACTGGTGTGTGGATATAAATCACAAGTGATTTCTCATGTCTAAGAAAAGAATCCATCCATATTTTTGAATGATTTATTTTTTAAAGAGAGTAAACTGGATTTTTTTTTTTCAGTATTTCCTTTAAAAAAGGTCACTGATATGCTTTCTGAAACAGCAAAGAAGTGGGGAGAGTGTTCTTAATGCCCCTGGAATTGTACAAAACCCACAGCAGCCTTACCTGCACCTGCAGCCTAAGGCCTGGTCCTCAGAGAGCTATCTCTAGAACACTGGCCTTGGCAGCCCCAGACTCTGGTGGGCACGCTGTCCCCTGCAGGGTATCGGGGTTGGGGGAAGGGAACTCCCCAAAAGCCAAGTGCCTCCCTTCCTACCTGCCAGGAAAACCCCGCTAGGCTGTCTGAGCAGCAGGAGGCCGTCAGCCAGGGCCAGAACCCTTTTCCCATCTACGCCAGCATCAATGTCCGCACCAACATCAGCGGGGAAGACTTTGCAGGTGCCTGGGCGTGGGGAACTGGGAAGAAGGTGGAGGGGGTGTTTGGTAGAGGGTGTGAGAGGCCAGTGCTAGGAATGTGCAGATGTGAGCCCTGGAGCCCAGTGGGCTTGCTGCCTCCTGCTCTTGGCAAGTCTAGTTCCTGCTCAGGCACTCAGGTGTGAGGGGAAACCCTGGGGTCCTGGTGGAAGTCCCCAGGTAACATTCCTTTCTCTCTGGGCCCCCAGAGTGGTGTGAGTTCACCCCCTATGAGGTCGGCTTCCCCAAGTATGGGGCTTATGTTCCCACTGAGCTCTTTGGTTCTGAGTTCTTCATGGGGCGTCTGCTGCAGCCCCGGCAAGAGCCCCGGATCTGCTACCTACAGGGTGAGTCTGGGCTGGAGGGCTGGGGACAGGGCAGGGCTGGGCTAGGCCCTCAGATGGGCTGCAGGTGTGAGGGCCCAGGGCCTCGCCTCTCCCCTTAGGTATGTGGGGCAGTGCCTTCGCAGCCAGCGTGGATGAGATCTTCCTGAAGATGGCTGGCTCGGGCCTCAGCTTCCTAGACGGGCACAGAGGGAAAGTAAACATCACAGGTAAGGGTAGACACCCTGATCTCCCCACACTTCTCTTTCTGGCCCCAGGGACCTGGCTGAGGCTCAGAGGATGAGGGAAGGGATGGTGCAGGACTTGGCTGTCCCACTGGGTTCAGAGAAGTCCTGAGGGGATGACTTCTAGCTTAGGGTCTCCAGCTGCCCAGAGGCTTGAGGAGACAGTGTGCTTTCGGGTCTGGGGGAAGGCCCGTGTCAGAGAAGCCAGCAGGAGGGATGCGTGGGTTGCTCAGTTGGTTAAACATCTGCCTTTGGCTCAGGTCATGATCCATGGGTCCTGGGATCGAGTCCCACATCGGGCTTCCTGCTCAGTGGGGAGCCTGCTTCTCCCTCTGCCTGCCACTCCCCCTGCTTGTACACTCTTCCTCTCTCTGACAAATAAATAAACTCTTTTTAAAAATAAATTTTAAAAAGCCAGTGGGAATTGTGAGTGCTCTATGATAAGACACTAGCTTAGAATTCTCTGCTTTGGTTCCAAAGATGTCGATTCAGCCCAGTCCATACCCCTCGGGGTTCTCTTGGGCCTCCTCTTGGGCCTGCTTCTTAAGTGTCCTGTGAGCTCCCTGATGCACAAAATATCCTTTCCACACTTCTTCCCTGGATAATGTCTATTCATCTCATAAGATTTAGCTCAGACCTCATTTTGCCAGGGGGCTTCTCTGTTCTCCTCCATCCCTCCAGGCTGACTGAAGGTCTTACCACCAGAGTCCTGTAGCCCTGTGTACACCCTCCATCATTACCCTTGTCTTGAGGCATTGTTACGATTTATGATCTCTTTATGTGCCTCTCCCCTAAGTAGGCCACGAGCCCTGTGGGGCCAGGGCCGGACCTTATTCACCTACCCATCCCCCATTCCTGGCACAGTGCCCAGCACATGGTACTCCTCAGTGGGTATCTAATGGGTGAAATTCTGATTAGAAGTTGTATGCTCAACTTCATTTTCGAAACGGGGAAATAAACAATCACTTAATAAATACAAAGCCATAGGCAACTTTGAAAATAGAGGCAACCTGAAAGAAAAGGTCATTTAAAAGAGGTTCTGGGAAGCAATGGTCTGAGTCTTAGGAGCTGGGAGAAAGGAGGGGTGAATGTGAGGAGGAGATAAAGGGAGTCCCCTGAGCCATGAGGGCCGCTGGACAAAGGAGGGCCCCACTTCTCACTGTATGTCACCCTCCCACCCCCATCTAGATGACTGCCAGAAGCTCCAGCTACATGACCCCACATGTCTGCGAACTAGGCTCTTCACCCCCCAGGGCCCCTTCTCCCAGGCTATGCTGGACCTATTCACCTCCCGCTTTACCTCTGCGGAGAACTTTAATTTCATCAGAGGCCTCTGCCTACACAAAGACTATGTCTTCGGCCAGGAGTTCACGGCCTGGAAAGGTGGGTGCTGCTGTGGATGGGGAGCCCCCGCCGCCTGCGGCCCGCGCTGCCTTTTCCCCTAGGGACTGGGCTGTGGGCTCCTGCTGCCCAGTGGCTGAGGGGGAAGGACTGGGATGTCTGCGAGGAGGCAGAGCCAGGGGCTGGGGTGGGAGACTCTGGTGCCATCAGAAGCAGTGGAGGAGAGATCTCTACAGAGAGGGGCCATCCCAGTGTGAAGAGAAGAGCAAGCAAGCATCTGTCCCTGTTGCAGCCACGCACCCCGACGCCTTTCCCAACCAGCTCACTCCCATGCGGGACTGCCTGTGCCTGGTGGATGGGGGCTTTGCCATCAACTCTCCCTTCCCCCTGAACCTGCTGCCCCAGAGAGCGGTAGACCTCATTCTATCCTTTGACTACTCCCTGGAAGCCCCTTTTGAGGTAAAGTGTGTGGTGGGGAGGAATTGAGGTTCTCCGTGGAGGAGGCCTGCCTGGGCATTTCGGGATTGCCCTTTGTGCGTTCCAATCTGCGGGCCGGTACCTTGTGAAGATTTTAGTGATACTGGTCTCCCCAGCTGGAGGAGGGGGATTGCTGAGGCCATGGGATGGAGTGGGATTCAGGAGAAGAGGCCAAAGGCGGTCCTTGGAAGTCTTCCAGCCTGTTCTGGCCCCTGCCTGTTTCTGAAAGCATTCTTGGCTCCTGTCTGGACCTGTGTTGGGGTCTGCTGTCCCTTAGTTACTGTGGTAACAACAGAGCCATCAGCTTCCCAGGGGCGCCTCCAGTGGCAGCTCTCTCAAGCCCTGTGGGGTAGCGGACAGGTTCATCATCTGGATGAGGGTTCTGGTTGGGCTGCTGGCTTCCTTCTCCTCCTTATCCTCCTGGGTGTAAGGAAAGCCTGGGGTTAGACAATGCATAAAGCCTCTTCCCATGGGACCTTCTGTAAGCATTCCATCTCCACCTGGTGACATTGAAATCTGCCCCTAAGAGGAAGGAAGAAGAAGGGAAGAAGTAGGTGGTTACGGGAGAAAGGACCATGAGGATGTTGTCATTGGTCTGCACAACCATCCCACTAGAGTTAGTCTGTTTTCATTTTGTAAACAAAGAAACAGGCTCAGAGAAGCCCGGTCACCTGCCTGTAGTCATTCAGCCAGCAGGGGGGCTGCGTGAGCACAGGGGGTAGGAAGCGGGGTTAGAAGCTGGCTTTCTTGCCCAGGTCTTACAGATGACAGAGCAGTACTGTCTGGACCGAGGCATCCCCTTCCCAAGGATTGAGGTGCTCCCTGAGGACTTGGAGGAGCCCCGCGAGTGCTACCTGTTTACCAAGGCTGAGGACCCCCGCTCACCCATCGTGCTGCACTTCCCCCTTGTCAACCGGACCTTCCGTACACACCTGGCCCCAGGTGAGGGGAGCCCCTGAGCTGGGGTCTGGTGGTGGGGTGTTGTGCTGAGAGCAGACTTCTGGGACAATGTCCCAAAGCATGCCTCTCCGAGGGCCCGAGCCGGCCACTGCTGCCCTCTGCTTCCAGGGCCTCAGCATTCACACCGGCCCAGCTCCTCCTGATGGTCGGGAGAGACAGGAAATGTGGGTTCAGCCAGGTCTCCTAGGGCCGCGGGGGGAGAAGCTTCTGGGCTGGCAGCTCCTAGCCCCAGAGTGCTCCCCAGTGTGGCCTTCACTCCACTTCCCACCCACAGGTATGGAGCGACAAACAGCTGAGGAGAAGGCCTGCGGGGACTTTGTCATCAACGGGTCAGACACTCCCTACGGCATGATGAACTTCACCTATGAGCCCGAGGAGTTTGAGCGGCTGGTGGCTCTTAGCCGATACAATGTTCTGAACAACGCGGAGACCCTGAGGCATGCCCTCCGGCTGGCTCTGGAACAGCGGCAGGCTGGGGACAGGGCTGGGGCCTGACAGGGCTGGAGGAGGAGTATCATGAGAGAGGGAAGCGACCCTGGGCTCCAGATCAGGGCTGGAGAGAGAGGAGTGGTAGACAATGAGGGGCTCCTGCTTCCCATATTACAGGGACCCGCTTTAGGCCCTTCAGGCCCCAGAAAGCTCCTGCCAAACAGCAGCTTGGCTTTGGAGCTGGGCCCTTCTCATAAGTGTTTCTGGGTGATGATGGCACTGTATCTCTCTCCGGGACTCTTGGGAATGGGAGACAGAGGTGAGCAGTGCTCATTCTGCACTGGAGTGTAGAGGGAATCGGGCAACAGTCTAGCCCCAGAGCCTGCCCCAAACCTAGAAGGCCCTTAGAGGGCCCAGGTCTTCAGACCCTCACCAGACCAGGAGCTGTGAGTGCTGAGGCCCAGGTTCCTCTCCTGAAGCTGAAACCGAAAGCAAAGATTCCTCCATCTAACCCACACTTTTGCAAATGGTCAGGCTCCTGGATGCAGGGCTTGTGCTATTATGAATAAATAATTATTATGAATAAAGCCTCCCAGGCTGCCAGTTTGGATCCCTAACTCCATCCTTCAGCCTGCTGAGTCTCCTTTGCCTCTAGCTTCCCTGTCTCCTCACTGCTCGCCATCCGTCTTTGCTTAGCCTCCTGAAGGCTGGGGGATAGTACCCCATCCTGGCAGAGCTGATAGGTGTGCTGATGTCTCCCCGTTAGTTACTGATGCTTCAGTCTTCAGACCTGGGCCACACTCTCTTTTTGTGTACACAGCTGCCACTTCCTCCAAATAGGGTTGCCATTCCCAGAGGCTTGCTGGGTGTGTCTGGAGGGTATGTTCGTTGAAGAGGGAGCAGAGGAAGTGTGTGCCTCAAGTGTGTGTGTATGTTCCTAGTGAGGATGGGGTGGGTGAGCACCTGTCTATTGGCCAGGGTGGGACAGTGATAGAGGGCACCTGGCTGGGAACTCAGA
This sequence comes from Mustela lutreola, assembly GCF_030435805.1. Taxonomy (NCBI): domain Eukaryota; kingdom Metazoa; phylum Chordata; class Mammalia; order Carnivora; family Mustelidae; genus Mustela; species Mustela lutreola. The sequence continues at coordinate 68,412,464 of NC_081296.1, read as the reverse complement.
GGCCTGGGTTCCTGCCTCTTCCATGGACACATGCTATGGGCTGCAGCCTTCCTTCTCCATCCTCTCGAGGACAAAAGTCACCGTTGTTTTTTCAACCAGGAACACCTATTAGAGGAAGCCACCCCTATCCCACCTCTAGGAAGAAAATCTTTATTCTGGCTCCCAGCTGGGAGGAAGGTAGTTAGATCTCAGCCTGTACCCCAAGCCTGGTTTGACCTGGGACCACCAGCCCTCCAGCTGGACATGAGCAGGAGGGCTGAAGGAGCCAGGCCTCAGAAGGGCCAGTGCTTTGGGCTGGAATGGAGTGGGGGGCAGTTTTGTTCTCTCCTACCTCCTCACCATCACTGCCCATCAGAGACTACCATTGCTGTCTAGGCTCAGCAATGAGAAGTTTCCTTTGGGGTAGCCCCAGGCTGGCCCCTGAACTCCTGCTACGGCCCCTGTCATCACCCCTGTTGTGATGACATCATCAGTAACTTATTAAGACCCCACAGAGTTCATAACTTAGGACTTTGTAGAGTTCTTAGAACTTGGAACTCAGAGAGTTCTGAGTACTTAGATCCTCATTGAGCTCAAAACAGAACCTTCAGGCAGTCTGCCTTTAATGCCTCAGATAGCTGCAGGCTGTCTCTGGCTCCCAGGGGGTAGAGATTTCTGTCTGTTTTGTTTGCTGCTATATCGTCAGTATTTAGAGCAGTGGCTGGCAGGTAGTAGGTGCTCAACAAATATTTGAAAATACATGAATGGGATCCTACACTCTCAAGGGATGGATCATTAACCCCCAACCATGAGAAGATGTACATCACTGTCCTCCAGTTGTTCTTAACCCATTTGGACCTTTTGGAAAAGCTGATGAGAGCCATGGACCCACTCCCAAGAAAATGCACACACATATGCAAAATTGCCTACAATGAGATCTCTATTTTACTATGTGATCAGCACCCTGGGGTTGGGGCTAGTGTTTGCTCTCCTAGGCCAGCAAGTTTTATGGAGAAAGCAGGCACGTGGGCTTGTACAGAGCTGGGAGGTACCTCGATTCACACAGAGGTGTAGAAAATGCCACCTTCTCTCAGATTAGGTTCAGGAAGACGTAATAAGATGAGGGTAGGAGAGACTGGTCAGCCGGGGCAGGGGTGAGCTCAGCCAGGGAATGAGGAACCATCACCAGGATTGACTCTGGGAGCCAACCAGATGGAGAAGTTGGGACTCAAAGATGATCTGGCCAATTTGGCTCCTGCTCCGAGGTGAGGAGGGATCTAAGTCTATTTCTACTACATTTCTGCCCTATTTCCAACCCTGGCGCAAGGGCCAGAAACATGTTTCAAGGCCCCAAGGGTGACCAGGTTGGGGGGATCGGGCCCCCATGAACACAGCTACAGGCTTGATTTGCTCTGAGGCTGGGCAGAAACACAGGAGCAGGGATGTCATTCCTTAACTTCTCAGACCCTCTCAGCAGGCAAAGGAAGAAAAGGGTGGCCACCAGGCTGCCATGTACAGTTGCACAGGTTGTATACTATACAATTCCAGGGGGTGCCATTCATACATAGTGAGGATATGAACTTGCTCGGAGGGGTTGTAGCACGTGGCAGGTCTGGGCCCACAGTTTTAGCTCAAGGTGTGTGAGAATAAACACTGGTTTAAATATTAGGCCTCCTGGTTTCTTCAGATAGATCTCTGGGCATTCACAAGAGTCTCTTGCAGAAAAAAAGAAAGAGGTGCCAGGCAGATGTGGGAGTAGGGGGAAGGAAAGGAAGAAAGAAGGAAGGAAAGGAGAGACAGAGAAGAAAAGCATTTTCTTCTCTCATTGGCTGGCACAGCACTGGGAGGGGGCCTCTGGTGTTGGCAGGTGGCTGCTTGGCGTAGATGCCCCTGACCTTCTCCAGAGCTCAGTCCCTGCAGCTAATTGCCTCATTGCTGCTCCATTCTTTTGCTCAGAGTTGACATGAAAACTCCCTCATTTCAGATGGATTCATTCTTGGAGAGTAGGGAAGGAGGATTACTTGCATTACCCGGCATGCATCTGCTTTCCCCCCAGTCCCCACACTACAAGCGGTTGAAAATCCACAGGAACACAGAACAGGGCAGGGAGTCTTCCCCACACAACAGAGAGGGGTCTACGCTGGGGCTGTCCTGTGAGTCAGGGAGTCTGGTCACCAGAGTTCCATTTTTTTTTCTCCTATTAGGACAAATGAGGCACAGGAAATACTAAGCAAGTGAGAGCCACACACATATTTAAAAAATTTTACTTTATGGGGTGCCTGGGTGGCTCAGTTGGTTGAGTGTCTGACTCTTGGTTTTGGCTCAGGTCATGGTCTTGGGGTTATGGGTTCAAGCCCAGCATCGGGTTCCGCGCTCAGTGGGGAGTCTGCTGGAGATCCTCCCTCTCTCTCTGCTCCCCCTCCACCCATGCATGCACTCTCTCTAAAATAAATTAATAAACCTTAAAAAAAAAAGTTTTACTTAAGTCAGATTTTGGTTTTGAAAAAATATATGCAATAGAAGTCCATTTAATTAGACTTTCTAAAAGTCTAATTGCTAACCCCAGGTGGCAAGCTTTGGGAAAGTGAGTGATAAAAGGGGGCAAGGTTGGGGGAAAAGTCAGAAAAAGATGGAGGAAAAAATGAGTCAGGGGCGCCTGGGTGGCTCAGTGGGTTAAGCCACTGCCTTCGGCTCAGGTCATGATCTCAGGGTCCTGGGATCAAGTCCCGCATCGGGCTCTCTGCTCAGCAGGGAGCCTGCTTCCTCCTCTCTCTCTCTCTGCCTGCCTCTCTGCCTACTTGTGATGTCTCTCTGTCAAATAAATAAATAAAACCTTAAAAAAAAAAAAATGAGTCAGGAAGAGGAGCAGTGGAGGGGAGGGGTAAGTAGGCAGGCGGTGGAAGGGAGATGGGACAATTGCTTTTTAGATAGGCTTTGGCTGCTTAACTGGTGTTTGCAAGTCTTCTGTGGCTCTTTATTCTTTGAGCTCAGAGTAGTGGTCTCTGCTCTGTAATATGGCCGCACAGCGGAATCACCTAGGGAATTTAAACGGTACAGATGTCTAAGCTGGGTCTGCTCTGGTCTCCTGCAGGCCATATGCCCTGTTCTACCCACCCCCATGGAGTCCTCTGGACCTGGGCTGAGGGTGCTGCTAACCAAGGCCCAGATACCCCTTTATCTCTGGTTCAGGCAGGTGCCACCTAAGCCTCCAGTTTCTTGCTTTCTGATTCAATTCTCTTTCTTCCACTATCCCCCTCTGCTAGTATGAAAGTTCTGCTATTTCTGGAGTGCTGATGGTTTTCCTTGTCAATTTTAGTAGAAGTGTGATTTCTAAATAATACAATGCACCCATTCTAAGTATACAGTAAATGTATAAAATTAAGTGTACAATTTGGGGCACCTCAGTGGCTCCGTTGGTTGGACGGCTGACTCTTGATTTCGACTTGGGTCATGATCTCAGGGTCATGAAATTGAGCCCTGCCAGGCTCCACGCTCAGTGGCGGTGGGGGGGGTCTTCTCTCCCTCTGACCCCTGCCCCCAGCTTGTGCACTTTCACTCTCTCTCAAATAAATAAATCTTAAAAAAAAAAAGATTAAGTGTACAGTTTAATGAATTTTAGCAAATTTATGTACACATGTAACCATCACCACAGTCAAGATAGGGAATATTTCCATCACCCCAAAATGTTCTCTTGGGTTCCATCCCAATTAATCTCCCACCTGTGGTCCCAGTGCCCACTGATCTGCTTTTTGTCATTATAGACCAGCTTCTTCCCTTCCAGAATTTTATTTAAATGTAATCATATAGTGTGTACTCTTTGGGTCAGGTCTCTGCCACTCAATATAGTGCTTTTAAGATTCACCCATGCTCTTGTGTGTACTAGTGGTTTCCTTTTTTTTATTGCTAAATTGGAATTTTGTGGGTATACCACAGATTGCTTATCCATTCACCTGCAAATGAAATTATGGGTTATTTCCAGTTTAGGGCTCTCATTAAGCCTTTATCTTTTTTTTTTTTTTAATATCTATGTGTGTGTGTGTGTGTGTGTGTGTGTGTGTGTATATATATTTTTTTTAAAGGTTTTATTTATTTGACAGAGAGAACACAAGCATGGAGAGCAGCAGGCAGAGGGAGAGGGAGAAGTAGGCTCCCCACTGAGCAAGGAGCCTGAATTGGGGCTCAACCCCAGGACCCCGGGATCATGACCTGAGCCAAAGGCAGATGCTTAACTGATGGAGCCAACCAGGCACCCCTCTCATTAATCTTTTAAATTTTATTTTTAAAAAGTCAGTCAGTCTCCATGTTCTCTCCCAAAATAAGACAAAAATCTGAGCATGTTAACACATTTTCTAGTTTCTGCCCTATATCCAACTCCCCAGCCACCAAATCTTCCAGACTGCCCTGGGGCTCTTGCCTGAATTTTATTTTCAGTGTTTTAGAAACTTCAGAATACATGGGGTGCCTGGGTGGTTGAGTCAGTTAAGCGTCCAACTCTTGGTTTCAGCTCAGGTCATGATCTGAACGTCATGATCTGAGTATTGTAATGGAGCCCTGAGTTGGGCTCTGTGCTCAGTGGGGAGTCTGCTTCCCCTCTCCCTCTACCCCTTCCCCTGCTCATGTACTTTCTCTAATCTCTCTCTCTCTAAAATAAATAAATCTTAAAAACAAAACTTTAAAATAGAGATATTTATTTCAACTTTACAATATGTTTTACTGATTTATTTGCTCATTGTTGCTTCTTATAACTCCTTTTATTCCTTTTGGGTTTATTTTTATTTCTGTTGATTTCAAAACTGAATAGGTATTTAAAGGAGGGTCTATGGCTGGTAAACTTTTTGAGTTCTTATATGTCTGAAATTATATTTTATTGCCCTGACTTAAGAATAATTGTCTGGATGAATATGAAAGTCTTGATTTAAACTAATACTTACTCAGATTATAATGCCTTCTTGATTTGGTATCACTGATAGGCAATTTGATATTGGTTTAATTCTCATCCCACTGTAGATAATTTGTGTTTAACTTTTAGGGCTTCCTCTTTGTCTTTGACTTGCAGAATTTTCCCTATGATTATTCTAAGGTGTAGCCTTAAAAAAATACGGGTGAAATCTTTCAATTTCTGGACTCCTATCTTTTTGAAGCTCTAAGAAATTGTCTACCAATTTTATCAAAACACTACTCTTCTTCATTATTTCTCTCTCTGGAATTCCTTTCAAATGGATATGAAAGAATCTGAATTGAGTCTCTATATCTCTCAACTTTCCTTTTACGTATTCTCATTGGTGCTATGTTCTTGAGCACATTTTCCTCACATTCTTCCCAATTTACGAATACAGTCTTTCTGTGTTTCCAGTCTGCTCCTCGGCCATCTTTCAGGGATTTTTGCTTAATGTTTGACTAACACATCTTTCAATTTAAGTTCTCTAATAGGATCTTCACAACTATTTGCTTTCACTGCACTGGTGTGCTTTGCTCCTTTAACTCAGATGGTGGAATTTTTAAACATTTTCCTGAATATCCTGTGAACTATTTCCTTTGTTGCCCCTCCTTCATTGACTTTGCCTGCTTTCTATAGTTGGTAATTCTTGGTTGTAATCGCAGCTGTGAGAGGGTTCTTTTATACCCGCTCTGGGCTATGATGGTTCCTGCTCCTCATTGACCGTGCAATTGGTAATGGTGACCTCCAGGGGGCAGTGTGGGGCTGGGGAGGAGGTGGAAGGGGTGCAGGGGCGGCGGCTGGGAGAGACTTGAGGCCAGGCTGTATGTAGCCCTTGGCTGATGGTTCAGCCCGGGCAAGGAAGGAGTCCCATACTGCTAAATTCCGACTTGCCATCTTATTTAGGGTTGTCTCGGGGTTTCTGATTTCTTTTTGGTATCACTTTAATATTTTATTCAAGTAAGGTATGTATATGATCTCAACACCTCATAGGGTAAAACAATGGTCCCACTTCTGATCTACAAGGAAAACATTTCATAGTATTTTACCACTTTTTGTTTCTATTTACCCACGTATTTTTTTTATTCTATTATGTTAGTCACCATAAAATATATCCTTAGTTTTTGATACACTGTTCCAAGATTCATTGTTTACATACAACACCCAGTGGTCCATGCAATATGTGCCCTCCTTAATACCGACCACCAGGCTCACTCACTTTTGAAACATAAGGAATAACATGGAGGACATTAGGAGAGGGAAAAATAGTGAATTGGGGGAAATTGGAGAGGGAGGTTTTCTGATTCTTAAGCAACTCCCTTTCTTGTTTTGAATCATGGCTTCTGAATTTGTTAATCTGTTTATATCTTTTCCATCATTAATCTGATGGGTTTGGTGTTGGTGGTAAATAAAATATTACAAAGGAGAATTTCCAATTTCCCTTCCCAACATTAAAAAAAATTAATGATTTTTAATTATACTGTAAAATTTACTAAATTTCTTTTAAAGAAACAATTTAGGTTAAATTAAAACTGTTGTATATCTTAGATAATGAAGAAATTTTAGGCATTATTATGACATAAAATTTTATTCTATTAACAGTATCTGAGGTGTTTTTTGGGTTTTGCTTTTTTAATCCCCAAAGGAACCATCAGTCCAAACTACTTCCTCTCTTCTGAGGGCTCAGTTGGATCTGATACATCAAAGGGTAAGGAGCCTCCTAGTCTGAGAGCTGCAGGCTGGCCTCCCCAGGGCTCTCCAGAGGCAGCTTGCCCGGTGCTGTCAGGGAAGATGAATCAGCGTGTGACATGCAACAAGTGTGGCTGGCCTGCCGCGTGTCCTCAGTATGGGCTCATCCCTCTTACATGGGATGCTGAGAGCTTTGAGCTGCTTCGAGTGGCCTCTTGGCTGGTCCTAAATGATGCAGTCCTTGCTGCTCCCCCACATTACCAGGTGCACATGAGTAGCCCGGCTCAGACCTGGGCTTCTTGCTGCCACACTCCTGGCGGGGGGTGGGGGTGGGGGTGGGGGGAGTGACCAAACTTCCGGTCCCAACCCTCCCAGGGCCAGGGGGAGGACCCGGTCATCAGGGATGTTTCACAGGACTGGCTTCTTGTCTTCAGCCCATGGATATGACCCATTTCCCTCTCTCCTCCGGGACTGGGAGAAGTTATCCCACCTTCATGTGCCCCTGTGTGTACATGTATGTACTCTCTCTTTCTTGTATTAATTGTACCTAAGGTTCTCGGTGCTGGCAGACCTCCAAGAGGTAAGGAAAAAGCCCTTGGCATGGGCGCCACCCAGAGGGTGGAACTCCGATCTCACAAACCCCTGCCTCGCTGAGCTAGAAGATCACTGCCACCACCCAGGGCGCTGGGCTCTTTGTCAAAAGATGGTCTTGGAACAGACCCAGGGCCTGGGCAGGAGAGACTGGCAGGGTGAGCCAGGAGCCGAGGGCTGGGCTTCCCAGACACTGGCTGCTATTCTCTGACATTCCTGAATGTCATGGAGCCCCTCAGCCTTCTAGGTGGCTGAAGGGCCTGGTGTCTGGAGCCCTCTCAGCCATTCTCCCCCAGCTCCCTGCAGACCCGTCACTTACCCTAGTGTGCCCAGTCGATGACTGTGCCAAATAGGAGTACCACAGATGGAAGGAACTGCACGTACAGACCAAAGGCACCATGTGGCCTTTCTCAGTCATAACGTTCTCGAATCACCTACTAGGATCACAAACTGAGGCCAGAGCCTTTACACAGGCTCCCTGCCCTGCCCTCACCAGTCTGCCTAGGGGCTCCCAGTTGCACCCACAGACTTCCAAGTTCAGTAAAGCCCTCGTGGGCCCCTCTCCAGATCTGCCTTCCTCTGAGTGAGACCTACTGCAGGCTGGATGCTTTCTCGAGTCTTCTGGTGTCCCCTGTGCTGGCCTACATGCGACCAGGGCCACAATCCTGAGGCTCCTTGTCCCATTCCCAGACTATGCCTGGTTTCTGGAGTCCTGACCCTGGAACTCAGTCTATAGGCTGGCCATCCTGCTTGGAACTGGAAATACTTGGGGGCTGGTCCCTCCTGAGAATTCAAAGGGGCTGTTTGCTGTTTATCTCCCTTTTTCCTGGAATAAGAACAGTCATCAGTTCTGAGGTCCATCATTATAATCATTCACTGATATCCACTCTCAACCTGCCTGCCCTTCGTTTGCTTCGTTATACTCACTCGATACCACCCAACCCTGGAGGAATCCAACTCTTGGACCACTTGCATCCTCGCGGCCGAATGTCCCACTTTAATTCCATGACCATGAGCCTCAGGGGAATCCTTGTGCTGCCTACAGGCCTAGCCCATGTTCTAGTCCACTCTTTCTCCCACTCAGACCACTTAGTCATATTTCCTCCTCCATCTGTAAACCTTCCAAACCTCCTCCAAGGTCTCAGCCAATGACCTCCATCCCCACTTCATTGAGAAACAGAAATAATTTAGAAAAAAAAAACTTCCACAACCATCTGTAGCCAACCTGTGACCCCCGCCTTCCCGGAGGTCAGTCATCTATCTCCTAAGGCCAACCCCCCACATGTCCACTAGGTTCCACTCTCTCCTCATCAAGGACACTGGTCCAGAAGATTTCCATTCTTTCTCTTGCCTCATCAGTTTTTCTTTCTCTGTTGGATCATACCCATCAGTGACTAAAGATGCAGTAATCCTTCATTGTCTCCCCATAGCTCATCCCTTTAGCTACTTCCCCATTTCTTTGTTCTTCTTTATAACTTAGCTCCTCAAAAGATTTATCTGTGTTGTCATCCACCTGTCTCCTCCCATTCTTTCTGGAACCGGTCAGGTTTCTCTCCCACCACTCTGCCAAACTGCTTGTCCAGGCCCCCCAGGGAAACTGCATTGCTGGCCTGACAGTGGGTCCTCAGTCCTCACCCTTCCAGGCCTTTCAGCTGCGTGTGAAACTGTCAGTGATGCTCCCCCACTTCAAGCGCTTTCTCCTGGCCTCCCAGACCCCATGCTGACCCTGGTGTCTCTTCACAGTTGTTTCTGGTCACCTTCCTGACATCTGCATGTTGGAGTCCCCATGACTCTGGTCTTAAACTTCTTTTTTTCCCCCTTTTTTGCCTCTGTCCATATTCACTGGCTTAACAATCTCTTCCAGTCTCTTGGCGTTGGTGATTTCCAAATTCCTATCTCCAGACTATAGAGGGCATGTCTACCTGCTAAGGGACCATGTTCTCTGGAAATACCAGAACTTCAGGCTGCTCCAGGCTATGGGGGCAAGCCCCTGGCCATACTGTCCCTCAAAAAAAGGGGGATCTCTTGCCTTTGGACCCCAAACTGCCTCCCATTCTGGATTCCCCCAGGGGCAGCCTGACCCCACAAGCAAGACTTCTCTGGGAGTTCCACTTGGAAGCTGCTTGTCTAGACCCAGATCAGGCCTAGGAAGCCCCCTCTTACCAGCTGAGTGGGGGGTTTTCTGGGACCTATTCTTAACCTCCTACTCTCCCCACTGAGGCCAGTGTCCTGGGCAACCAAGTAAACATTTTCACTTCTTGTCACACTGTTCTTTTTCCTATATGATGTCCAAGGGGAAAGATTTTGACTACTGTCACCTTTGAGACCACGGTACAGTCACAGACCTTGAGGCCTCCCCAATACACTGGGCCCTGGAGAGGGTGCAGAAGGAGGCCCCAGAGACCCTGAAGGCCACATTCTGACTGTCCAAGGATTGGAGGTTTAACCCAATCTACACTGAGCACAGCCACACACGTCCCCCGGATGGCATTTCTCAGTTCTCCCAGACCCAGGCTACTCTGCAGCTGTCCTTAGGGCCTAGGACCTGCAGCCCAGGTAAAACCATCCCTTATGTCCATGGCTGGTTTGAGAGGAGAGGGCTGTAAAGTCCCCCTCAGGCCTGTGTAGAATATTGGCTAACCAAACAATATTCACACGAGCTACTCTCATGCCTGAGCAGGATAGATTTAAAACACAGACCTGAGGATCAGTCCGGGGAGTGGGGGCAGCAAGAGTCAGAGGTTGCCTGGTCACCTGCTCCCTCTTCTAAACTTGGGAGCCATGCTTACTGCTTGCCAAGCAACTCCAAACTCACTCTGGCCTGGATGAACCAGCAAACTTCTCTGCCCTCTGGGGGTTAAACCCAGCTTCTCCAATGATGCTTGGAGACCGTGCAAAGTTTCTTTATATCTTATAGTTACTCGTTTACCGCAACTAACCATTTTTTATATTAGGGTGAACTACTCTTGATTGGATCCAAACTACTACACTTTCTATTTCTGGTTAATCAGGCTTTTGCTTTTTTGATTAAAATGAAAAAGAGTTTATAGGATATGATGAAACCCTCTCATTCTGTCCCCTGCCAAAAGGGCTCACAGAGCCTTTGTGAAGGATTGCATGAAACACTCCCTGTGGATATGCAAAGTACAAAAGCAATTGTCTTTCTGGGCTAGCAAATTGCAGAAACATCTCTTCTGGGTGGATAAAATACAAAATGTGCCCCTTCCCTTGCGGAGAAAGGGGAATCCTCCTACACTGTTGGTGGGAATGCAAGCTGGTGCAACCACTCTGGAAAACAGCATGGAGGTTCCTCAAAATGTTGAAAATAGAACTGCCCTATGACTCAGCAATTGCACTACTGGGTATTTACCCTAAAGATACAAACGTAGTGATCCGAAGGGGCACGTGCACTCAAATGTTTATAGCAGCAATGTCCACAATAGCCAAACTATGGAAAGAACCTAGATGTCCATCAACAGATGAATGAATCAAAAAGATGTGGTATATATACACAATGGAATACTATGCAGCCATCAAAAAAATGAAATCTTGCCATTTGCGACAACATGGATGGAACTAGAGCATATCATGCTTAGTGAAATAAGTCAAGCAGAGAAAGACAACTATCATATGATCTCCCTGATATGAGGAAGTGGTGATGCAACATGGTGGCTTAAGTGGGTAGGAGAAGAATAAATGAAACAAGATGGGATTAGGAGGGAGACAAACCATAGGTGACTCTTGATCTCACAAAACAGACTGAGGGTTGCTGGGGGGAGGGGGGTTGGGAGAAGGGGGGTGGGGTTGTGGACATTGGGGAGGGTATGTGCTTTGGTGAGTGCTGTGAAGTGTGTAAACCTGGCGATTCACAGACCTGTACCCCTGGGGATAAAAATATATGTTTATAAAAAATAAAAAATAAAAAAAAAAATGTGCCCCTTCCTTAATTCTGACCCAGACCCAGGCCAGGGCACCAGCTGTCCATCAACTTTCACTCACCCTTCAGTGGGGTGCCTTTGTGCAAGGCAGAGCAAGGCACAAAGACTGGGGAGAAGGAAGATTGGGAACGGGGAGGTCTAGGGGAGAGGATGGATAGGATGGCTAGGGAAGTGGGTGGACTTACGGGTGTGGGCTCACAGGGTGAGTGTCTGTGCCCTAATGGCAGTGCCTACCACTGGCAGAAGGACTGAACAGCCCACCAGATGATTACAACATCCAGTTGTAATCAGCCTGAGTTCTCAGGCATCCTAATATTTGGACACGATTACTTAGCCAAAGGAAAAGGCAGCTGTTGGTCTGGTTAAGGGCTTGTTTCCAGGATTTATCCATCAGCTCTACCCCCTAAATTTCTCCTAACTAAACTGATTCCAACAGAGTTCTTGCCCCAAGCCCATGCATCTACTCCTTAGTTCGGCTTTGGCTTTGTAATTCAGGGCCTATCCTACACCTTTCGGTAAGAGCCTTGTGCCCCTGGCTCTGAGTTCAGCATCCGCTCACTTCCCTGCCCCTCCACCCACGCCCTCCTGCTTGACCGTCATTGCTTTGGGCAGTCTTTCCAGGCATTTTGTAGATTGGGATTCAAATAAATGTCTTTTAGTCTCATCGAAGGTGAACTTTGGGTTTCTGTTACCATTTTATTCTGTTGCTTTTGGACAACCTCCAAAGAGAAAATGCTGAATTTACTGTACCATTTTTAAATCTTACAATCTTGGATTTTGGCAAGTGCGATGTGTCTGAAATAGTATCTCTATGTGGATTTAATTTGCATTTTGAATACTAGTGCGATTAAGTGTATTTTGTGTGTTTCTTGGTATTCAGGTTTGGTCCTCTGTGATATGCTTATTGATAAACTCTGCCCATTTTTCTATTATTCTTTGTCTTTGACTGACTTGGATACATGTATGAATATTTTTTTGATCTAATACTTTTTTGGCTAAGTACATTGCAAATATCTTCCCTCAGTCTGTGGCTTATTTTCTCAACTTTGTAAAGTGGCTTTTATTAAAAAGAAATTTTATCTTTTAATATAATTGAGTGTATAATTATTTTCCTTTATGGCTTGCATTTCTTGTCTAAGATACCTTTTCTTATATATTTTTTTAAGATTTTATTTATTTGTCAGAGAGAGAGAGCACAAGCAGGGGAGCAGCAGGCAGAGGGAGAAGCAGACTCCCTGCTGAACAAGGAGCCCAATGTGGGACTTGATCCCAGAACCCTGGGTTCATGACCTGAGTTGAAGGCAGACACTTAACTGACTGAGCCTTCCACACATCCCAACCATTCCTTATCCTGATGCTGTAAGTAATCTAACTCTTTGCTTTTAAAATAAAGGGACTAAATTATGTTTTTTCAAGCACCATTTAGTGTGTTTTTTTCTGTTTTGATCTACACTGTCACTTTACCTATCTAATAAGTGTCCAGTATGGGTGTTGCTGTTCCTGGGCTCCATATTCTGCTAATGTTTGTGGATCTGTCTTCTGTGCCAAGACCTAACTGCTTTAATTAATTTATAGTAAGGCAATTCTCTTTCGTGTTCCTCTTTAAAATTTTCTTGGCTATTGTTTTTGCACTCTGTATACAAATTTTAGATTCAGCTTGTCAAATTCCATTGAAAACTCTTCTGGGCTTCATTTGGAATGTATAGATTGTTTTTAAAAGAATTGACGTATTTATTTATTTATTTATTTATTTATTTATTTATTTATTTATTTGACAGAGATCACAAGTAGGCAGAGAGGCAGGCAGAGAGAGAGAGGAGGAAGCAGGCTCCCCGCTGAGCAGAGAGCCCGATGCGGGACTCGATCCCAGGACCCTGAGATCATGACCTGAGCCGAAGGCAGCGGCTTAACCCACTGAGCCACCCAGGCGCCCAGAATTGATGTATTTAGATAGAGTCATCCATGGGCTGCCCAGGCACCCCCCCAAGTCTCTAGGTCTGATCCAGTCCTATCTTCACTCTAGTCATCTGTAAGTCCTTTTTAAACAATAAACTAGTAGTTAGGGCACCTGGGTAGCTCAGTCAGTTAAGGATCTGACTTCAGCTCAGGTCATGACCCCAGAGTCTTGGAATCAAGCCACATGTCGGCTCCCTACGCAACTGGGAGTCTGTTTTTCCCTCTCCCTCTACCCCACCCTCCTGCTCATGCTCTCGCTCTTTCACTCTCTCTCTCAAATAAATAAAATCTTTTAAAAAAAGAAGAACTAGAGACTCAATGAGTATGAACTCACTTTTAGCTTGGTACAGATACTGATAGAAACAAATAATTTTAGATATGCGTATACACATGGCTTGATATATGTAATATACATGCAGGTTTATATATACATATATAATATATTAAATATAAAACATTACATATACATACCTTTGAATAACAAAATAACCCAGTATTTATAATCCAGAGCATAAAATAAATAATATAAATAAATGATTGAATAAATAAATCAATAGGAGAGAGGAGACAGATCAAAATTTCCTGTGCAGAAGAATTCCAAAGGATTTTTAAAAAAATAATTTATTTATTTATATGAGAGAGAGCATGAGCAGGGGTGAGGGGTAAAGGGAGAGGGAGAAGCAGACTCCTCACTGAGCAGGGAGCCCGATGCAGGACTCTATCCCAGGACCCTGGGATCATGACCTGAGTTGAAGGCAGACACTTAAACAACTGAGCCATCCAGGTGCCCAATTCCAAAGGATTTACATGGATACTCTCTACTGAAAGAAATGGAACCTAGTTCCCTACCCCTTAAGCATGGACTATGTTTAATGACTAAAGAGTACAGTATGAAAAGGAGGAATCGAATGAATTACAATAGGGGACACTGACAAATGGTTACCTCAGTCTGGTGATCAAGGTCAACAGCAACAATGAAAAGACATGTTGGTGTTACATATCCTAGGTGTGATGTGAGGAAAATGGCACTTAACTCTGTGGTTTTCCTCACCCAAAGCCATAACCCTAATTATGAGAAAAAACATCAGACAGATTTCAATCAAGGGACATTCTACAAAATTCCTGACCAGTACTCCTCAAAACTGTCAGGATCATCAAAACAAGGGAAAATCAGAGAAGTTGGCATAGCCCAGAGGGAGGCTAAGGAGACACGACCAACTAATTGTAATGTCATATCCTAGGTGGAATCTTGGAACAGAAAAAAGACATTAGGTGAAAACCAAGGAATTCTGAATAAAGTAAGGATTTTGTTAATAATAATGTATCAGGGGGGTGCCTGGGTGACTCAGTGAGTTAAGGTCTCTGCCTTTGGCTCAGGTCATGATCCCAGGGTCCTGGGATCAAGCCCCACATCGGGCTTTCTGCTCAGCAGGGAGCCTGCTTCCCTCTCTCTCTGCTGCCTCTCTGCCTACTTGTGATCTCTGTCTGTCAAATAAATAAATAAAATCTTAAAAAAAATAATGTATCAGTATCAGTTAAGTGTAACAAATATGTCACAGTAATGTAAGATGTTGATAATATGGAAATTGGGCACAAGATCAATGAGCACTCTGCACTATCATCACAATTTTTCTGTTAAAGTTCATTTTAAAAAAACAAGTTTATTCATGTTTCCATGTGGAAATGTGCTTCATGTTTTTCAAATCATAGATTTTTTAGGCATGTTTTTTTTTTTTTTTTAAAGATTTTATTTATTTATTTGTCAGACAGACAGAGGGAGAGAGAGCGAGTGAGCACAGGCAGACAGAGAGGCAGGCAGAGGCAGAGGGAGAAGCAGGCTCCATGCCGATCAAGGAGCCCGATGCGGGACTCGATCCCAGAACCCTGGGATCATGACCTGAGCTGAAGGCAGCTGCTTAACCAACTGAGCCACCCAGGCGTCCCTTAGGCATGTTTTTGTAAATGATTTCTAGTTTATTTGCATCTTGGTGAGAGGATGTTATCTTTATGCTACCTTTTGAAACTTATCATAAAGCTTTTGAGACTTATCATAAAGCTTTGTTCATGATCAATGTTTATAAATTTTCCATTGTGCTTGAGAACAAAGTGCTGTGTTCTCTAAGTGTTGTGGCTGGAGGCAGGTCTCTTTATGTCCAACAGACAAACTTGTTAAGTGTGTTATTCAAATCTATATTCCTTCTAACATTTTATACGTCTTATTTCTCTATTTTTGAGAGAGATGTGATTGTGGATTTTTCATTCTTGTAATTTTTTCAAGTTTTGCTTAGAGGATTTTAAGGCATGTTACTTAGGTACATGCAAGTTTCAAACTGTCATATCTTTGGAGTAAATTATTCCTTTTATATTTACTTAGCAATTCCCCTTAACCCTTAATGACTTTTGTGTACTCCAGTTTTCTTATAATCAGGGTTTGCCTGGTGTAGCTTTTTCTAGATTTACTTTCAACTTTTTTGTGTCCTTATGTTTTTAGTGTACCCTTTAAAAAAAAATTATTTATTTATTTTTAATTTCTTTTCAGTGTTCCAGACTTCATTGTTTATGCACCACACCCAGTGTTCCATGCAATACTTGCCCTCGGTAATACCCACCACCAGGCCCACACAACCCCCCACCCCCCACCCCTCCAAAACCCTCAGTTTGTTTCTCAGAGTCCACAGTCTCTCATGGTTCGTATCCCCCTCCAATTTTCCCCAACTCACTTCTCTCCTTATCCCCCATATTCTGTGTTATTCCTTATGCTCCACAACTAAGCGAAACCATATGATAATTGACTCTCTCTGCCTGACTTATTTCACTCAGCATAATCTCCTCCTGTCCCGTCCATGTTGATACAAAGTTGTCTATTCATCCTTTTTAAAGGAGGCATAATACTCCATAGTGTATATGGACCATATCTTCTTTATCCACTCATCCGTTGAGGGACATCTTGGTTCTTTCCACAGTTTGGCCACTGTGGCCATTGCTGCTATGAATGTTGGGGTACAGATGGCCCTTCTTTTCACTACATCTGTATCCTTGGGGTAAATACCCAGTAGTGCAATTGCAGGGTCATAGGGTAGCTGTATATTTAATTTCTTAAGGAATCTCCACACTGTTTTCCAAAGTGCACCCTTTAAAACAGCTATAGGTGGGTTTTTTTTTCTTTTTTTTTAGAAACTCTAGACTGACAATCTCCCTTTAAAAAATGTTTTATTGATTGCATGGAGCACTGGATGTGGTGCAAAAACAATGAATACTGTTACACTGAAAAGAAATTTAAAAAATGTTTTATTGTGATCAACTTCAATCATATAGAAAAGTAAATTTATGTCTTTAAACTGATGAATATAGTCCAGTAACATTTTTAAAAAGATTTTATTTATTTATTTGAGAGAGAGAAAATGAGAGAGAGAGACCACAAGAAGGAGGAGGGCCAGAAGGAAAAGCAGATTCCCCACTGAGTAGGGAGCCCAACGTGGGACTCAATCCTGGGATTCCAAGATCATGAGCGGAAGGCCGTCAATTAGCCAACTGAGCCACCCAGGTGTTCCAAATTTTGTCCATTAACATTAATTATGTTTATTGAGATGATTGGATTTATTACTTCTTATTTTGTGCCCTCTATTCACTCTGCTTTTTCTCATTTTTTTTCTTTCTGAATTCTTTTTGCTTCTTCCCTCCCCCTCCATTATTTTGGGATTTATATGTTCTGCTTTTATTCTTTTTATAGGGATCCTGAAATTTTAACCTGTTTACCTGTTTACCTGTTTAACCTGTTTAAATGAACAAGGTTTAAAGTTGATCTTTTTTTTTTTTAAAGATTTTATTTGTTTGTTTATTTATTTATTTATTTGACAGAGAGAGAGAGAGAGACAGTGAGAGAGGGAACACAAGCAGGGGGAGTGGGAGAGGGAGAATCAGTCTCCCCACTGAGCAGGGAGCCTGACACAGGGCTCAATTCCAGGACCCTGAGATCCTGACGTGAGCTGAAGGTAGATGTTTAACTGACTGAGCCACCCAGGTGTCCCAAAGCTGATCCATTTTTTTCCCTCTCCTTCACAATACCATGTATTCAGAATTCTTCAGCTCCAGTCACAACTTTTGTTTCACTTGTCATTGCTCTGTAATTTCCTTCTTTCTTTTTTTTTATTCCCCATAGTAGTCATCATCATGATTATTATTTGTGTAGTCAACATTTTGGTTTACCATATGCTTACTAACTTATTTTCCCATCAATACTTCTTTCATGTCATCCTTTGTTCTATTTCCTTCTTCCTGGAGTGATTCTTTAGACATTCTTGGTGAGGGCTGTTGTTGGTAGATTTTCAGTTGTTGTTGATCTGGGAAGTTCTTCTTCATTATACTCTCAATCCTTCAAAATAGTTTGGCTGTGTTAAAATTCTAATTTGGTAGTTTGTATCTCTGACTTTTGAAGATATTTTACATTCTTCTGACTTCTATTATAGCTATTGAGAAGCCCACTGTAACCTAATTGTCTGGGGGTTTTTTTGTTTTGTTTTTTTGGGGTTTTTGTTGTTGTTATTGTTTTTCAGGTCTTGTCTCTTTTTCCTGCAAGATTTCAGCACTTTTTTCCTTTATCTTTGGTGTTCTGCAGTTACACTAGAAAGTATTTAGGATGAATTTATTTATTTGTCCTCCAGATTTATGGTGACTCCTGGATAATAGCTTATAATAATAGCCAATATCTACTGAGTGTTATCTGTACATCAGGTACTATTCAAAGTACTTTTAAATGTTAACTCAGGGGCACCTGGGTGGCTCAGTTGTTAAGGTCTGCCTTTGGCTCAGGTCATGATCCTGGGGTCCGAGGATTGGTCCAGGGATCCAGCCCTGCATCGGGCTCCCTGCTGGGCAGGAAGCCTGCTTCTCTCTTCATCCCCACCCCACCCCCTTCATGCTCTCTCTCTCTATCTCAAATAAATAAATAAAACCTTTAATTTTTAAAAAAGACAGAAAAGAGGAATCGGAGAGGAAAATACCAATAGGGCAGAATGGGGGGGGGGCAGGCTAAGCCTCCCAGAGATAGAGGAAACCAAGCAGGGGAGGCAGAAGAGTCTTACAAGGAGGTTAGCCCAGTTACTTCAGTGGTTCTTGAGACATGCTCTTATTTCTTAACTCAGCCTGAAGCTCATGCTACCACTGCCTCCAGACAAATTAATTAGCTGAATAATGTTTGTTTATAGCTCTTCCACGGCTCCTTATTTCAAAATTCCTGAGGCTCTGTTCTGGGTCAGGTACCGCCCCCAGCACTCCAGAACTTGCAGTGTAATGTCCCAGGTTCTGAGACACTGATGTGTTCCATTGGCTGAGAGACATGATGTGGAAGACAGATTTACACCTGACGGAAGTTTCCTTAGGTGGGGATTGGCCTTTTTTACTCCCCTGGCTCTCCCTCTCTCTGGGACATAGTAGGCACTCAATAAATACCTGCTGGATGAATGAGTGGATTGGCTGGGTCCATTGCTTAGAGAAAGGCTATCTGTTCCAATAGCCCTAGAATGAGAAGGACCAGTGCTTCTTTCCTGCTTGGTCCTGAGCAGTCCTGGATAGGCAATGGTCCTTTCTCTTTTGTCAACAGAATGAATAATCACTTCCTTATGAGGTAAGAGAGCAGACCTGCCTGGGCCTTGATCTTGACATGCTAATTAGTGCTGAATGCTGTGGCATGTGTCATCCCTGCTTCACACGCTGGCATCTGTCTCACCACCCACTTGAGGACTTCTGCCTAGAACTGAGACTCAGCTGGGCATCAGCTCTGTCTCCTCCTCCATCCCATCAGGTACCTCCTCTCCTCCATAACACTGTCATCAAGTACTTTTCTAGGGGAAGGTAAAGGAGAGGAGTAACTGAATCCTTCTTTCCTGGAGTTAAGGTGGGAGAGGGAAAAGCTGAGCCACAAATGAAAATCCCAGAACTAGATCTACTCCTTCAGGCAAAGCTGGATCCAGGGACTCTCTCATGCTCCCCCTTGCCTATACTTCTGAGGGAGAGAGACCATCTTGCAGGTGGTGGTTAAGAACACTGCCTCTGGACTAGATCCTCAGGGAGACCTGGGGACAGTCCCTCAAAAAAATTTCTGCCTCAGTTCTCTCATTTGTAAAGTGAGGGTAATAATAACACCTGCCTCATAGAGTTTTGGGGGATGAATACATGTTATATATATAAAGTGCTTTGAATGGTGTGATATATGGCCTAGATCCATGTTCCATGGAGGCCGAAGCTGATACAAAATTAGGTATGAGAGTATCTATTAGGAATGATAAAAGAAATCACATAAAAATACAAATTTTAAAAGGCTGATAAATGTCAAGGCATCACAAAATTTTTAAAGTAATGTACTATTTAAACTAATTAATTGCCATTAATTAAACTCTGTACCTTTCCTTTCTCTGTTTGGTTGCATATTCTTTTATTCTCTTTGTTCAGCATCAATTTTATAATATCATTTTCTTTAGAGCAAATAAAAAGCAATCTTCTTTCTAGCTTGGTTGATTGAAGATTTTTAAGAATTCTTGGCCATAGGGTGTGGGGATGGGTAAAATAGGTGGTGGGAATAAAGGAGTATCCTTATTGTGAGGAGCACTGGGTGTTTTGCAGAAGTGTGGAATAGCTACATCACACACCTAAAAATAATATTGTGCTATATGTTAACTAGCAGAACTTAAATACCAAATTAAAAAAAATTGTTGGTCATATAGTTAATTATCGGGAGTTTCTTTCTGCTTCACTGCTCTTCTTTAGGGTTGTTTGCAAATTTGGGAAAGCCTCTGGTTTAGTGACTATGGCTCTGTAACAAGCCCCCCACCCCCAAACCTAATGGCATAAACAACAACCACTTTATTAGGCTTATAGGTTCTGTGGGTCAGAAATTCAAAAAGGGTACAGGCTGGGGGTGACTCAACAGTTGCGCTGGATCCATTTGAAAGCTCATTCGTCCCCAGCATGGAGCTGGGCTGAGAGGATCTGGAGACAGCGTTGGCGAGTCCAGCCCCAACTCATGGCCTCTCCACAGCGGTTGGTTTCCTCACCGCGGGGCAACCACAGGGCGACTTGGGCATCTTCCACAGCTCTCAGCCAGAGGAACAGCATCATATTTTATGACCTAAACTTGGAGTCAAGCAGTATGAGTCCCTCAGATCCAATCAGAGAGAGTCTGCACACCCCAGATTCAAGAAGAGAGGAATTTGGGCGCCTGGGTGGCTCAGTGGGTTAGGCTGCTGCCTTCGGCTCAGGTCATGATCTCAGGGTCCTGGGATCGAGTCCCGCATCGGGCTCTCTGCTCAGCGGGGAGCCTGCTTCCTCCTCTCTCTCTGCCTGCCTCTCTGCCTACTTGTGATCTCTCTCTATAAAATAAATAAATAAAATTAAAAAAAAAAAAAAGAAGAGAGGAATTTGCACCCACTCCCCTCTTGTGGAGGGAGTTGCAAGGTTTTGGAAGAACAAGAAGGATAGGAGATGTTGTTGCAACCATCTTTTTAAAAAAATCAAATCTGCCACATCTCTCAAGGTTCTCTTGTATCTGAATACTATGGATCTGCTAGTTACTTATAGCATAGGAATATGGTAACTTTTCATGCTCGCTCATAGGGGTTAGTCTCTTCAGATTCCCATCAAATAAAAGAAAAAAGACATTGCAGACATTGAAAACATTTTCTTTAGGAGAGACTTCTGTTTTCATCAGGTGTCAGTGAAAACTAAATCTTTTACCTAGGGCTTTATGTGTTTGATTGGAAAAACTTTCCACAGTCTAGTTTCTGGCTTTGTGTATTTCAGACCTTGTTTGTCTTCCTCCACCTTATCCTTCTCATACCTCAGTACAACCTCTGGTCTCCTACCTCTGTACCACATTGCCAGAGAAGTTGGCACAGTGGGAGATAGGAATCTTTTTAGAAGCTGTTCCTAAGTCACAAAGGCTAGCAGTAACTTCAGTATACATGAAACTGACTGCAAACCACATAACTATGTCCCGATAAATAAAAATTAATCAGCTCTCCAACTCACCTTCTCCTTAGCCAGATCCTAAAAATACAGTTACATCAGTGCTGACAGAAGACATGAAAGAATGCGAAGACAGGGATCTCTACCCACTGTAGTTTAAAAAGCTTACTTTTGCAAATTTTACTAACCCCTATGAGCGAGCATGAGAAGTGAACATGGCTAAGGTCTTCTCAGAGCCTTGGAAGGGCATGTGCGAGAAGCTTACTCAACATTACCTTCACAGTAAACCCACCTCTGCCTGCCTAGAGTAAGAGTTGCTTAAGTGTCAACTATTATTGTTGGCTCCATTTTTGAACAGTTTTCCCCTTGTGATGGCAAGATGTCTACCATCAGTGGCTCCCCTTCATATCCTACCAGGTGCTTGCCTGGCAGGAATGACAAAGCACCTCATTCAGTACTTCATGTACCAGGATTTCCTCTATGACAGCTTGAGTCACGAGTCCAATGAACTGTGCGCCACACATTGCATTCCTGCGGCAAGAGACAGAACAAGACTACCCAGACCGTGGGGGCTGAGTGTGGGGGAAAGAGCTGCTTCTACAGAGGAGATATGGGAAATTTAAAGGGTCTGTGAAAGCAGAATGAAGGAAATAGATGTCCAATTACTGTGAGTGTAGAGCAAACTCCGAGAGGATAAAGTGGAAGGAAGGGGGTAAGCCAGGGAAAGGGATGACAGAATGGAAAATGGAGGTGTCCAAGCTCTCCTCCAGCTTGGCAGCTGGGGCAGGGCCTGCCCTGATAGGCTCAGCAGACATGCCGTGCCCCTGAGGATCCCATTGGCCTGAGTGAGCAACAAGTGGGCTTAGCCAAACCCTGCTATGCCTGCTGCCCTTGCTTCAGAATGACTGCCCCCAGATACTCTCTGCCTCTCTCTGTCCTCTTGCCCTGGTCTTTGTCCTTCTTGGACCATCTCTCCCAGTCTCTGCTTCCTAATCACAGCCTTTGCAGGGAGGCTGGGGAGTGGGGGAATCAGAAAGACTTATACCAACTACTTTGCTCCCTTGATCTCCTGGTCCTTCCCCTTTCCCACTTGAGTGTGAACCAAATGAAATTCTAAGTATTGGCACATAATTCATTTCCTCTTGTCCTTGCCGGATTCTGTGGCACCTTCATAACCCTGCTCCAATAAGGTAGCCACTAGCTACCTGTGACCACTCTGTTACATTTGAAATGTAGCTATTCTGAATTAAGATATGTTGTAAGTGCTGGGAAAACTGGAAGGCTACTCGCAAAAGAGTGACCCTGGACCACTTTCTGACACAAAAATCAACTCTAATGGATTAAAGACCTAATGTGAGACCCAAAACCATGAAACTCCTAAAAGAAAATGCAGGCAGTAAACTCTTGGATATTGGCTTTTACACTGTTTTTTGGAATCTGTTTCCTCCAGCAAGGAAATAAAAGCAAAAATAAATTATTGGGATGACACTGAACTAAAAACTTTCACACAGTGGATGAAACAATCAATAAAATTGAAAGAGAAGATACTTGCAAATGATATATCTGATAAGAAGCTAATAACCAATATAGATACAGAACAAATACAACTCAACACCAGAAACACAAACAATTCAGTTTAAACATGGGCAGAGAACTTGAACAGGCACTTCTCCAAAGAAGACTTCCAGATGGCCAACAGACACAGGAAAACATACTCAACATCACTCATCATCAGGGAAATGCAAATCAAAATCACAATGAGATATCACCTCCCATCTGTCAGAATGGCTAATATCAAAAAGACAGGAGATAACAAGTTCTGACGAGGATGTGGAGAAAAGGAATGCTCGTGCCCTGTTGTTAGGAAGGCAAACTGGTACAGCCACTGGAAGACAGTATGCAGTTTCCTCACAAAATTAAAATGGAACTACCATATAATCTAGCAATCCCACTTTGGGGTATTTAACTGAAGAAAACGAAAACGCAAATTTAAAAAGATACATGCCCACTTGTGTATTTTTGCAGCATCATTTACAATATCCAAGTTTGGAATCAACTGAAATGTCCATCCACAGACAATAGGTAAAGAAGTTGTGG
Source organism: Mustela lutreola (assembly GCF_030435805.1). Lineage (NCBI taxonomy): Eukaryota > Metazoa > Chordata > Mammalia > Carnivora > Mustelidae > Mustela > Mustela lutreola. Next base: position 68,389,319 of record NC_081296.1, on the reverse strand, counting down.
TGTACATACATACAATGGAATATTACCCAACCGTAAAAGAGGATGAAATCTTATCATTTGGGAAAACAGATAGATGGACTTAGAGGACATTATGTAAAGGAAAATAAGTCAGAAAAAGACAGATACCATGTGATCTCACTTACATGTGGAATTTAAAAAACAAAACAGATGAATGAACAAACAAAAACAGAACAAAATCATAAAGACAAACTCTCTGTTGGTGGACTGGGGGAGGGCAAAATAGGTGAAGGGTATTAAGAGGTATGAACTTCCAGTTATATAAATAAGTGATGGGGGTGAAAAGCACAGTCTAGGAAATTGAAACAAAAAGATAAGCTTTAAGTGTAAAACACAGTGGATTTTGAAGACTTAGTATGAAAGAAATGTAAAAGATCTTCTTAATAATTTCATATGTTGCTTACATGTTGAATTGATAATATCTTAGATTATTAGGCTCAATAAAGGCATTATTAAAATTAGTTTCTTCTATATCTTTTTACTTCTTTAAATTGTGGCTAGTAGAAAATTTAGTATGACATATGTGGCTTGCATGATATTCCTACTGGACCATGCTGCTCTAGACCCTTTTTCCAGAAGCATTCACATACATACCTACCCACATCATTCCATATATAATTTCCAGAACAATTGAGAGTGCCCCAAATCCCATCCATGGGCCCCAGCCCCAAATTAAGAATCTCTGAGTCAGGAATGTCATGGTTTTTACCAGGCTTAGCATCAACCCCACCGTCACTGCACAGATGGGGAAACTGAGTACCAAGCTCTCCTCTGAGCCCGACCAGCTGAGCTCTGGGCCCCAGTCCTCTGGGAATGGTGGGGGTGGGTTCCTGGCCCTGCTGGCACTGGGGGTTACCTCTTAGAAGGTGATGCTGCAGCCTGCCTCTTCAGCTACCCCCAGCCCCTGACTATCTGGTGGTCCCAGATAAAGCTCACATCACTTCTGGGAGAGGTTAATTCACTCCTCAGTGAGATGTATTTCTCAGAACTCCTACAGTCCAGGGATGGCTCTGGAGAATGGACAAGCTCCAGGCTAGGCTAAGCCCAGACTGGGGAAGTGGACACAAACTTTA